>NC_134567.1:4113907-4713907 GCF_025594145.1 Primulina tabacum
CAAGGAGGAGAGACCTAGGGTTTTCCTAGGCTACCCGATGTGGAAGAAGGCTCGGCTAGGGCTGGTTAGGGCTCGGTGAGGGTCATGGTTAGTTGTCTTGTAGGGTCTTGGGAGGGCTAGGACCTGTGGTCTGTTGATAAAGGAAGATTCCATGATTGCATGGACTCTTCCCATGCGCATGGATCACGAATTGAGATTAAGTGCTACGTGAGGGTCAGGGCTTGGTCTAGATTCTCTATTAGGGTCTAGGGAGGAGGGTCAAGGGTTGGGTCAGGGGCTGGGGTAGGATGGTTCGATGGTGGCTCGACCAAACATGAGGGAACTCGCGCGGCTCTTCTTCATGTTCGCCAATTGCGGTGCATGGGCTAGGGGCTGGTCAGCTATGCTAGGAGTGGTCAGTAGCGTCCATAGGAGGTCTGTTCAAGGAATGGCACGAGGTGGCTCGGCCATTGTTCAAGAAAAACGAAGGTGGCTCGATGGGGTATCCTAATGTTCGAAATATGGGTTGTAATGGAAGGAGGCTCCATGGAGATGGCTCGTGGCTCACGGGGGTATTTTAGGTACAAAAAGGCCATGTTTAAAATTTGGAAATAAAATATTAAAGTTTGAATTAATTCGGGGATTAAATTCTCTTTGAATTAGTAAATAGGAAATTAAATCTAAAGCCCCGAATTTAAGCTAAATAAAAATATAAAAAATTAAATTTAAGCTTAAATAATTATTTGGGATGGTCTAGAGTCAATGAAAGTAAGAAAAAGTCAAAAACGAGAAATATTACGTCCAGGGGCAAAACGATCATTTTACACCTGGTAGTTCGAAAAGGGTTGGCAGCGTCCCGAAGGGTTATAACGCTTTTTAAATGATATATTATGAAGATTTTCATGAAAATATGATATTTTATGATTTATGGTAAAGCTGTACAATTTTTACTGTGAAAATGCTATTTTTGGAAAATCATGATACTTTATGAAATAAAAGGAAAGGAAAAATATTTTGAACGAAGTGAATTGACTGTAACAAAGAGGATATATGATTTTTGGAAATATCGTGAGGGAGAAGACCCAAGAAAGATCCCATTTACGAGACAAGGCCCAGAGGGCAACGATCGTATTTCCATTTTTACGTCGGTGTCTATTGCCTGTCCCCATACGCAATGGTGAGCTAAGAGTGATCAGTCGACCAGAGGATAAAATGCTAGACGCTTTCAATTATCAAACTTCACCCAAAATGATAAATGATTGACAGTTTTATGATTTTACAATTTATAATATATCAATGATTACAAGCCTATTTTAAATAAAATTATGATTTTAATGCATGTGTTTGTATATGTATTATTTGTTATTCATGTTTAGGATGTGCTGAGTTATTAGACTCACTAGGTTTGAATGTCTTAGGTGATGATATTGAGGGAGGCGCTGACGCTTGAGCGGATTGAGGCAGACAGTACACTCACGAGGGACATTTATTTTTCGCATTAGCTTGATAGTTAAAGTTTAAAATATTTTTGTTAATGATTGATTAGAAATATTATTTTATGCTTTATTTTGATGTTAGTTGATCTTGTTAAAGGTCGACATGATATTTTTGGTTAATTGACGATTTAGGGATTATTATGCACTAGAAATTTTATATGTTAAATTATTTTGATCTATGAAATTGTTAAGTTATTTTAACTAGCAATTTCAAAATAATTCTTATTAAAAAAAATTACTTGAATTTCAAGGTTAAAAATTAGTGGAAGTTTCATCAGGGCATCTGCAACTACATTAGCCTTACCCGGATGGTAACTTATGTCACGGTCGTAATCCTTCACTAGCTCTAGCCACCTCCGTTGTCTCATGTTCAGCTCTTTCTGGGTGAAGAAGTGCTTCAAGTTCTTGTGATAAGTGAAAATCCTGCACTTCTCCCCACACAGATAATGCCTCCAAATCTTTAGGCAAATACCAATGCTACTAGCTCGAGGTCATTAGTCAGATTGTTCTTCTCAAGGGCCTTCAACAGTCTGGATGTGTAGGCTATAACTCTGTCATGCTGCATCAGAACCGAGCCCAAACCAAGTTTCGAAGCATCTGTATAAACCAGTAACTCTCCTTGCCCTGATGGCATAGCTAGAACTGGCGCTGAAGTCAATGCCTGCTTCAGCTTGTCGAAACTCTCTTGGCACTCCGGTCCCTAAATAAATTTGGCATTCTTCTTCGTAAAGGCGGTCATAGGCACCGCTATAGAAAAGAAGCCCTGAATGAACTTCCGGTAGTATCCATCCAATCCCAAGAAACTGCGGATCTCTGTAACACTCTTAGGCACTGGCCAATCTCGGACTGCCTCAACCTTGCTGGGATCCACCTCCACCCCGTCTCGGGATACAATGTGGTCCAAGAATGCCAATTTGTCTAGCCAGAACTCACACTTACTGAACTTGGCATACAGTTGTCTGTCCTGTAAAGTTTGAAGTACGGTCCTCAAATGCTAACTGTGATCCTCTCTGCTCTTTGAATAGATCAGGATGTCGTCTATGAAAACTATGACGAACAGATCTAAATACGGTTGGAACACATGATTCATGAGATCCATGAAGATCGCTGGCGCGTTCGTCAATCCGAAAGGCATCACAATAAACTCATAGTGCCCCATAACGCCTCTTGAATGTCGTCTTATGCACGTTAGACTCTCTCACGTTTAGCTGGTGGTATCCTCATTGGATGTCCGGAGATCTATCTTCGAGAATACTGATGCTCCCTGAAGCGGATTAAATAGATCCTCGATCCTGGATAGTGGATACTTGTTCTTCACCGTGACAAGGTTCAGCTCTCTGTAAACAATGCAAAGCCGCATGCTGCATCTTTCTTCTTAACAAACAGTACCGGTGCACCCCATGGAGAAAATCTAGGGCGACTGAAACCCTTGCCTAGAAATTGCTGAATCTGATCCTTCAGTTCCTTCATCTCCGAAGGTGATAGATGGTAGGGTGCCTTAGATATCGGCACGGTACCTGGCATAAGCTCGATAGAAAAGTCCACCTCTCTATCTGGTGGAATACCTGAAACATAATCCAGGAAAACACTGGGGAATTCCATGACCACTTCGACCTCTTCTAACCTCTGACTTGCTCGGTCACTGTCATGATATTGGCCAAAAATGTCTGGCAGCCTCTCTTCATGAGCTTCCTCGCACAGATGCAAGAAATGATGCGCGGCATCTACTTTTGTCTGGCTGCCTCAAATATAAATGGTTGATCGCTGGGTGGTTGAACAAAATACTGATGTCAGACGAAAATCTATGACATCTTCGTTCAAAGAAAGCCAGTCTATACCCAAAATAATGTCGAACTCCGGCAACGTTAGCACAATCATGTGTGCTTGCATCACATTTTTCTGTAACCAAAGCTCCAATCTCTTCACTATCTGAGATGTGAACATCTGATCTCCGGACGGAATCAAAACTCTGAATCTCAAATCCATAGCCCCTGCTATGATCCCTAGTCGCTTAACAAATGACTCGGATATAAACGAATGTATAGCTCTGGAATCTAACAATACATACGTGGCTACACCTGAAATATATATCCTTCATATGACAAAACATACCATCAAATCTGATCGCGCTGATACTTAAGAAATTACTTATTTACGTCTAGTACCCAATCAAAAATCTCAAATTGTACCTCAAAGATTTAGGACATTTCAGTTTGGCCCTTAAAGTTTCAAATTCTTTACAATTTGGCCCTACAATTATTTTTCAAAAATTGCAATCCTGTCCAAAATTTTTTTCGAATTTAGCCCCATTAAACCTTAAATTCTCGAAAATTAAGAATTTGATCCCAAAAATTCGAAAGATTCAAAAACATCCCTAAAAGAATTTTATTTTGCAGTTTAGTCCCCATACTTTCAGTTTTTTCAATTCGGTTCTTAAAACCCTTAATCAATTCAATTCTACCCTTAGTCCACCTATTAGAGCATGCATTCTAATTTATTCTAGGTTCTAAATCCCAAAAATAATTCCCATAAAAATCATATAACCCGTGCAATGAAGGCAATAAATTAAAATTATTAAACATAAAGTTACCGTAATCAGTGTAGAGTCTGGCTCCGCCTCTGCCTCCTCTGTGTGCATCACATAGGCCTTGCCAGTCGTGGGGCCCCTGTTCTTAGAGCAATCAGCTGCTTTGTGGCCCTCTTCTTTGCAAACGAAGCATCTAAAGGTACCCCACATACATTTGCCATAGTGTAGTTTGTTTCATTTCCTGCACGGCTCTCCCTATACCAGCTTAGGCGCCCCTGTTACCTGTGGTGGACGCTGCTATCCCGGCCTCATGAACTGTCCCTGAGGCTTCTGCTGCCCCTGATGCCTCGGTGGCCCTGTTAACTGCTTTTTCTGTGGATGAGTGCTAGACTTGGCCTGATGCCTCTTCCGCTGCATCTCAAAATCTGTAAGGTTCAAAATTTAGACGACGTAATTCCACTGCATGCAAATCTAAGAAAGATGAAAAATGGTTAATTAAATTATTTTAATCGCTTAATTGATTATGTGACATGTCTACTTTACGTTTTAGTAGTTTTCTACTTACATGCATTAAAAATGTATTTTTAAGGGTTAATCGAGTTGCAATCGAGGAACGGAGACCGAGGGCTGAAAAATAGAAAATATTTTTATTAAATAATTGTTTTTAAGTAATTAAAATATGATTTATACTTTTTCATTTTTTTTGAAAATAAGGGGTTTTGAGGTGATTTTATACGCCGTGACGTAAATTTTATTGGTGTTGGTTTTTACCAAAAATACGGACGTTTTGACAACCCGGCTAATAAATTCACAAACTTTTCTGCTCAAAATAATTTTTAATATTTTAAATATGCACAACCGGGCTTAATGGGCCTAATTAACTCCCCTAATGGGCCTAAGCCTTGTTAGTAGATTAATTAAGTATTTAAAGTACAATTAAACCCCATAACCTACCATAACCCTTCCCCCACTCACGTAAAACTCACGCCCCACTCTTGTATCAACCTAAATTCTCTCCACCAGCATATACACGACACACACACATTAAATTTGAGAGGAAAATTCGAAGGTTCTTCAAGGGAGTTTAAGCCATCGTCTTCGTGCTATCGTTCCTCGATTTGTCAAACGAATATACGTGCGTTTAAAATGCAAAAGCACGCCATACATCTCCTTTTATCTTCTAACACATTGTATTATTGTTTTAAATTACGGTTGTATGAAAATCATGATGTTCTTATGAATATTTTCGTAATATTGCATATATATGTGGTAAACTTATGAATTTTTTTATACAAAATCATGTTTTATATTGTTCAAAGGGCTAACATGATTAGGATATGATCAAGCCTTGTTTTTACATGAGTTAAGGGTCCTAGAACACCACCCGAAACATGTCACAACACGAAACAACAAGCATGAAATGAATCTGGAAGGGGTTTTGATTTTAGGGCTCGGTTTTCATGGGATTGGTTGCTGGCGTGGTCTCGGCATGGGGCCAAGGGCTCGGGCAGGGTCTGTATGGGTCAAGGGAAGAGTCCTATCAACACTTAGAACTTGAGAAAAGAGTGCTGGGGATGAGTCCTAGCAAGCTTGGACTCCAACCCAAGCGCACTAGGGCTGCGTGTATGTTGCAGTTGTGCGGGGGGGGGGGGGGGGGGGGGGGGGGGGTGGAGAAGCTCGGACAAGGGGGCTTGAGCTGGGTTAGGTCAAGTGTTCATGGTCTTAGAAGGGTGCTCAAGAGTATGGTTCAAGGGCTGGGTCGATGGCTAGAGTCCTATGTGCGAAACAAAAGTCCTATGCTTACTAGGAGTACTCGGCCGAGAGCTTTGTTGGTTGCATGGCTTCGGTTTAGAGTTGTGTTTCGAGTCTTAGGGGTCCTATTGTTCCACAGAGTTCACGAGGGTCCAGGGGAGGTGTGGTCCGAATATGGCTCGGGACGGCTCGAGTTTGACTCGGTGAAAACGTGAGGATGGCTCGGGCATGGCTTGGGGCGAGTACCTAAGGTTTTGTTTTAGAAATTAATTCCAAACATGGCTCACGGGGGTCGAGTCATAGTTCACAAGGGCCAAATAATTATTAAAAGTATAAGTTTTAAATTTAGAAATTTTATATTAAAGTTTGTAATTATTCGAGATTAAAACGCATTAAAACGAATAATTAAAGAAAAATTAAAAAGTCTAGTATTTAAACTAATTAAAATTTTGGGAAATTTAATTTAAACTTAAATAATTATTTGGGACATGTTAGAGTCAAGGAAATTAAGAAAAAGTAAAAAACGTGAAATTTTACGTTTAGGGGTAAAACGATAATTTTACACCCGAAAATTAGTAAACATCATGGCAGTGCTCTGAATGCTGTTTTATATGCTAATATGATTATTTTAAATGTTTATGAATTTTTATGATGTTAAAATGTTTATTTCAAACATTTATGGATTTTTATGATGAAATGATAAAGTTAAAGGATATGTTGCATGTTTGTTTTTAAAAGAAAGGAAATTAAATGCATGATTTTTATAAAGTGATGAAAATGTAAAATATTGGAGGAGGTGAAGTAATTGTGACTATTGAGGATGTGAGGATATGAATTGGGATATCGTGAGGGAACAGGCCTCAGAGGGAGCCCATTCGTGGGAGAAGGCTCAAGAATGAGCCCGACGATCGTATTTCCATTCGATGAGGATAGGCCTAGGCTCAGTTGATGAGTGAGAGTGTCGCTGATGTCCCCGTTGCCCAGTAATGTGGTTACATATAGATGGATCCATCGACTTTTTGAGGATGAGAAAAGTCACAATTAACGATCTGAATTTAATAAAAAAAATGTTTATGCTCATGATGAAAAGATATATGATATGAAATGGTAAAAAGGAAAAGGTTGAGGTTCAAGTTATGCATGTCATGAAAATGTTATTTTTACGTAAAAGTATTTTCGATGTTGCTTGTGGTTTTATACGTATTATTTGTAATCAAGATTATGGTCTGTTCACTCTTTAGACTCACTAGATGTGATGGATGCAGGTGATTATGATGTTAATATTACTGGAGGTCTTGATGGTTAACCTTGATGGACTGGCGGTGCATATAACCCAAGGACCAGCGCTTCTACTTTTCCGCACTTATGATTTAAGTTTATGATTTACGTTAAAAGATATTTAAGACTATGTATTTATTCTTTTGAGTGATTTTTGAGACGTTTAGTATGTGCCATACTTTTCAAATTTATTGCTTTTTAGATTTGGTAAATGTTTGACGATTTTATGATTGGACTATTTCCTTTGAATTTCAAATACCAGTTGGTTGTTTTATTTTAAAAATGGTGCAAAAATATTTATATATTTTGTAAGGGTTCGGCCGAAATCATGAGAGTTTTTTTTTAAAAAAAATTTCTAATACTTTTTAAGAAAATGATTAGCAAACGTTTCGGATAGGTATCAGAGCAAAGGTCCTGTAAAGGGTTGTGCCACCATCAGCGCCAAAAAGATCAGTCTTCAAGCCTCAATTTGTAAGTTTTACATGCTTTATATGATTTAATATGATGTTACCTGCATGATTACATGAATAATATGTTTACGTCACATGTTTACTAGCTTTTTGAGTATATATGCTTTGTATGCTTAAATTGCAAAAATGAATAAGGATATGTTGCATGATTAGAAACTTATATTTAAATGCATGTTGCTTACGTTAGAATTTGGAAAACATTCAGATATAATTCCTCCTAGACGTGCCCATGTTATTGAGAATCAAGCTAAGAACAGTGTGAACCGACAAGAGATTTCACCCCCACCTCCTAATGGGGATGCTGCTACTCGTGCCTTATAGGGGATGGCTCGTTTCTTCTAGCAGCAGCAGTTACAGCAGCATCAGTTGCAACAGTAGTTACAGCAGTTACAGCAAGCACCTAGGCCACAGCATGACGTATATGATAAGTTCCGGAGGCTAGGGTCGAAGGAATTTTCTGGCACCACTGATCCCTTTGCTGTTGAGGCTTGGATTCGTGAACTCGAGGTACACTTTCGATATCTGAACATGGGGGATGCTGATCGTGTGAGGTGTGCCACTTACATGTTTATGGATGATGCTTCTGTATGGTGGGAAGGAGCCGAGCATGGTATTGACATTGCTACACTTACTTGGGCTCGTTTCAAGGAGATATTCTATGAAAAATACTTTACTGCTGATGTTAGAGGGCGACTGAAGAAGGAGTTTATGAGCCTCCGTCAGGGAGACTCGACTGTTGCTGAGTTTGTGAAGAAGTTTGATAAGGGTTGTCACTTTATACCCCTTATTGTAAGGGATCCTGCAGAGAAGCTTAGACACTTCATTGATGGTCTACGACCTATCCTTCGAAATAATGTTATGATGCTACGTCCTTTGGATTATGCTATCGCTACTGCATATGCATTCCAGTCTGAGCACTCTTTGAGGGACATTGAGTTTGAGATGCAGCGCAAGAGGCAGCAACACCAAAATAATAATCGGCCAAACAAGAAGCCATATACGGGTCCTCCTAGACCTCAAGGACCGCAAAAGCCCCAGGGTCAAGTCAAGAAGCAAGGAAAGCAAAAGCCACAAAATCCTGGAGCACCAAAGCTTGCTGAGAGGCAACCATGCAAGGAATGCAATCGCTTACATCTTGGCAAATGTGAATGGGGGACATTCAAGTGCTTCTATTGCAAGGAGGATGTGCACAAGGCTGCTGATTGCTCGAAGAGAAAAGCACCTACAATGGGAAGAGCATATGTTATGCATGCTGAAGAAGCAGAGGAGGATCCAGATACTACAGTCATTACAGGTAACCTAGTAATTTAACATTTTTATATTGCTTTTAATTGCATGAAATGTTAAATTGGTTATTAGAATTGAATTGAGATCAAGATTAACCTAGTGGAAAATTAGGTTGCATGATCTACCTTAGTCGGAAATTAAGATATGATTTTAGAAATCATAGAAATGATATTTATTTTGAGCCTTATTTTATGTAAAGGATGAAATAATTCAAAATAAAAAGTTTTTAGGGCTAAATTTTAAAGTAAAATCATAATCAAGGGTTGGTTAAGGATTTCAAATTTTTAAGGGGTCTTTGTGCAATTTTCGAAAATTTTGAGGACCAAAATATAAATACCAAAAGTTAAAGGACCTAATTGAAATATTCGAAAAAGATGAAGGATCGAAAATGTAATTACCAAATTCTTAAGGATCAAAATGCAATTTTCGAAATTTAAAGGACCAAAATTGAAATTTCGAAAATTTTAAGGACACATTTGCAAATATTCGAAAATTTTGGGGACTAAAAGTTCAAATTTCGAAAAATCGAGGGATTAAAATGCAATTTTTCAAGGAATGCTTAAGTTCAAGGCTTAATCTTCACATAACTTTGGAAAATAAATGATAGAAATTCCTTAAGCTTCAACACGAAAAGATTTAAAAGACGTTTTCACCGTAGGGAGGATTATCATTCAAGGTGTGGCGACCTATGCACTGCTAGATTCGGGAGCTACACATTCCTTCATATCTGAAACCTCAAAAGATTGAATATTATTCCTCAAGATATGGATTTGGGTTTCAATGTTTCTATTCTTTCCGGTGATCAGATGCTCACGTCTAAAATTGTCAAGAATCTGGAGCTTCGTTTATTCAAAGATGTAGTTCGGGCAGATCTTATTGTGCTTCCTATGCCTAAATTTGATATCATACTTGGGATAGATTGGTTATCAGCGAATGGAGCTTCGATTGATTTTCGTCAGCGGTCAGTGTCTATTTGACCGCCTAGTGGTAAATCTTTTGTCTTCGAGGCAGCGAGAAACAAGCAAATGCCGCACATCATCTCTTGTTTATGTGCGAGGAAGCTTATTAAACGTAGATGCCAAGCTTTTCTAGCATTGTGTCACTACCACACATGCTCCTATCAGTCAGAAATTAGAAGACGTTGACATTGTCAAAGATTTTCCTAGCGTCTTTCCTGAGGACGTTTCTGGCATTCCACTTGATCGTGAAGTTGAATTCTCTATTGACCTAATGTCGATCACTGTTCATATATCTAAAGCACCTTATCGTCTAGCACCCGCTGAAATGAAAGAATTAAAATATCAAATCCAAGAATTGCTAGACAAGGGTTTTATTCGCCCTAGTTATTCTCCATGAGGCGCACCAGTGTTATTTGTGAAGAAGAAAGATGGTAGTATGCGTCTTTGCATTGATTATCGAGATCTTAATAGGGTCACTATCAAAGAATAAGTCTCCACTGCCAAGAATTGAAGACTTATTCGATCAGTTTCAAGGAGCATCGATATTTTCTAAAATTGTTCTTTGTTCTGGATACCATCAATTGAAAGTAAAAGAGTCTGATGTTCACAAGATGGTGTTTCATACTAGATATGGGCACTACGAGTTTATGGTCATGCCATTTGGGTTGACCAATGCACCAGCGATCTTCATGGATCTCATGAATCGCGTATTTCAGCCGTATTTAAATCAATTCATCATAGTCTTCACTGATGATATTTTGATCTATTCTAAGAGCAAAGAGGAGCATAGTCGTCATTTAAGGACATCACTGCAAGTACTGCAAGATAGGAAGTTATATGCAAAATTCAGCAAGTGCGAGTTTTGGCTTCATAGAGTGGCTTTCTTGGGCCACATCATTTCTAGTGATGGCGTTGAAGTTGATCCAAGTAAAGTTGAGGCAGTGAAATAGTGGCCAGTACCTAAGAGCGTTATCGTGATTCGCAGTTTCTTGGGACTAGCTGGTTATTACCGCAAGTTTATTCAGGGATTCTCATCGATAGTGGTACCCATGACTGCCCTGACAAAGAAGAATGCAAAGTTAGTATGGGGACCCAAGTGTCAAGGAAGTTTTGATAAGTTGAAGCAAGCCTTGATTTCAGCGCCAGTGTTATCTATGCCATCGGGAAAGGAGAGTATCTTCTATACACCGACGCTTCTAAACTTGGTTTGGGCGCAGTTCTGATGCAAAATGACCGAGTTATAGCCTATGCGTCAAGACAGTTGAAAATTCACGAGAAAAACTACCCTACTCATGATCTTGAGCTTGTAGCAGTAGTTTTTGCATTGAAGATTTGGAGACATTACTTATATATGGAGAAGTGCAAGATAGTCATCGATCATAAAAGTTTGAAGTTCTTCTTCACCCAAAAGGAATTGAATATGAGGCAGCGTAGATGGCTTGAGTTTGTAAAAGACTATGATTGTGACATTAGCTACCATCCGGGGAAAGCTAATATTGTGGCAGACGCATTGAGTCAAAAAACAGCAGTTATCACTCAATTATCTCTTCAAGACGGTTGTAGTCTGAGATACAGCGGTTTGAGCTTACAGTATATGCTAGGGGTGATGCCCCTAATCTTGCCACATTATCAGTACAGTCAACCTTGAGAGATAAAATTCGTGATGGGCAGTCTACCGATGAGGAATTGCAAAAGTTGAGAGCTAGAGATGAAGCCAAGGGCCGAAAGTTATATTCAGAGATGGATGTTATAGTTCGTTATCGAGATCGTTTATGGGTTCCTAGTGACGATTCTTTGAGGGATTCTTTGAGGGATCTTATTATGAAGGAAGCTCATGACACACCATATTCCATTCATCCGAGAAGCACGGAAATGTACAAAGATTTACAATTATTATATTGGTGGCCAGGCATGAAGAGAGACAATATGAGATTTGTATCCTAGTGTTTGACTTGTCAGCAAGTTAAAGCAGAGCATAAAAGACCAGCGGGGAAACTTAAGCAACTTCCTATTCCCGAGTGGAAATGGGAAAATATTACTATGGACTTTGTTGTGGGATTGCCGAAGACTATTATGGGATTCAATGCTATGTGGGTGATAGTGTATCGTCTCACGAAATCAGCGCATTTTCTACCTATTAAGATGACCTTCACCATGATTCAGTATGCAAAGTTATATATTCGAGAGATAGTTCTTCTGCATGGGATTCTCGTATCTATTGTTTTTGACAGAGATCCGAGATTCACGTCATCTTTTTGGAAGAGTCTACATGCAGCGATGTGGACAAAGTTATTATTCAGTACAACATTCCATCATCAAACCGATGGTCAGTCCGAAAGAGTAATTCAAATTTTGGAAGATCTACTACGAGCATGTGTTATTTATTTCCAATGCACTTGGGAACAAAAATTATCTTTAGTGGAGTTCACCTACAATAACAGTTTTCAATCATCAATCGGGATGGCTCCTTTTGAGGCACTTTATGGAAGGAAATGTAGATCTGCTATTCATTGGGACGATGTTGGTGAAAGAAGAGAGATTGGTCTGGATGTGATTGAAGAGACTGCCAAGCTTGTAGTCAAAATTCGTGAGAAAATAAAGACAGCACAAAGCCGACAAAAGAGTTATGCTGACAAGAGATGAAGAGACTTAGAGTTTGCAATGGGAGACCATGTGTTTGTGAAAATAGCACCTATGAAAGGTGTTATGCGATTTCGCAAGAAAGGGAAGCCTAGTCCAAGATTTATTGCTCCGTTCGAGATTTTGTAGAGGGTTGGGACACTAGCTTATAGAGTGGCTTTGCCACCAATGCTTTCTGGAGTTCATAATGTGTTCCATATTTCGATGTTGCGGAAGTATATGTTGAATCCATCACATGTACTAAATTACAAACCTCTACAATTGACTCCAAATATGACATATGAAGAAAGATCTGTCCAAATCTTGGCAAGGCAAGAAAGAAGACTGCGAAACAAAGTCATTCAAATGGTCAAGGTCAAGTGGCTGAATCAACCGGAAGAGGAAGCTACTTGGGAAACCGAGAGGGACTTGAAGAGTCGCTATCCAAAGCTATTCGGTAAGTTTTAATTTTGAGGAAGAAATTTTATTAAAGGGGAATTTTATTAGGGGGGGGGGAGGAATTATAAGGTCCAAAATATTAAAACGACGTAATTCAAGTGGATGCAAATCTAGAAATATAAAAAATGTCTAATTAAATTATTTTAATTGCTTAATTGATTATGTGACATGTCTACATGACATTTTAGTGGTTTTCTACTTACATGCATTAAAAATATATTTTTAAGGGTTATTCGAGTTGCGATCGAGGAACGGAGACCGAGGGCTGAAAAATAGAAAATGTTTTTATTAAATAATTGTTTTAATTATTCAAAATATGATTGATGATTTTTCATATTTTTGGAAATAAGGGGTTTTGAGGTGATTTTATACGCCGTGACGTAAATTTTATCGGTGTTGGTTTTTCAACAAAAATACGAACATTTTGACAACCCGGCTAATAAATTCACAAACTTTTCAACTCAATATAATTTTTAATATTTTAAATATGCACAATCAGGATTAATGGGCCTAATTAACTCCCTTAATGGGCCTAAGCCTCGTTAGTAGATTAATTAAGTATTTAAAGTACAATTAAACCCCATAACCTACCATAACCCTTCCCCCACTCACGTAAAACTCACGCCCCACTCTCCTATCAACCTACAATTCCCTCCACCAGCATATACACGACACACACAAATCAAATTTGAGAGAAAAATGCAAAGGTTCTTCAAGGGAGTTTAAGGCATCGTCTTCGTGCTATCGTTCCTCGATTTGTCAAACGAATATTCGTGCGTTTAAAACGCAAAGGACACGCCATACATCTATTTTTAACTTCTATCACATCGTATTATTGTTTTAAATTACGGTTGTATGAAAAGCATAATGTTCTTATGAATATTTTTGTAATATTGCATATACATGTGGTAAACTTATGAATTTTGATCCAAAATCATGTTTTATATTGTTTAAGGGGCTGCCATGATTAGGATATGATCAAGCCTTGTTTTTACACGAGTTAAGGGTCCTAGAACACCACCCGAAACGTGGCACAACACGAAACAACAAGCTGGAACTGAATCTGGAAGGGGTTGATCATAGGGCTCAGTTTTCATGGGCTTGGTGGCTAGCTTTGTCTTGGCTTGGGGCCAGGGCTCAGCCAGGGTCTGTTTCGGTCAAGGGTAGAGTCATAGCCATGCTAGGACTCTATCCAGGAGGCCTGGGTAGGAGTCCTAGCAAGCTAGGACTCCAACCCAAGCGCACTAGGGCAACGCGTATGTTGCAGCTGCGCGGGGGGAGGAGAAGTTCGGCCAAGGGGGCTCAGGCTGGGTTAGGTCAAGTGGTTAGGGTCCTATGAGGGTGCACAAGATTCTGGTTCAAGGGAGGGGTCGATGGCTAGAGTCCTAGGTGTGAAACAAGAGTCCTATGCCTACTAGGAGTACTCGGCCGAGAGCTTTGTTGGTTACATGGCTTCGGTTTCGAGTTGTGGTTCGAGTCTTAGGGGTCCTAGGGGTCCAGAGAGTTCACGAGGGTCCAGGGGAGGTGTGGTCCTAAGATGGCTTGGGACGGCTCGAGTTTGACTCTGTGAAAACGTGATGATGGCTCGGGCATGGCTTGGGGCGAGTACCTATGGTTTTGTTTTAGAAATTAATTCGAAACATGGCTCATGGGGCTTGAGTCATGACTAACGAGGGCCAAATAATTATTAAAAGTCTAAGTTTTAAATTTTAGGAATTTTATATTAAAGTTTGAAATGATTCGAAATTAAAACGCATTAAAAACGAATAATAAACGATAAATTAAAAAGTCTAGTATTTAAGCTAAATAAAATTTTGGAAAATTTAATTTAAGCTTAAATAATTATTTGGACATGTTAGAGCTCAGGAAATAAAGAAAAACTCAAAAACGTGAAATTTTACGTCGAGGGGTAAAACGGTAATTTTACACCCGAAAATTAGTAAACGTCATGGCAGTGCTATGAATGATGTTTTATATGCTAATATGAATATTTTAAATGTTTATGAATTTTTATGATATTAAAATGTTTATTTCGAACGTTTATGGATTTTTGTGATGAAACAATAAATTTAAAAGATATAGTTGCATGCTTGTTTTTAAAAGAAAATGATATTAAATGCATGATTTTTATAAAGTGATGAAAATGTAATATATTGAAGAGGTGAAGTAATTGTGACTATTGAGGATATGAGGATATGAATGAGGATATCGTGAGGGAAAAGGTCCCAGAAGGAGCCTATTTATGGGAGAAGGCCCCAGCGGGAGCCCGACGATCGTGTTTCCATTCGATGAGGATAGGCCAAGGCTCAGTTGATGGGTGAGAGTTTCGCTGATGTCCCCGCCGCCCAGTAGTGTGGTTACATGTAGATGGATCCATCGATTTTTTGAGGATGAGGAAAATTACAATTAACGATCTGAATTCAATAAAAAAGAAAAAATGTTTATGCTCATGATGAAACGATATATGATATGAAATGGTAAAAAGGAAAATGTTGAGGTTCAAGTTATGCATGTCATGAAAATCTTATTTTTACGTAAAAGTATTTTCATTGTTGCTTGTGGTTTTATACGTATTATTTGTAATCAAGATTATGGTGTGTTGAGTCTTTAGACTCACTAGGTGTGATAGATGCAGGTGATTATGATGTAAATGTTACTAGAGGTCTTGATGGTTGACCTTGCTGGACTGGCGGTGCACATAACCCGAGGACTAGCGCTTCTACTTTTCCGCATTTAGGATTTAAGTTTATGATTTATGTTAAAAGATTTTTAAGACTATTATTTATGCTTTTGAGTGGTTTTTGAGAGGTTTAGTATGGGCTATACATTTCAAATTTATTGTTTTTTAGGTTTGGTAAATGTTTGACGATTTTATGATTGGACTATTTCCTTTGAATATCAAATACTAGTTGGTTGTTTTATTTTAAAAATGGTGCAAAAATAATTTTTATATTTTGTAAGGGTTCGGCCGAAATCATGAGAGGTTTTGAAAAAAAAAATTTCTAGTACTTTTTAAGAAAATGATTAGTAGACGTTTCAAAATCAATGTCCCTCAGAGCGTGCTCCACCTGAAAAGCATAAGCGGTGGCCTAGCCATAGCTCGCCGGCCTTATCGGCATAACATCCCCGCGCATGGTGGGTCTCATGACATCCACGAAATGCCTCAGCTTCTGAGCGGAATCTCTCGCAATAAGGGGCACAAAGTGACAGCCCCTGTCAAACTTCCTGATAAATTCGGCCACAGTTGAGTCCCCCTGTCGGAGACTCATGAACTCCCTCGTCAGGCTGCCCCTGACATCCTCTAGAAAATATTTGTTTGTAGAAGATCTCCTTGAACTGATTCCAAGTCGGGTAGTCATGTCCACCCCATGAGCAGCTCCCTCCCACCAAAGGGATGCGTCATCTCTCAACATGTATGTGGCGCACCTGAACCTGTTGTCACCCTCATCTCCAAGTACTGAAAATGTATCTCCAAAGACCGAATCCAACCCTCCGCCATGAACGAATCTGTGGTACCCCCGAACTCCTTTAGGTTGAGCCGTCTGAACTGCTCATATATGTATGTTTGGGGTCGGGGAGCCAGTTGTGCCTGCTCCATAAGTCTAGCAATACCCTCTAACACACGGGTAGCTGCATCTCCTGGCGGTGGGGGTGGTTTTGGGAGGCCTCTATCGCCTCCAGTAGCATCATGATGTCGATTAGTGCTAGGGGCGTGTCTGGGAGGCATGATCTCTGAATGCAGTCAAAATTCTAAACCTAAACCAACATGCAATTTAATCTAGTTTTCAAAACATTTAATCTTTAAATCATGAAAGGAACTAAACATGTACTGTAATTTTATGTAAAACATGTATCATATGAACATGCAGGTGATAACATCATAATATTTAAACATGTAAACTTACAGACTTGAGGTTTGAAGACAAAGCTGCAGAAGCTGGCGGTGACATAACCCTATACAGGACAATTGCTCTTATACCAACTGAAATGTCCACTAATTAAAATGCTATAGGAATTTATTTTTTTTGCAAGCTCATGTTCAAAAATTACATCTTTATGCATGCATGCAATAGTATCTAAAAATTTCACATTTTAAAATAAAAGTAATCAAATAACATATAAAAATACTGTAGTTTAAAAATAGAAAATTCGTCAACTCTCGACATACGTTTTTAAAAAATAAAACAAATATGAAACATGTAAAAACCCTGTCAAACATCAACATAATAAAAAGACATAGTATGAAAATATTCAAAATCACTCCATCTCATAAACATGATGTGCGAAAAGTACGGTCCTCGGGCTTGGGTGCGCACAACCAACTCTGCCTACTCAGTCTTCGGCACCTCCAATCTCTCGATCAATATGCTCACCTGGATTATTCACAGCTAGTGAGTCTAAAGACTCAACACACATGTAACGTCAAAACAAATACATATATATAGCACACAACAGTGAAAAGTACCGTAATAAAAATACGTTTCACGATCTTAAAGATATGTAAGCATAATCATGACCGCTCAAAGCATAAACATTTTTATAAACATATCTCATCATATCAACATATACATGTTTGTTTTCTTAATTTGAATTCCGTTCATTAGTAATGACTTTCGTATCATCGTATTAGGCGATGGATCCATCAGCGTATAACCGCGGGACCCAACGAGGAGACATCAGCGACAGTATTACCTATCCACTGAGCCTTGGCCTTACATGTCATCATATTATCGTGTCATCGTATTATCACAACCAACTCTCATCTTTCAAAACATGTCATCATATTCATCAATTAATAAAATCATGCATATACGTAAATTTTTCTTAAAATTAAGCATGCAACATATCATATTTACATAAAAAATCATATCCATGATAACAAAAACATTTAAAACATGTCAATCGTGTTTAGGAAGCTGCCAGGACTTAAAACTCGACTCAGGTGCAAAATGACCATTTTGCCCCTTGAAATCCTAATTGACCATTTTACCCCTGGACCTCAAAATTTCGACCCGAAGCCTACCAAACTCCTTAAAACGCCTCAAAATATAATAATAAGAATTTCTTAGACATAAACTCGAGCCCATTTCAAAACTTATACGATTCGTTTTAAAACTTGGACCGGAGTCCCGATTTTAACCCTAATCAATCCGAAACTCAACCAAACTTAAACACTTGACACCACCTAAGAATGCCTAAAACAACCCTATTCAGACCGTTTAGGACCCCAAAACTTAGCAGAACCCTGCTGTAATTTTCTGAACGTAAGGACCCAAACCCTATCTCCAAGCCAAAGCCCATATCTCGACTCTAACCCAAATCAAATCGGAACAGACCTAACCAGTGCTTCCTAGCCCACCACGTGACCCTCCTGGACAGACGTAGCCATGGTCTTCAGCCCCATGCACGTGAATGTTCAAGAATCACCCGAAGCAAGCCACAACCTAACCAACCCAATCCTAGCTCTTCGATCTACCACTAGGCCATGATCACATGTACTCGAGCCATCCTGGACCACGTATCAGTTCCACCAGGGTCTCATCCAAGGCCTGGAATGATCCTTACATTGCTGCCCCCTTTTTATAACCTGATCGAGCTCTATTCGCCCAAAAACATGATAGATCCGATCGACCCCTACACGAACAGTTCCAGAGCTGAACTTAGCATTTAGAACACGTAAAAACATGCTGTAGATCATAGCTCCAACATCGCAGCCCCCTTAAAACCAAGGTAAAAACGTGAGTTATATGTCATGGATGTCAAGTTTTCTTATGAAATTCAATGAAAAACGTGAATAACTCATGAGGTCTGCCATATACTATGCATAAACATTCAAAAATACATATTATGGTGTGAAGGAAGAGAAAACGAAGGTATAGGACATGCCTTTGCGTATTTACGCTCAAAAACCTGAAGAGTTTTGCGTAGAACGTGCACCGAAAAGGTAGGGAGGAATTTTTCTTGAAAGCTTGAGAGAAAACTTGAACTATCTGCTGGATATTTTCAAAAATGGAGGCTGCTGAATGAGGGAGGGGCGGCCACTTGGTGATATTAGGTTTAGGTTTTAGCTTCTTTAGGTTTAAGTAAAAATTAATACACTAATTGACCCTTAATTAAAAATTAAACAGTTAAAAGGGTTTTGAGGCCATAAGTGTAGAGGCCCGAAATTCGTATTTGAAAATTTGCGAAAAAATTAAAAATTTTCTTTTTAAATAATTAAAATGTCTCGTTCATAAGATAAACTGATAAATAAAGTTTAATGTTCGAATAGCAGCGTAAGAAATTATTGTTTTTCAAAATAACAATTTGAAATAATCCAACAACGATAAAAATGTTTGATCATAAAATGATAAATGCTGAAAATGAGGTCCTCGGGTTCCACTACTGCCGACCCAAGCTAGCTCACTCGTTCCCGCCCTCGGTCACGACATCACCAGTACCTACAACAATCAAGTCTAGTGAGTCTAAAGACTCAGCATGCATATATAGTACATAACAAGTAAATAAATAATAAAATCGCATGCAAAGTGAAAATATCATGTCGTGAGGCATAACGTAAAATATCGTGTCATGAATAATTATAATACGTGCATAACTGAACTGAAAATCATAAGTAAAAATGTTTGCTCCGTAGAGCCCTGTCATAAAATAACATGTCGTAGTTCTACTGTTGAGATTATGTTCTACGCATGTGGCCCCATGAACTGCACTGAACTGAACCGGTAAGTGACCACCGGGTGAAGTAATGAGCGTCTGATCAGACTAATGCCACAGTATACCGGGATGAACTGAACTGACCGGTAAGTGACCACCGGGATGAACTGAACTGAACCGGTAAGTGAACACCGGGTGAAGTAATAATCCCATGACAGTGAAGTGGCCACAAGCAATATCGCATAAATCTCAAAAATAAATATTTTATATATTTTTATGCACGTAAAATAATTAGTCATATAATTAAATATCCTGTAATAAATTTGCCTCATGGGTTGGATCGTTCACAGGCTCGCTGCGACCTAAATCTCACAAGAAAAATATGCAAATGGTTTAACTTGACCGAACTTTATAATTGACTCGAAAAACGAGACAATTACGCCCAATGACTTAGTATTTAATCATGACTCCGTGCCAACCCGAACCAACATCAAACCATCATTTAGTCATGATTATAATACACCTAAAATGATGAAATAATGCTCCTAAAATTGCAGTACTCGAAATTTTGGTGAATGGAGGCCAAAACATGGAACGCTCTTTCGAGAGTCACTTTGGCACATTGCACCGTAAATTCTCGTACGACCTCTAAACTTATCCGAATCATGAACGGCCAAAAAAATGACCAATCCTAACTCAATGAGGTGCTGTCCAGTCCAAGTCCATAGGCTAAAAGCCAAACGAGAACCCGGAAAACACCGCTGAACCGCGACACCACTTGCTGTCAAAATACAGCAGCAGCGCCCTCGATTCCTTGCGTCGTTTTCGAGACTACCGGCCATTGGGGCTTGAACCACCAATCAGAACCTCTTGCCACCATCCTAAGGAATGATTTGAACCATGGCTAAGGGCCCTAGGCCAGCCACCATTCGAACCACACCATGAAATGCGACAATACTCCCAACCGAGAGCAAACCTGCGCTCATGGGGCATTGCTATTGTTTTACTGTCATGGATCGTTCCAGTGTCCATTTGATTGACCATGGCATGATCTAGACATCAAGGGGTGTGGTATGAACCAGTGGCTAAGTGCCAGAGGCCAACCAAGATCCACACCACTCCACAAAAATCGAACAACACATGCAGTAGGGGAAGGGGCCGAGGGCTGTTCTTGTTTCTTACACAATAGGGAGGTGTTCTAACCATGGCTATAGGCCCCTAGGGCAGCCAAGATCAGGAACATTCTCCCTTGATAGCAACAGTAAAAATCGAGACTCAAAGGAGGCATGTTCGGGGTGTTGCTGTCATTACTGATTTCCAGCGGGTATGGGACTTGAACGAATAGACCAACATGGTCCTAATACATCCTAGTACATGCCTAGGAGCAGCCTCGAGCCCCTGGAATCGAGCCATACCCTGAACCATCAAAACAAATACCAACGTGAAGCATGAAGGGAAACAGAAAATCTGTGCAGAATTTTTTTGTTCTTGTTGCTGTATAATTTCGGTTTTGCCATGAAATCCTCATCATGTAATGTTTAAAAATATTTATATAACTTGATTGAAGAGCAAAGAAAGATATAGACATGCCTGTTGTTTTGAAAGAAAAACAAACGAGCGACGACGCGGTGCGGAGGAGGAGTCTTCTTCTTTTCTCACCTTTTTCTCTCTTATTTTCTAGTGGAGGCTCACGATTTTTTTCTCACAAACTACTCTGAAATTTTCGATGAATGAGGACGGAGGAAAGGCTAGGAAGAATAAAAGGGAAATTGCAAGATCAATGGAGAGAATAATCTTTCTATCTTTCTAGTTTGAGAGATAAGGAATGATATGTGATATGATTTGATTTGAGGGATAATTGTGGGGTGTGTTGGCCGAAAATATCAATCTAAAATAAGGTAGAAAAATTGCTTAATTGTTTAATTATTGGAGTTTAAAAGAAGGGAATTATCTTACCAAGAAAAGGATTTAGGAAAGGAATTAAATGGTGAGTTGTTAAACAAATATTAAATCTTATCAAGGGGTGGCCGATTTTTAGCTATCAAATATGGGTAGGAATATTGCTTAAATCTTTAATTTTTGTTGATTAAAAGTGAAGGGATTATTTACTATGAAAGGGATAAGGAAAGGTATCAAAAATGGAGAGTTGTCAAAAATTTAAATCCTTAAAAAGGAGGTGGCCAAAATCTTGATAATGGGAGGGGAAAAATCTTGCTTAAATATTGTATTTTAAATCTTTAGAGTTTTATCTACCCCTTAAATATTTTAGTGAATTAATAATTTAATTTAGGATCAACATTATCTTGTATGCATGGTTAATTTTAAATCCTAAAGGGTAAATTTACTATAATGTTAAATTATAATTTCTTAACTAAAATAAGCCTAGATTAACTTATCTCAATTGGTCACATATTCTAATTTAGGCTTTTTAATTAATTAATGAACCCAAAGGAATTTATTTACTACTTATTTCTAATTAATTAATTAAATTCTTAAACTTTCTTTTAAATTAAATTAACTTATTATTTATCTTAAATAAATTCTAGGAATGATTTCTTAATATTAAATTTTATCTCAATACTCCAACTCCAGTCCGGCCTCACTTAATTAACTGAAAAGATAAAACTAAACTTATGCGATTTAAAATAAATAATCATGACTAACAACTTTAAAAAAATGCTTTAAATAATAAAAATATCATTTTTAATTTAAATATTAGAAATTATGCATGGCTTATACGTAGTCTGATTTATCGGGTTCTACAACTCTCCCCCCCTTAAAAGAAATTTCGTCCCCGAAATTCGCTTATCCTCGATAAACAAAAGTTTAGACTCTTAATTCTAGAATCCGAATAATCCACGCTTCCGATGCGCTACTCTGATAAGATAAATATTAAGCTGTCCTTACGTCTCCTCAATCCTAAATAAATTTGTCTACCAAAATCCTCGTTTGTGAATCGCAACTTAAAACAACTTATGGTGACTTAGTTCTATTAAACTATAGCCCCGAATTCTGACTTATCCCGCAATTTCTCATACAAGAGATGGTTGTCCAAATTTAACGCACATTACTTTCCTTATAATATACCCAAGATGTTCATTGACATATTATATTTCGATATTGAAATCTTAACAGTATCCCTTCTTAACTTTATTGAACTCAAGATATGTTAAGCTTCAAGTCCAAGTATTGACATTCATGCAGTTCGACTTAGGAGATCTTAGTAAAGCACTTAAAAGTTAAACCTTATCTCAATCCCATAATAATATTAGACTAAGATCCTTGAATCGAATCTTTATCTTACCGCACCCAACTTACATAACCTAACTATTTAGAAGTACATCACAATATAACGTTGTTGCAAATCTTAAGTTCGAGTAGTCTTAATCCATAAAACCCAAAATATACGGACCGATCTTCCACCTAAATAATAAAATTATTCTAGCACCAATTACATGCTTAAACTATTTCCCTTTCAATTAGAATAAAGTTGAGACCTAAGACCCTTGGAATTTCCTTATTGAAGCGAATGTCGCATTCTTACGTATCATTAATGCTCAATTAATACTCGCGTATAAAACTTAATAAGTCCTCCTATGATAATGATGGGCTAACTCTAATAAATCGACTTCATTTATAACCCATAAATTTTAGAATCCCCATATCAAGATTTCAGATTTCTTACTCGATAAAAATCTTAATATTCGTTCATTGATAACCTATGATGAACACAACTCGTTTCTTTTGGTTTTTCTCTCACCCAAAATTTTGGTACGAACACCTATTTCATAAACTTAAAATTCAAGCTTACGCGACCCAAATAGTATTAGATAACATAATCGTAACACATATATTCACTTATTCTCAAGTTTCTCAATGACTTGCAAAAATTTCTCAAGACAAGATGTCTACCTCAATTCTTACTTGCATCTATCGAGTAACCTAACCATCAATCATACCCAACTTCCTAGAAAGATCAAATTCCAACAAAAGTATAGTCCTAACTGTTAAGATCATGACTAAAACTTATGATATCTCAAACTTAAGTTCCCACAATTCGTTATCTCAATGTCTACTCTTATAACTTAACTAACTGATCAATTTTACCTTAAATCATCATCACGTTAAATTCTTAATTTGCCACAACGTTATTTCACTAAAGCTTAAATTTTCAAGCACGGGATTGATTCATCCTACAATGTCCTTAATTACCATTCGTTATAACATTATAACCCAGATATCTAAAGGTTCTAAATATCCTTCAAGCCCAAATCACCTAAAATTCCTATCATTCAAACCATTCCATTCTCACTTACTGATAAACTAGTCTTCAAATTTCTTAAAATTACAAAACTAATTCTTAGTTTCCTCGAAAATTATCCAATTCTTTTCTCAATCTCGAAAATTCCACAATTACTCATAATTCTTCGGCGTTCCCAATTTCATTTATATGTTTCCCGTATCATAAGATTCAATAGCCTTAAGTTTATTAAACCCAAAATTATTTTCCCTAACCTGCCTTACATTTCTATAAATACTTAAAATCCCAAGTGCTCCTCAAAAGTTCGTATTTAATCCTCAAAATTTCGGACTTTGCAATTTGGCTCTTAAAGTTCTCAAAATTACATTTTTGGCTCTACAACCATTCGAAATTTGCATTTTTGTCCCCATAAAATTTTTGACTTAGCCTTATTAAATCTTAAAATTCCCGAAACTCAGAATTAAATCCCAAAATTCTGTAAATTCGAAAATAGTCCCTTAGAATTTTATTTTTGAACTTAGGTCCTCAAATCATTGGTTATTACAATTAGGTACTCAAAATTCTCAATTCCTGCAATTCAATCCTTAAATTCGACTATGTAGAGCATGCATCCTAAATAAATTCTCATAATTAATCTTACATTTTCATAGATACTTAAAATCCTCAAATTGTACATTTATAATCCTAAAGATTGTCGTAGTCTTCGAATCGCTATTGCTTATATGAAATCCTCAAAAATTTACTCGACTAGCAACCAAGAACCATCAATAATTTCTTAGAGATTCTACAAGTCCCAAAAACATTCATAATTTTCAAGATTAACTTATGACCCATAAGGAGAACATCAGTACTGTTGACTCAAAAATTAATATAGTCAAATGATTTCCAACATTTCCTAATGACCAATAGCAAAATTCTTATCATTTAACCCATCAAATTATCGTTTATTGCTAAAATAGTCCCCAATTTTCGTAATAATTGCAAAATAAATTTTTAATTTTCCCAAAAATTTTCCAATTGGTCCTAAATTTCGAAAATTCCTTAAATAACCCATAAATTTTTATCATTCTTAAATCTTTCTACATGTTTCCCATAGCATAATTTCAATATTTTTAACTTATTTACCCAAGAATCAATTCCTATAATCAATCTTACCTTTCATCAAAACTTTAAATCCCAATTTATACATTTTTATATTCCCAAAGTCGTTGCAATCCTCGAATAATTATTACTTATGAGTAATTACCAAAAATTAATTCAACTAGTAACCACGACTCATAAATGTTTTCTTAGAAAATCTACGTGTCCCAAAAGCATTCATAATAATAATGATTAACTTACGGCCCACAAAGTAGAATGTCAATACTAAAACCCAAAAATCAACATAGTCAAATTCCACCACAAAGCCAACATGCATAATTTCATTATTTCTTTTAAATTCAAATAAATACTGCATAATCAAAATCTGAACGTAAAATATTTCATGAAACATGCTGTTAAAATATTTCATGCTTTAAACAAAGTGCGTAAATGTAAAACTTACAGACCGAAGACGTGACTTCATGAGCTTCTCGAGGTCAGTAGTAGTACAACCCTTTTCAATAGCATAGGCTCTGATACCAGCTGTAGAGGCCCGAAATTCGTATTTGAAAATTTGCGAAAAAATTAAAAATTTTCTTTTTAAATAATTAAAATGTTTCGTTCATAAGATAAACTGATAAATAAAGTTTAATGTTCGAAATAGCAGCGGAAGAAATTATTGTTTTTCAAAATAACAATTTGAAATAATCCAACAACGATAAAAATGTTTGATCATAAAATGATAAATGCTGAAAATGAGGTCCTCGGGTTCCACTACTGCCGACCCAAGCTAGCTCACTCGTTCCCGCCCTCGGTCCCGACACATCACCAGTACCTACAACAATCAAGTCTAGTGAGTCTAAAGACTCAGCATGCATATATAGTACATAACAAGTAAATAAATAATAAAATCGCATGCAAAGTGAAAATATCATGTCGTGAGGCATAACGTAAAATATCGTGTCATGAATAATTATAATACGTGCATAACTGAACTGAAAATCATAAGTAAAAATGTTTGCTCCGTAGAGCCCTTGTCATAAAATAACATGTCGTAGTTCTACTGTTGAGATTATGTTCTACGCAAGTGGCCCCATGAACTGCACTGAAGTGAACCGATAAGTGACCACCGGGTGAAGTAATGAGCGTCTGATCAGACTAATGCCACAGTATACTGGGTGGAATTGAACTGACCGGTAAGTGACAACCGGGATGAACTGAACTGAACCGGTAAGTGACCACCAGGCGAAGTAATAATCCCATGACAGTGAAGTGGCCACAAGCAATATCGCATAAATCTCAAAAATGAACATTTTATATATTTTTATGCACGTAAAATAAATAGTCACATAATTAAATATTCTGTAATAATTTTACCACATGGGTTGGATCGTTTCCAGGCTCGCTGCGACCTAAATCTCACAAGAAAAATATGCAAATGGTTTAACTTGACCGAACTTTGTAATTGACTCGAAAAACGAGACAATTACGCCAAATGACTTAGTATTTAATCATGACTCCGTGCCAACCCGAACCAACACCAAACCATCATTTAGTCATGATTAAAATACACCTAAAATGATGAAATAATGCTCCTAAAATTGCAGTACTCGAAATTTTGGTGAATGGAGGCCAAAACATGTAACGTTCTTTCGAGAGTTACTTTGGCACATTGCACCGTAAATTCTCGTACGACCTCTAAACTGATCCAAATCACAAACGGCCAAAAACATGACCTTCCTAACTTGATGAGGTACTGTCCGGTCCAAGGCCATAGGCTAAAAGCCAACCAAGAACCCGGAACAAACCGCTGAACCGCGACACCACTTGCTATCAAAATACAGCAGCAGCGCCCTCAATTCCTTGCGTCGTTTTCGAGACTACCGGCCATTGGGGCTTAAACCACCAACCAGAACCTCTTACCAACATCCTAAAGAATGATTTGAACCATGGCTAAGGGCCCTAGGCCAGCCACCATTCGAACCACACCATGAAATGCGACAATACTCCCAGCCGAGAGCAAACCTGCGCGCATGGGGCATTGCTATTGTTTTGCTGTCATGGATCGTTCCAGTGGCCATTTGATTGACCATGACATGATCTAGACATCAAGGAGTGTGGTATGAACCGTGGCTAAGGGCCAGAGGCCAACCAAGATCCACACCACTCCACAAAAACCGAACAACACATGCAGTAGGGGAAGGGGCCGAGGGCTGTTCTTGTTTCTTTCATTTGAAAACCGATTCCACCATGGACCAAGCCTCAAAAAGGCAACTTAGTCACGTCTTAGACACAACAGGGAGGTGTTCTAACCATGGCTATAGGCCCCTAGGGCAGCCAAGATCAGGAACTTTCTCCATTGACAACAACAGTAAAAATCGAGACTCAAAGGGGGCATGTTCGGGGTGTTGCTGTCATTACTGATTTCCAGCGGGTATGGGACTTGAACGAATAGACCAACATGGTCCTAATACATCCTAGTACATGCCTAGGAGCAGCCTCGAGCCCCTGGAATCGAGCCATACCTTGAACCATCAAAACAAATACCAACGTGAAGCATGAAGGGAAACAGAAAATCTGTGCAGAATATTTTTGTTCTTGTTGCTGTATAATTTCGGTTTTGCCATGAAATCCTCATCATGTAATGTTTAAAAATATTTATATAACTTGATTGAAGAGCAAAGAAAGATATATACATGCCTGTAAATTTTTGTTTTGAAAGAAAAACAAACGAGCGACGACGCGGTGCGGAGGAGGAGTCTTCTTCTTTTCTCACCTTTTTCTCTCTTATTTTCTAGTGGAGGCTCACGATTTTTTTCTCACAAACTACTCTGAAATTTTCGATGAATGAGGACGGAGGAAAGGCTAGGAAGAATAAAAGGGAAATTGCAAGATCAATGGAGAGAATAATCTTTCAGTCTTTCTAGTTTGAGAGATAAGGAATGATATGTGATATGATTTGATTTGAGGGATAATTGTGGGGTGTGTTGGCCGAAAATATCAATCTAAAATAAGGTAGAAAAATTGCTTAATTGTTTAATTATTGGAGATTAAAAGAAGGGAATTATCTTACCAAGAAAAGGATTTGGGAAAGGAATAAAATGGTGAGTTGTTAAACAAATATTAAATCTTATCAAGGGGTGGCCGATTTTCAGCTATCAAATATGGGTAGGAATATTGCTTAAATCTTTAATTTTTTGTGATTAAAAGTAAAGGGATTATTTACCATGAAAGGGATAAGGAAAGGTATCAAAAATGGAGAGTTGTCAAAAATTTAAATCCTTAAAAAGGAGGTGGCCGAAATCTTGATAATGGGAGGGGAAAAATCTTGCTTAAATATTGTATTTTAAATCTTTAGAGTTTTATCTACCCCTTAAATATTTTAGTGAATTAATAATTTAATTTAGGATCAACATTATCTTGTATGCATGGTTAATTTTAAATCCTAAAGGGTAAATTTACTATCATGTTAAATTATAATTTCTTAACTAAAATAAGCCTAGATTAACTTATCTCAATTTGTCACATATTCTAATTTAGGCTTTTTAATTAATTAATGAACCCAAAGGAATTTATTTACTACTTATCTCTAATTAATTAATTAAATTCTTAAACTTTCTTTTACATTAAATTAACTTATTATTTATCTTAAATAAATTCTAGGAATGTTTTCTTAATATTAAATTTTATCTCAATACTCCAACTCCAGTCCGGCCTCACTTAATTAACTGAAAAGATAAAACTAAACTTATGCGATTTAAAATAAATAATCATGACTAACAACTTTAAAAAAATGCTTTAAATAATAAGGAAATCATTTTTAATTTAAATACTAGAAATTATGCATGGCTTATACGTAGTCTGATTTATCGGGTTCTACAATTAGGCACTAAAATAAACATATCAAGCCTAATAACACTCCTGAAGAATATTTCGTTTAGGTATATTTTAGAAAATATTGCCTGAACCCTCAAAAAGTCCACCGACTCCCTAAAATTTGTGTATGGGTAAAATTATAACTGGGCGAGTAAAAATACCAAACCAAGGCTCATTTTCAGAAATTATATTTAAATACACCATATATTAAATACTTAAAATTAATTATTTAATAAAAATATTTTTTTCTTGATTATCTCCGATCTCCGTTACTCGTTCGAGCGCGAAACGAAACTTAAAATCCTAATTTTTGTAACTTTAAATAACCAAGAAATAAACGCATAACCAAGCAATAATCATGAACTAAATGCATAAAAATCATTAAACACATATTTTAAATAAATATCCTAAATTGCTTGCAGTCAGGTTACATTACATTACATGTCTCAACCTGAAAAATCAACATAAGTCGAAAGTAAGAAAAAAGTAAGCAAACTTCAGATATCCATTTATTGACTCAAATGACATCAAGGTGCTGGAACCTTAAATTTGATAACACTATCAAAGAGTTTGATTCTATCAAGAATTCTGAGGAACATGGTGTTTACAAGAAAGTTTATAGGTGTGCAATGACATTCCTGGTTTTTACGTTGATGATATATTACTCATTGGGAATGATGTAGGGATGCTGCAATCAACTAAATTATGGTTAGCTGGTAAATTCTCCATGAGGGATATGGTTTAAGCATCATATGTATTAGGAATACAGATCTATATGGATAGATCAAAGAGGATGCTAGGGCTCACCCAATCCACATATATCGATACCATACTGAGGAGATTCTATTTGGAAGAGTCCAAGAGGGGATATCTACCAATATCTCATCGTGTGACTCTATCCATGTCTATATGCCCTAAGACTGATAAAGAGATAGAAACCATGTGCCGCATCACATATGCGTATGTTAATGTCCAAAAGTCAACCTACGTAAACCACATGCATGCAAATGATTTAAATTGTTTAATTTTTTTATTTAATCGATTTTAAATATTACTTCATGTATATTATATGACTGAAGGTCTAATTTCATGATTTCATGAGAATATAAAATTTTATCCGAATATTCGATAATAGGATGGGAAAAAGAGATCGGGGACGACCAAAATAAAATATTTTTAAGGCTTATTAATATGATTAAAATTTTCTAAAATGATGGAGCCCAAATTATTTTACGAGACGAGCTCGATTTTATTCGAGAAACCGATTTTGGTCAAACGAGGACTTCTAAAATCCCAAAAATTATTATTTTGAAGACTAATTTTTGCAAATTTTTATTTTACAATAAAATAGCTATCATTGGGCCTAATTTACCAAAGATTAGAAAACTCAATTATCCCTAAACAAAAAGCTCAAAAACCTTTATACATCAAATTTTCGAAAAATTTAAATATAATCCCTAGGTTATTGGACACCATAGCAGCCGCACCACTTGCACACACAACACCCTCAAATTTTTGAGAATTTTGAGAGAAAAATTCACGGTCGTTCGTCTCTCTTCGTCTCCCTTTGCAACCTACGCCAACGATCGTATATTCGAGCATTTTAAACGCAAAGGCACCTTTCTAAACTTCTTTGACGCACAATTCAAATCATATTATGCTTGTTTTAATTATTTTTGCATGAAAAATATTAAAGCATTAACCGTTTAATTATAGAACAAATATTTTCAAAGTTTTGATGATTTTATGCTTGTTTGAAAAACATTAAGAATTCCAATGACACTCTGCCAATAGAAAGCATTTAAAGGCTAGGAAAAGAGTCGTTAAGGGACAACACAAGGGCTAGAGTCGAGCTTGGATAGGAAGAAACGAGCCTGGGGTTTCTATGTGGGGGGCCACGTGATCATGGGCTCGGCTTGGTGCATCCCTGCCTGTGGCTCTGTCAGGGCTCAGGCAGGGGACTGTGTTGGACGTGGTTCAGGGTTAGGAAGAGTCCTAGAAAGTCTATGATTCATGGATAGCAACTAGGGAGGAGTCCACATGGGGTAAGACTCTTCCCCACGCATGCGAATGGAAGGCTGCGGCTAGGGTGGCTTGCGACTGAGTTGGGGCTGGCTAGGCTGGTCCAGTAGGGTCTAGGCAAGAAGGCTAGGGTTCGAAGCAGGGCCTGGTACAGCCGTGGTTCGTGGTGGCTTGAGGGGATGAGGGCCGCGACTTGGAAGGGGAATAGATGCTGTGCGGGCTTTGATAGGGGATTAGGTTGGTTCGTGCTGGTCTAGGATAGGCCGATTAGGGTCCAGGAGGGTCTGTGAATGGTCTGGTCCATAATCGCTCGAGTGATTTACGTCGTGGCTCAATATGGGTAGGCCAGGGTTCGATTTTTGGCTTGGTGAAGGGAACGGCTTTAACCATGGTCCACGGAGGTTGAGTCATGGTTCAAGACAATAGTTGTGGTATGAGAAGGCTATGATTAATGTTTGAGAATAAAATATTTAAGTTTGAATTAATTCAGAAATTAAACGCTTCACGGTTTAGTAATTAAGAAATTAAATCAAAAGCTCGAGTTTACATTAAATAAAAATATTTGAAGTCAAATTTAAGCATAAATAATTTTTTGGGATTCTCTAGAGTCAACAAAAGTGAGAAAAAGTCAAAATCGAGAATTTTTGGGTCTAGAGGCAAAACGGTCATTTACACTTGGGTTGTACAAAAAGGTTTGGCATAGTCCCGAAGAATCATAATGCATGCTAAATGATATTTTAAAATGTTTACGATGAAAATACAGGATTTTATGATTTATGAAAAAGCTGCGCAATTTTGACAGTTAAAATATTATTTTTCGAATGTGGAAAGGACACGATATTTTATGATTAAAAAGAAAAAGAAACAAATATTTTGAAGAATATGAATTTACTGTGACAAAAAGGATATGATATATGATTTTTGGGAATATCGTGAGGGAGGAGGCCGTAGAGGAAGCCCGTTTACGGGAGAAGGCCCCAGGGAGAGCCCAACGATTGTATTTCCGTTTTATGTGGGTGCTTAATGCTCGTCCCCATGAGCAATGGTGAGCGAAGACTAACCAGTCGACTAGGGGATATAGCTAGTCACTTTCAAAGATTAAACTTCATCCAAAATGATATATGATGATGGAAAGCTTTTACGATTTAACGATTTATGATTACAAGCTTATTTTCAATAAAAATATGATTTTTGTGCATGTGCCTGTATATGCATTATTTATTACTCATATTTAGAACGTGCTGAATCATTAGACTCACTAGGTTTGAATGGTTGCAGGTGAGGATGAAAATGAGGGAGGCGCTGAAGCTTGAGTGGATCGAGTCCGACAGTACACTCCCGATGGACATTATTTTCCCATTAGCTTGATAGGCAATGTTTTGAAAGATTTTGTTAATGATTTAATTACAGATTTTTATGCTTTATTTTGAAGTTTAGTTTTGATCATTTAAAAGTTGACGTACGATTTTTGTTAATTGACTACTTAGAGATTTTTACGCACTTGAGATTTCAAATGTTAAATTAATATTTTGGATGATGGAATTAATAAGTTATTTTAAAACTATGAACTTCGAATTTGTTGTTCAATTTTTTTTAAAAAAATAGTATGATTTTAAAGTTAAAAAGTAGTAGACATTTCAGTTTATATTAGAGCCAAGGATCCCGAAATGGTTGGGTTACTGCCACTCTGATAAGCTCAAGAAATCACGCCTCAAGTCTGTGAGTTTTTACTGCTTTAGATTTTATATGTTGAACTTTAAATGCTTTATGATACATGATATAGAGGTTTGATGCATATTTCATTTAAAATGTTAAATGCATGTTTTGTTACATGGTATGGATGATTTGTATAGAGATGTCTCCTAGACGGATTCTTCGTAGTAATATTGAGGATAGGCAGGAGGAGGAGATTCTTCAGCTTCCACCTAATCAGGATGCTAGTGTCTGTGTACTTACCGGTATGGTTCGTTTAATAGAGCAGCACGTGGGAATTGGTGCGAGGGTCCGACTAGAAGCTGTCTATGAGCGATTTAGGAGGATGGATCCCATGGATTTTTCTGGCAGTACTTATCCATTTATGGCTGAGGGATGGGTTAGATCTTTAGAGTTGATCTCTACGTATATGGATATGGCGGACGCTGACCCAGTTTGTTGTAACATCTATTTGCCGAAGGGCGACGCTTCATTATGGTGTGAGGGAGCGGAGCGAGGAGTAAATCTTGCTACTCTGACATGGGAGGATTTCAAGAAAATATTCTAAAATAAATATTTCACTATCGACTTTCGTTCGAGGTTGAAGAGAGTTTATGAGTCTCCGCCAGGGGGACTTGACTGTTGCTGAGTTTGTGCAGAAATTTGACAGGGGCTGTGATTTTGTGCCCTTGATTGCCAATGATGCTGTGGAAAATGCTACGACATTTCTTGGATGGTTTGAGGCCGACGATCCATCGAGACATGATGCTGACTGATCCTATTGACTATACTACTGTCCGTTGCTAATGCTTTTCGAGCAGAGCAATCTCTGAAAGATATTGACTGGGAAATGCAGCGGAAGATGAACCGTGCCCATCATTCAAATCAACAGAACAAGAAGCCGTTTACGGGACCACCAAAGCGGCCAGGACAGTACAAACCACAAGAATAGCCACCTAAAGAAAACGTTCCGAAGACTCCTGAGAAGCCACTTTGCAAGGAGTGGCGATCACCATCACTATGGCAAGTGCATGTGGGGCACCTTCAAATGCTTCCAATGCAGAATAATGGGGCATAAGGCTAGTGATTGCCCGAAGCTTAAACAACCGACGACTGGAAGGGCTTACGTAATGCATGTCGAGCAAGCGGAGACAGACACTACGCTTATTACAGGATGAATTTTGTTATCAGGCGTAGCTACTTACACTTTGCTAGATTCTGGAGCTACGCATTCTTTCATATCTGAATCCTTCATGAAGCAATTGGGAATCTTACTAGTGGATGTAGAGTCGGGATTCAGGAGTTATAGTGTCTTCTGGTGAACATATGGTCTCTACAAGCGTGGTTAAGGATGTGGAACTCAAATTGCAAAAGAATGTTATATGGACGGACCTTATTGTATTACCAATGCTCGAGACTGAATTTGGTTGAGGTCAACATCTATTAGACTGCCCAATGGGAAAACATTCATCATTGAGGATGCATAAAACAATCAAATTCCGCATATCATTTCATGCATCCATGCAAAGAAGCTAATCTGGAGAGGTTTTCAAGGTTTTCTTGCTAGTATTATATCTGTACCCACTACTGACAGTCGATCAATCGAGGACATGTAGGTTATCAAGGACTTTACGGATGTGTTCCCTGACGATGTTTCTGGTGTCGCACCCGAGCGAGAGGTGGAATTTGCTTTTGAATTGATGCATGGTACTGTGCCGATCTCTAAGGCACCATATCGCCTAGAACCTGATGAAATGAAAGAATTAAAAGATCAAATTCAAGAGCTACTAGATAAGGAATTTATTCGCCCTAGTTTCTCTCCATGGCGCGCGTCAGTACTATTTGTGAAGAAAAAAGATGGGAGCATGAGATTGTGCATCGATTACAGAGAGCTTAATAGAGTGACAGTAAAGAATAAGTACCATTACCCTTAATTAAAGACTTGTTGATCAATTGAAGGAGCTTCGGTATTTTCAAAGATAGATTTACGATCTGGATATCACCAGCTGAGAGTAAAAGAGGCGAATGTGCACAAGATGGCTTTTAGAAGGCGTTATGGGAATTATGAGATTTTAGTAGTTCCTTTTGGATTGACTAATGCTCCGGCAATCTTCATGGATCTCATGAGGCGCGTATTTCAGCCGTACCTCGATCAGTTTATTAATTGTTTTCATCGATGACATTTTGATCTATTCCAAGATGCGAGAGGAGCATGAGCCGCACTTGAAGACGACTTGCAAGTACTAAGAGATCGGAAATTATATGCAAAGTTCAGCAAGTGCGAGTTTTTGCTAGAGAGGGTAGCATTCTTAGGCCACATCGTGTCAAAAGAGGGAATATAGGTCGACCCATCCAAAGTTGAGTCAGTTAAGCAATGGCCAGTGCCTAAAAGTGTGACGGAAATCTATAGTTTCTTAGGTTTAGCTGGCTACTATCGTAAGTTCATCAAAGGTTTTTCATCCATTGTTGTACCGTTGACATCTTTGACGAAGAAGAATGCAAAATTTATTTGGGGACCAGAATGTCAAAATAGCTTAGATCATTTGAAGCAAGCTCACTACTGCGGCCAGTTCTAGCGATGCCGGCAGAACAAGGGGAATATGTGTTGTACACAGATGCTTCAAAGCTAGGATTGGGCGCAATTTTTATGCAGCATGAAGAGTCATAGTGTATGCATCTAGACATCTGAAAGTACATGAAAAGAATTATATGACGCATGAACTTGAACTTGCAGCAGTTGTTTTTTACGTTGAAAATTTGGAGGCACTACTTGTAAGGCGAGAAATGCATGATCTTTATGGACCACAAAAGCCTCAAGTATTTCTTCACCCAAAAGGAGCTGAACATGAGACAAATAAGATGACTAGAATTTGTAAAGGACTACGACTATGACATTAGCTATCATCCCGACAAAGCTAATGTAGTGGCGGAGCTTTGAGTAGGAAATGGACAGCCTTTGCCCATTTATCAGTACAGAAGCCTCTACAAGTGGAAATTCAGTGGTTTGATCTTGAATTTTATGCTAGGTGAAAGGCCCCTAATCTTGCTATGTTGATCGTACATTCCACTCTACGAGATAGAATTCGAGCCGGGCAGTTTAATGATGACAAATTGCAGAAATTGAGGTAGAGAGATGAATCGAAGCGCAACCTGTTATATTCAGTCGAGGATGGCATTGTTAAGTATCAAGAACGACTATGGATTCCAAGTGGTGATTCACTTAGAATCGACATTATGACTGAAGCTCACAGTACCCTTTGTTATGTTCATCTCTGAAGTACAAAGATGTACAAAGATTTGCAACTTTTATATTGGATGCCGGGAATGAAACGAGATATTATGCGCTTTGTATCTGAATGCTTGACATGTCAACAAGTGAAGGCAGAGCATCAAAGACTATCGAGAATGCTTCGACTACTTCCCTCTTCCGAGTGGAAGTGGGAGAACATTACTATGGATTTCGTGGTAGGATTTCCAAAGACGGTGAAAGGACTCAATGCCATTTGGGTAATAGTGGACCGCCTTACTAAGTCATCACATTTCCTACGAGTGAAGACGACTTTTTCCATGATCAGTATGCGGAGCTATATATTCAAGAGATAGTCATGCTGCATGGAATTCATGTCTCTATTGTGTCGGAGAGACACACGATTCACTTCATCATTCTGGAAGAGTTTAAATGCGGCCTTGGGGACTAAACTACTATTCAGCACCGCATTTCATCATCATAAAGACAGGTCAGTCCGAGATAGTCATACAGATTTTAGAGGATCTACTCTGAGCATGCGTGATTGATTTCCAAGGGAATTGGGAACCAAAACAACCTCTAGTGAAGTTCAATGACAACAACAGCTATCGGTCATCTATAGGAATGTCTCCATATGAGGCACTCTATGGAGGGAAATATAGATCGACTATCCATTGGGACGAGGTAGGAGAAAGGGCTATGATGGGACCCGAGATAGTTCAGAACACCACATAAATGGTTGCCGAGATCCGAGACAGAATGAAAATTGCTCAGAGTCGACAGAAGAGCTACGCGGACAAAAGAAGACGAGATCTCGAGTTTAAGGGTGTTATGAGATTTGTCAAGAAACGCGAACTTAGTCCGAGATTCATCGGACCCAATTTTTGACAAATTTCACAGATCTTGCAGATTTCGTGGGTGTCTTTAAACAAAGTGGGCCAATAAAACCCACACTGCAAGATTTTTGCAGCCGTTTTCTTTGAAGAAAAATGTCCTCCGCATGCTTCTGAATGACAAAATTTAATGACACTACTTACCTCATTTTCGGGTATGCAACGTCGAAAAATTTGATCTGGACAATACTTGAACAGATACGGATCATCCCAATAAAAGTTTTTTACCTCATTCAAAAATTTTCTTTTATCTTCGGAACTCCATTGCGGTGGCATTTTTCCTGTCACAAGAAAATTTACTATGTTAGCAAACCAAGGTGTAGTAGTAACTGAAAAATAGATGTTCATCAGGAAAATTATCGTTAATTGGTGTCATTTCACAAGATGATCCTGTTACTATTCTCGATAAATGATCGGCTACGACATTCTCGATTTCTTTTTTTTTATCTTTGATCACAATGTCAAATTCTTGGAGCAACAAAATCCATCGTATCAGTCGTGGCTTTGCATTCTGTTTGGTCAACAAATATCTAATAGCAGAATGATCAGTAAACATAATAGTCGTTGATCCAATCAAATAAGAATGAAATTTCTCTAATGCAAATATTACAGCAAGTAGTTTTTTTCAGTTGTGGAGTAATTCATTTGAGCATTGTTTAAAGTTCTACTTGCATTATATATCACATAAGGCTTACTGTTTCTTCTTTGACCCAATACTGCACCGACTGCATAATCACTCACGTCGTACATGATTTCAAATGGTAAAGACCAATCAGGAGGTTGCATGATAGGAACTGATGTTAAATGTCGAATGATTTTATCAAAAGCATTTTGACATTCTTGAGTCCACTCAAATTCAGTGTCTTTTGTTAAGAGGTTACAAATATGTTTAGAGATTGAACTAAAGTCCTTTATAAACCTCCTATAAAATCCAGCATGTCCCAAAAATGAGTGAATTTCTTTAATGGTTTTTGGAGGGGGTAAATTGGCAATGACATCAACTTTGACTTTATCAACTTCAATTTAATGAGATGACACAACATGTCCCAAAACAATCCCAGAAGTAATCATGTAATGACATTTTTCTCAATTTAAAATAAGACCTTTTTCCTCGCATCTTTTTAAAACTTTTTTCCAAATTTTCAAGACAATTATCAAATGTATTCCCAAAAACAGTTAAATCATCCATGAAAATCTCCAAACAATTTTCAACCATGTCGCTAAAAATGCTTAGCATACATCTTTGAAATGTTTTTGGGGCATTGCATAATCCAAATGGCATCTTTCTGAATGCAAATGTTCTAAAAGGACATGTGAATGTAGTTTTATCTTGATCTTCAAGTGCAATGGGAATTTGATAATAGCCTTCTTGATCACTTGCTAGTTTGGAAGAAATTACCACCGGATATGTTTCATCTCCTCCAAGAAATGCATAGTTCAATTCTTCTGGCAAGGGTTTTAACTCCAATATGGGTGGTTTGTCTTTGTTCTCATATTTTGCCTCAAATTCTTTCTCTGATCCTGGTAACGAGTGATACCTGATAAAATCATCAAGATCAATTTCAATATTTTCGTTAACAGTTTCAATTGAAAAAATATCTAATTGGTCACGAGTACTTCCTTCTTGAATTTTTTCTTCCACAAGAGTTTCAATAAGATTTTCATCTTCACTTTCATTTCCTTTGTCATGTGGTTGCTTACAAAGATTAAAAACATTAAGCTCCAATGTCATTTACCAAATGACAACTTCATTATTCCATTCCTGTAATTTATAGGAGCATTAGAAGTTGCTAAAAATGGACGACCCAAAATTACAGGAATTGCATTACAAGCTTCGATAGGTTGTGTATCTAAAATTATGAAATCGACAGGATATACAAAATTTATCAACTTGGACCAACACGTCTTCTACCATACCTCTTGGAACTTTAACAGATATATCGGCAAGTAAAAGTGTCACCGAAATATGTTTAACTCGTCTAGATTGAGTTCTTGATAAACTGAATATGGAAGTAAATTCACACTAGCTCCAAGATCTAGCAAGGCTTTTTTAATCTTTCGTTCTCCAATAATACATGAAATAGTAGGACAACCAGGGTCTTTGTATTTCAAAGTATTATTATTTTGAATGATTGCACTTACTTGTTCGGATAAAAATGCTTTCTTTTTCACATTCAATTTTCTTTTCACAGTGCACAAGTCTTTCAAAAATTTGGCATATGATGGTACCTGCTTTATTGCATCTAATAAAGGAATATTAACTTTTAATTGTTTAAAAATATTATATATATCAGAATTCAAATTTGATTTTTTTGGTATTTTTCAATGCATGAGGGAATGGTGGTGACATTGTCTGTTGATCTTCCTCTTCGTAAGTTATGAGTTCCACTTCCTTACCCTTTGGAGTTGATTTATCATCATCTTCACAAGGTTCAAGAATGGATTTTTCCACAACCTTACCACTGCGAAGGGTAATAACAGATTTTACATGATCCATTGGTTGAATTCCAGAAGTTCCAGTTTGTGAATGATGATCCTTGAGATTAGGTTTTGGTTGTGAAGGAAATTTACCTTTTTCATGAACATTAAGTGCAGATGAAAATTTAGCAAGAGTATTTTTCAAATATGTCATGGTTTGAGCAGTTTGAGTATTGATAGACTCTTGCTTTGTAATGAAAGAATTCAATATATCTTCCAAGTTCCTTTTAGGAGGAGGAACATAAGGTGCCTAATTTTGAAAATTTTGTTGATTTTGGAAATGTGGTTGTGAAAATTGTTCAGCATTATCATTCCTCCAACTAAAATTTGGATGATTTCGCCAACCTGGATTGTAATTTTGAGAAAATGGTTCAAAATTTGGCCTTTTAAAATTGTTCAGAACATTGGCTTGTTCATGGAGACATTCTTTAAAAGAGGGCAAACTGAGATAATTTTTTGTAGATTGATCACTTGTATCACAGATGTGACATGCAATTTCTTGAACAGATTTTAATTGACCATTCTTTTTCAATTCAAGTGCCTCAACTTTTCTTGCCAAAGAGGTAAATCTAGCTTGGAGATCATGTTCATCTTTGAGGGTGTACATACCTCCACCAGATGTGGGAGATTGAATCTTGTTTGATGGTTCGATTGTACCTACAGTGTCCCAATTTTGAGCATTTTCAGCTAATGAATCGAGATATTCAATTGCCTCGTTTGGATCTTTATCTTCAAATGTTCCATTACACATAAATTCAACCATTTGCCTATCTTTGGTTGTTAAGCCTTCATAAAGTTGAGAAACAACTCTCCAAATTTCAAAACCATGATGTGGACAAAGATTAAGCAATTCTTTGTATATATCCCAACATTGATAAAAATTTTCTCCTTAGTTTTTGAGTGAAAGTGATTATTTGCCTTTTGAAAGAATTTGTTCTATGAGATGGAAAAAACTTTTTCAAAAATTGTTGTTACAATTCATCTCAAGTTCGAATGGATCCCGATCTAAGATTTTGTAGCCAAGTTTTAGCTTTATCTTTAAAGAAAAAGGAAAAATCTTAAGTCGAATGGTGTTCATACTACAATTTAGATCATTATATGTGTTGCATACTTCTTCAAACTCTCGTAATGCATGTATGAATTTTCATAATCTAAACCATGAAAGTTAGGTAAAAGTTGGATAATACCAGGCTTAAAATTGAAATGAGATGCATCAGGTGGAAAAACTAGACATGAAGGTGGAGTAGTACGTGTAGGATTCATGTGATCTCTAAGTGTTCTTCGTCTATCATGATCATGTTGAGATTGAATTTCATCTTCATTTTCTTGGATGGGTTCTTCCGCCATGTTTTGTTAAAATAAAGGGTTATTTCGAATGAGTCGACCACTATGTGTACGTGACCAAATGCTCATGCAAATGCAAAAGAAAAAGAATAAAAACACACAAAAGCAATAAAAACTCAAATAAAGAAAAATAAAATATAAACAAAATTACGTAAACTTGAAATTAAATTATTCTTCCCTGAAAACGGCGCCAAAAACTTGATGCGACTTTGATTGTTGCCGTAATACCCGAGATTTTATTCTTTTAATCGGAGATTATTAATTGATAAATTGATATGATTATAGAAAGACAACTCCGAGACAAGAATTGGTAAAGCATGAGAATTGGTGAGTATTATTCAAGCAGACTTCGCCCACATGCGCTGCAGAGAGGCGCGCATATGCGCGAGTAGAAAAATGCCGAGGCAGAAGACCTCGCGCATATGCGCAAGACTAGGCGTGCATATGCGCGAGCATGTGAAATGAAGAAGTGCAGAGACAGCCCGAGCAAGATGTTTGTACATGCGCAGAGACAATAGGTCTCGCGCATATGCACCGACATGAGACGTGCATATGCGCGAGATGGTAAATTCTTTTGTGCGGATACAGAGAGTCTCGCGCATATGCGCCTGGTGATGGTCGCGCATATACGCGAGACGTGCAGAATGTAGATTGAGCCACATGTCTTTGCCATGCAATTAAATATGTCAAATTCTCCATTTCCCTTCAAATTCTGCAGCAAGAAACCGAGACATTTGTGAGAAAGCTTCAAGGTTTCATATTCTGGAATTGTTGATCTTGTGCGAGATCCGACCGTCAGAATTTCGATCTAAGTTGAGTACCGTGTTTCTATTGACAAGAGCTTCAACGAGACGTAAGTTTTATTACTTTCCTATGTGGTTTGAAAATATGATATTGAAGGAATCATGATATGATTGTTATTATGTGTTCCTGATATTGGGATAATCGTATAATCGAAACCGAATCGAAGAACAGACACCGTATGAAATTGTTATCATTTTCCAGATTTGATTTCATTGAGATTATACAGATTTTGAGAATATCAGATAGTGTTTGTTATCGATTATGAATTGTTGAGATTTGTATCTGTTGATGTCTGAATTGCTGAATATATCGAGATTGTGCTGTTATGCCGTTGAAACAGAATTAGATTGAGTTCTGATCATATCCAGTATTGCTTTGAGTTGTATATTGATATTGTACTTCTCGAATATATGTCATTCCAGAGTTGGTATTGAAGACTTCGAAGAAAGATCAGAGCCAGATTGATATTTGATTTCGTTGACCAGACTAATCTACGAAAAAGAAGGTATAAATCAATGTTAAACCGGGAAGATACGACTCGAGTAAGAGATAGCTTGAGTTTCCCAAAACCACATACTTTATTGTAATTGCTTTGATGTTTGCAATTCATGAGATTGATATGCTTAGTCTATTGATTTATAGCAAAACATGAGTTTGAGTCTTTGGCAGAGGTGCCAGGTCACTGGACATTTGGTGTATATCGATGTGCTTAGGAGTAGATCGACTCCTATTGTAGAGATTCGATATAGAGAGCCAATGTCTGGGAATAAGAACGTATCACCATCTAGCTGGGGAGAGTAGGTGGGAGACTTGTTACGTTCTTATTCAACCGGGATCCCTTGATAAGAGTCGAGTCAAGATAATGAGTCAAAGAATTTGATTTATTGCTTTGTATCGATTTATGCTTTCGTAGATTACGATGCATATTGTTTTACAAATGTTATATGCTTTTGTATATGTTTATATGACTGCATGTATACATTGTTTATACTGGGAATATATTTCTCATCGGAGTTATCCGGCTGTTGTTGTGTTTGTATGTGTGCATGACAACAGGTGGGACAGGATCAGGGTCGAAAAGAACTTGAGAGATTGAGATTAGAGTGGAGATCCGGGCCTAGAAGTAGAACTGAATTTCAACACTTGATATGTAGTTGTTGAATACTAGTTTGTATGGTTTTCTTTTGTATAAGACTTGTACTTTGATCATGTTGTAGATATTAAACTTGATCTTGTAATTTGAATGAGATGGGACCTAACTTATTGTAGAATTTGTACACTTGTTTATAAAGTGTTCATCATTTAAAAAAAAAAAATTTGCGACCCAGATTATTTAATTGATCTATTAAATCCTAATGATGATTAAGAAGAATGAATTAGCGTCCGAGTCCCCACAGTTGCACTCTCAAGAGCAGGTTGTCCACAAGTAGTATAATTCGGTGAGTTCGAATATCGTATCCACAGAGAAGGCTAAGGTAATTACAAGTCCACTACAATGTCTTTTTGTTTTTGTTTATGTTTTTTCGTTTAATTGTTTGAATATTTAATTGGTAATTTTTAATTGTTCAAATTTTAATTTAAGTAGTTGAGATTAAATGATCCACTCTTGGTATTTTGATAAAGTTAACATTAATGAACATTATTGAAATCCACTTAATAAAATGGTTCCAATATATTAAATAATCATATTTATATTATGTTATATATTATTATCTTATAGATATATATACCAAAACTTATATATATATATATATTTATTGCTATATATATATATATATATATATTTGTAAACACTAAATCAAGGTTCCCACTTTAAATGGTTGGTAAAATCAAACTAACATTTAAAATGGTACTAGGAAATTAATATTATGATATATTCATGTATAATAAATCAAGGCATCCACTTTAAATGGTTGGTAATACCAAACTAGTATTTAAATGGTTCCAAGAATTTAGTGTAACATATAACAATAATAAATCAAAACTCCCACTTAAAGTAGGGTATAATAATGGTTAAGGAAATAAATATAACTAAACAATAAATAATGACTAAATAATATAAATACCTTTTAATAACCTTATTATCATGTCAAGAGTTTCACCTTTTCATCTCAACTTTGGGAAGTTAGCTACTCATTATTCAAAGTGTAAAACTTTGAATATGAAATTAACATGCTAATTATATTTAAATGAAGAAATAAAAGAAAAATAAAGAGAGAAATATTATAAACTCAAAGGTTTGTTAATAAAATGAGGGATATCTCAATTCATTACAATGCACCCCTATTTATAGCAAAATTTGGGGAGACAATCATAAATAAAATATTATTTTTTTACACATAAGTCTTCATTGGTGTTCCAAGAAATTATATTTTAATACACATCACTTTTGAAAATCTTTCCATCCAAATTTTCTTTTCCACATAAAACAAAACATGTAGATAATTGAGTTTTTGAATTGTGGTATTTTTTTAACCATTTGACCAACTAATTTGAGAGACATTGTCAAAATGCTAGAGCATGGTAAAACTGCCACTTCTTTTGTAACTTTATTTATTGCTTAATGTGATCCCACTTATAAGAAAATTTTTATCTCATGCTTGCCACCAATATTATAGATATTAACATCAACATTCTAGTGGTCCAAGAATCATCTTAATCACATTTGCAACGCCAATGTTATTCTTGTTTTATCGAACCTATAAAAATAGCAAAAACTTATAATTACACAACAACTTATATTTTATACAATTTATTATAAAACATATAATATTTAAACATTTAATAAAACCAAAACTATAAATTTATATTATAAAGAATTTAATTAATAGAAAATTTTTTATCTTTATCAAAAACCGGATTACTTGTTCCTCTTCTAACTTGCACTAGAAAATTAGAAAATTTTTTGCGTAGAGATAGAACACTAAAATCCGGCACAACCCTCAAACTTGGAGTGGCCGAATATTGAGAGAATGTGGGAGAGAATTTTTCGAGAGCTTCAATTCTCGTTTTTTTTTTAAAAAAAAAAACCCCACCGAATGCATGCTGGATAAGAAATCCTTAATTTAATATTAATCCTTCATTTAACTTAATTAATCCAATTAAATAAGTAAATGAAATATTCTTATTGCCTGCTAATCGTGATTCTCAAATATTATGCCTTTTGCAATGTATATTTTTCTTTTCAATTATCGAAAATGCATGCAATTAGAATAAAAAAATATTCTAATTATATTTCTAACTTTTCTTTTTACTTAATTAATCTAATTAATTAAGTTAACTAAAGATTCTAAATCCATGTCATATTAAATGCAATCTCGAATATTAAAACATATATTTTGAGAATATTATGCATTATTATTATTTTGCTTTGTGTGAAAGTTTTTAAAATTATGGTATCATGAATATTTCCATAAATCAATATCATATTTAATAAAAACTTAATGAGTTATATTTTAACTCAATTAAAATATAATTTAATTATTAAAGCTCATTTAAACTTTAATAAATTAGCATGGTTGGTTTATACTCTTACAAGCCCATGATCCATGCTCCCATTATATTAATATCATCATAATCCCGATCGACGATCCAACATCATCGATGTGACAATTTCAACTTATTTGTTATTATGATGCACACTTTAATTTCGATATCACCAATGTCTAAATAAGGCAGGTGCACTCCCTTTGACTGTCTTTAGCAGTCAAGTTCTCAAAATTTCTGTAAGCATTTATAAACTGTATTTATAAGCTTATCGATTGATCATATCAAACTTATTTCTTATAAATTAAACTCATTGAATTTATTATCTCAACGGGAACAAGTAAATCAGTACTTGTGTGACCCTCAATGATTCAGGGATACAGCTAGCCGTGTGTTCATAACTCTTTGTGATTCAGGACATAATCTTTATTCGAGCTTACCCTAATTTGTCCCATTCTATGTATCAACTATTGATCATGAGAATGTCAGAAATCATATTTCTGATTAAACCCATCGAATCATGGTAAGAGCGTCTAGCAGCATCGCCCCATGATTCTCTATGTATCACTGATAGTGCCTGCAAGAACCAAACGTTTATGATTAACGTACAGTACGGTCCCTTCATCTCATATATCTCGATCGAATCTGCAACCATTGGTTCATCGATGGTTGCATAATAATTCGATAACTATGTGACACATCTATGTGAATAAATAGTGGCATCGCATATACAACTGGAGAACTCCTTCTCTAACGTACATTTCATACTCTGGTTAAAGATTCCATGAACTATTATTTCATCAGATCACATAGGATATCCACACTCGTAGGTGAGCGGTGAATTTCCGACTACAATGCACTGACTCCTACATGTGTCGCAACTGTACCCAATCTCGCCACTTGATGACTCTCCTGGAATCGGTAAACGAGTCAAAGCACATCCCTAGCATATAGATCCTCAGTTTTGTCTCGGGTCGTAAGGACTAATGATGTACTATCATAATCACAGACTTATCCTCTCGATGAATGATAACCACTTGGAAAGTCCGAGGGAGGGTTGTTTGGTATAATCATCATATGACTACCCATCTGCATGTTTGGACCTCTCTATGTTCTTACCAAAACACGCGGTACACAACATCATAGATACTAGTCTCGAGCTCAAGCGATCTTTATCCATGTTTTAGGCGGCTGAATTGACTAGGAACGAATTTAGATTATACATTGTTTACAAATGAGTTTCAACATCGAATTACGATTCATTTGTGTTAAAGTATAATCAAGGACTTTATCTATTCTGATTACATGGGTATACAGATAAAGTAAAATATAAGACCATAAAAAGTTAAATTATATTAAAATAAAGATTGTTTATTACACTTGAGTCAATAAATTCCTTAGTCAACCGTTGGTTTGCAGGACATCTACTCTAACAAACACCGTGTAAGAACAAAGTTGGCAATTATTCTAGAGACAAGACCGAAACAGATGACAATAGAATGAGCGTTGCGGAAACTCAAAACATACTGGTGCCTCATTCAGTTTCGGTCCCCTTGGTAAAGCAGATGGAAATCGACAGAGAGTCTACTAAAAATTAGACTCTAAAACTTATAGAAGTTACCCAGGCAGGTAGGAAAAAGTGGACGGTTTGGAAAAAGAAAATTTTGTGCCATCAATGGAGTGTACAGAAAATTCTCCTATCAAATTTGCCTCCAAAAGACTCATGCCAGGGCAGGCTTGTCTCTCTACTAAGCCCAAACGAGCTCGAGTGGAGAACCGATCGTTATCTGAAGTTGGTATTGATATGGCGGGGTCTGTGGGGCTGCCCCGTCGACAGCAATGATTTTTGTTACTTGGAATGCACGAGATCTTGGGAACCCACATGTGATCTATAATCTGCGGTGCTTGATCGCCGAAAGTTCCCCTTTTATTAGTGAAACTAAATTATTTGCTTATCAGTGTCAGAAGTGGGCAAATCTTTAGCATTTTAAGTGCTGTTTTTCGGTGGATAGTGATCGGCATAGTGGTGGACTAATGATTCTTTGGCGAGACGGCATTGATGTATGTATTTAGTCTTTTTCGGCAGGACATATAGATTGCATTGTGAAGCAAAATCTGAAGGAGTAGCGATTCACTGGGTTTTATGGGAATCCGGTAATCGGTCTTCGAAGTCATTCTTGGCAGCTTCTACGTCGGTTGGGAGGTATTCACGAAATTAATAATCTCCCATGGTTGGTCGGGGAGATTTCAATGGAATCCTTTATGAATTGGAAAAAACGGTGGAGCAAAGAGATCGGTGCATCAAATGTTAGCTTTCTCGGAAGCTTTAGAAGATTGTGACCTTGTAGATTTTGGGTGTAATGGAGAACGTTTTACTTGGTGTAACAAATGTCCAGGGGCTGGGCTAATATTTACTAAGCTTGACAGATTTGTTTGTAATATGGAGTGGCGTAATCTATTTCTTATGGTGGAGGCGAGAACTTGGATTTTTTTGGTTCGGACCATAGACCGATATATCTGAATTGGAATGCAGCCACTAGGCAATTTCGGAATTCGTATCCACGAAGATTCACTTTTCGTTATATAATTATTTTTAATAATTTAACATATGATGTATATTATGAACTTTTGAAATAGAGATTTTATGATATATTTTTCTGGTTGAACCATATTTTAAAATCAATAGTCGGTTTTTGGAAAAATAAGGACTTTTTAGAAGCTCAAGATAAAATTTTTGAATATGTATGTAAACGAAATATTTTACGTACTTGTTAATGGGCTTACTGGGTCTTTTTTTAATAGGATGTTGGGCCAAGTTCATTTATTTTAAATATTTTGAACTTAGGCTCATTATTCTATTATATTATATTTCATTTTCACTCCAAAACCATAGCCCCCACCTCCCTTCACTCGGTCGCACCTTCATCTCTCATCCAACAAGGGTTTTGTGCAGTTCTTTATAAAGAAAAACGCAGCCAAGGTCTTCCCCGTCCCACCAGGGTCCGTCTCTCGCTTCGTTGAGTTGTTTTTCGAACGTATATATGCAAAGACATGCCCTAAATAATTTTTTTCTCATCTTTCACACCCTATTAAGAATTTATATTGTAATTGCATGATATATTATGGATCTATTGATATGCATTGGTTTTACATGAACATGTTGGATTTTCTTGTCATGAAACTCACGGTTTTGTCACGGTTTGAATGGGGCTTCACGATTTGACATTTGAGGCGTGATTTACAACAGGATTGAAGTGGTTTTTAGTGCTAGGTTCAGATCTGGAACAACCTTTGAGAGTGCGATCGGATTGATTGCTTTAGTCGTCGGTTTCGTAACGATCTGGCATAGAGGAGGTGTGGCTGTGCAAGGGTCGAACCGGGCCATGGTGCAGAACCTCGAGGGTCCGAGTCATGGTCCAGGAAGGCTCGAGCGCAGCTGGTCATAGTCAAATATCAGATCGAGAGTCCTAGGTTCTAAATGTTTCGCGTTTGGGTGTTCCCAGTGAACCATGCATGGCCACTTGCATGGGACTATAATCCTTGGTTAAATCGGTCCATGAGGAGTCAGTCGTGGTCTAGGAGAGGTTGGTTCAAGTCTGGTCCAGGCTAATTGTGCATAGGAATGAGTTTTGCTTCGAGGTTGTAAAATGAGTTTTGTTCATGAGGGCTAGCGCCGCGGCGCTGCACATTTAGCGAAAGTAGCGCTGAGAGTTCGGCATTTGTAGCGCCGCAGCGCTGGTGCATCATAGCCAGCGCCTAGGCGCTTGTACAGTTCTTGTGTTAAGCGATTTTTAGTGGACATGGCTCGTTTTGGGTGGTCCAATAGATTATGTTGATGTGTTTAAGCCTATAAATGGTTTAAATTGGGTCATATGAGGTTCGGTTAGGAGTCTTTGAATTGCGGTTAACGTTTGGTTAAATTTTGGATGGATTTGGGTCGAAGTTTTAAGGTCCAAGGGTAAAATTGTCAGATTATGGTTTCAGGCGCAGAATGGTCATTTTGCACACGAGTTATGGTAGCAGTCCTGGCAGTGCCCTGAGAGCTGAAAATGCATATTTAAAATGATTATGTTGATTATGAATAGGAATTTTTACGAAAATAGTGAAAATACGTTGCATGCTTGGTTTTAATAAAATGTATGTATATGCATAAATTTTACAATTGATGAATACGATGACATGTTTTTGAAATAAGTGAGTTGGTTTTGATTAATACGAACATGAACACGGACATGAAAGGCCAAGGCTCAGTTGACGGGTGAATGTGTCATTGATGTCCTCGTTGCCGGGTACTATGGTTATACGTAGGTGGATCCATCGACCTAGAGTTGATAGAAAAGTCACAACTAATGATCTGAATTCAATAAAAGAATTGAATACGTATATGATGTTAAGTTATGGCATGATTTATTACGTCCCGATATGTTTATGCTCTGAAAGATCACGAAATTTATTTTGGTTACTGTACTTTTCACTGTTACATGATATCTATATGTACTTGTTATAAAAGATCAGGTGTGTTCAGTATTTAGACTCACTACGTGTGATTGATGCATGTCATCATGTGGATGAGGAGACTGGAGGCGCTGAAGACTAGTAGATTGAGTTGGGGGTACACGTGAAAACCCGAAGACCTTACATTTCTTCTGCACATTATGATTTTTGAGTCATTGATGAAACTTAAAATTAATAATTTATTATATGTTAAAACCTATATTTTAAAATTTAAGTTTCATTAAAATTATAAAACTATGTTATTTTAGTATCATTTGTTTATATTTAATTGTCTTATTAAATATGTTTTATTTTCAGGTTTTCTACACGTTGCTAAAATAATGCTAACTCAAGCTACAAAATTCAAATTGAGGTGATTCAAAAATGTTTGGAATCCTTGAATAATTATCTACAAACTTTACAGAAGTCATGAATGCCTAGAAAATTCATTAAAATGATCAAATTGTGCAAATATCAAAAGGATGACATATTTATCTTTACTTTGATCAGCATATAGTAAAAAAATCATAACTATTTCAATATTTAACCAAATGAGGTGAATCAAAAGGCAAATTTCATCTACAGACAATTCCCCACATATTGCTGTTTTGAGCAAAGTAAAATTTGGAGATTAAAATCATGGAACATAGCATTCAAAAAAGGGCCAATGAATTAAAGTTGGAGGAGACAAAAACTACTATTACAACTACATGGCAATAATGAAATTTTTGACATTTCCTCTCATTTGGCCTATAAATAGAGGCCTTGTGATAGCTTGAGGAGTATCATATCCCATTGTAAAATATAGTTTGTGTGTATAAAAGTTCTAAGTTTAATATATTTCTTTCCAACTATGAGTGAGGATTTTAGTGCGAATCAAAAGTAAGTTCATGGCAAGCTAAATCTATTATGTCAAGGTGAAGATGATGAATTCTTGATGAAGTAAGATTGTTTATATTTTGTATATTCTTTCTATGTTTTTTCATTTAGCTAACTTCTTATTATTGTAAGTGTAACAATGAATTATTTGTTGTTATCAATTTATATCAAATGCGTGATATCATTGAAGTGGTTATCTTGATTTGTTGTCTAATTTTGATACAATAAATATTTCATCAATTATTATTATTGTTATTTTATATATATATATATATATAATTATATCATATATTTCATTTAGATGATAATGTGGCTCTGCCTGTTGTTCTAAATGAAATATTATGATTTAATACTAACATATAACAATCTAACATTTACTTTATTGCAACTAACATTTATCTTATTGTAACTAACTTTTACTTTCTTGCAACTAAATTTTATTTTTCGCAGCTAACTTTTACTTTACCGCAGCTATTTATGCAATAGCGTGGCTCTTCCGGTTGTTCTAAATAAAATATAATGATTTAATTTAACATTTATTTTATGCAATTTTATATTTATACAGTTATATATATAATCATAAGTACCATATAAAAAATATTGGTTATTTCGGTATTTTTTATAGTGGAAACGATATTATATTATGTTTGTGTTTAAATATTTAATTTTCTTTTTCATTGAACCATTAATTATGGTGGTTTCCTTTGTTCTACTTTTAGTTAAATAATATCACATAAATCAAGAATAAATCCTTGAGCCTTGACAAAATATATAATTTTTAAACTTCATTCTTGCATTTGATAATTTTTAAATTAATAAATTTAAACTTAAAATAACATCTCTGTGGATCGATCTCGTAATTATGAAATAAATTCTTTGCAGACAACCTACACTTGGGTGAATTATAATTTATGTAGTAGCAAGTTTTTGGCGCCGTTGCCGGGGAGGTATAAATTAAGTTTGTATTTGTTATTTATGTTTTATTTATTATATTGTGTTGTTTTTAGTTGTATGAGTATTTTGTGTCGTAAAAAAAGTGGTAGACTTATTCGAGTATCTGAAAATAATTTAAATATGGATGATAATTCAAACAATCAAGATGATAATAATAATAATAATAATAATAATAATAATAATAAAGAACATGATCAATTAAGAACACTTAGGCACCATATGAACCCTATTAGAACTAGTGCATCATCTTGTTTAGTTTTTCCTCCTTATGCATCTAATTTCAACTTTAAACCTCAAATTATTCAACTTTTACCAAATTTTCATGGCTTAGATTCTGAAAATCCATATTTACATCTAAGAGAATTTGAGGAAGTTTGTAACACTTATAATGATCAAAATTGTAGCATGAATATTGTTCAATTAAATTTTTTCCATTTTTCTTTAAAAGATAAAGCTAAAACATGGCTATAAAATTTAAGATCAAGTTAAATAGGAGAATGGGAAGAAATGCAACAACAATTTCTCAAAAAAAATTCCCTTCCCATAGAACAAACTCTTTTAAAAGACCAATTACAACTTTTTCTCAAAAACAAAGAGAAATATTTTATCAATGTTGGGATAGATATAAAGAATTACTTAATACATGACCACATCATGGTTTTGAAACATGGAAAATAGTTTCTCACTTTTATGAAGGTCTAATACCTAAAGATAGGCAAATGATAGAATTCATGTGTAATGGAACTTTTGAAGATAAAAACCCAAATGAAGCTATGGACTATTTGGATTCATTAGTAGAAAATGCTCAAAATTGGGATAATATAGGTACAATAGAACCACCAACAACTAAAATCAATAATTCAACAAATGGAGGTGGTATCTATAACCTTAAAGATGATATAGATAATCAAGCTAAACTTGCATCTTTAACAAGAAAAATTGAGTCATTAGAAATGAAAAAGAGTGATAAATTAAAAAATATTCAAGAAATTGTTTGTCATATATGTGATACACATGATCATGCTACAAAAGATTGTCCAACGTTATCTTCATTTAAAGAATGTCTTCATGAACAAGCAAATTATGTTAACAATTATAAAAAATCAATATTAGATCCTTTTTCACCTTCAGATAATCCTGGATGGAAAAATCATCCTAATTTTAGTTGGAGGAATGATAATAATGCACAACCCTCACAACAATATTTTAAAAATAACAAAAATCAACAATGTTATATTCCCTATGTAACACCTCCAAGAAAAAACTTTGAAGACATAATTCATGCATTTATCCAAAAGCAATAGTCTATCAATATTCAAAACAGTCAATCTATGAGTGATTTGAAAGAAACTCTTGAAAAATTTGCATATGCACTTAATATTCATGAAAAAAGAAAATTTCCATCTGAACCTCAACCTAATCCTAAAAATCAAAATCAAGAATTAAATAATATTAAAAATGATCAAATAAAATATGTTATTACCCTTAGAAGCGTTAAATAGTTAATGATCCATATAGCAATGAAAAGAATGATTATTTAAAATCAAAGAATAAAGATGATAATCCTGATACTTTTGAGAATGATAATATATATCTTAAATTCTAAGAATAATATGGTGAATGATAAATCATCTAAAATAGTAAATGAGTCAAATAAACCTCCACTGTTTCATCATGCATTAACAAATCATAAAAAACAAAAAGGTGATTATGATATCTATAAAATTTTTAAACAAGTAAAGATAAATATTTCATTATTAGATGTCGTTAAACAAGTACCTTCCTATGCAAAATTTTTACAAGACTTATGTACTGTGAAGAGAAAATTGCATGTGAAGAATAAATCATTCTTGGCTGAACAAGTAAGTTCTATTCTTCAAAATAATTCTAGTTTAAAATATAAAGATCCTGGTTGTCCAACAATTTCATGTATTATTGAAGAAAATAAAATTAAAATAGTTTTGTTATATTTGGGAGCAAGTGTGAATTTACTTCCTTATTCAGTTTAGGAAAAACTTAATTTAGGAGAATTAAAACCCACTTTTGTTATTCTTTTACTGGCGGATAGGTCAATCAAAATACCTAGAGGTATTGTAGAAGATGTGTTGGTCCAAGTTTGTAGGGGATCGATTTAGAGTTTAGAGGGGGGATGAATAAACTATTTCCTTTCTTTGACGTTTTTACAAAGGTGGTAGAATCCTGTTATAGATTATAGTTTATCTTGTTCGAATATATTTCCAACAGATCACAATAACTTGTGCGGAAACGATCTGATGGTTTGAGGTGAAAACAATAAAACAGTAGGCAGTAGACAATAGTTGTTTCTGGAAGTTCGAAGATGAAATCTTCTATGTCTCCCCTTCTTCTGTTTCTAGAAGGTATCACTAAAAGACTTTGGTTTTTACAGTACAACTCTTGTACACACCCACTTCAGTAGGACTTACCTTTCGCCTACTGAAACTCTTAGTTTCACAAAACAATATAATGAATACACAAGGTTCTGGAAAAGATTTTTTCCATATTACAAACTCTTCTCAATGAGATGTAATAGGGTGAATAGCTTATGAAGAGATAAAGAAACAGCAGCACAAGACGGTCTCAGAAGATCAGATATCTGCCATAAAGAGTGTGTTGTTTTTCTGTATGTTGAGCTTGAAGATAAATAGTAGTTATTGATTGCACAAAACAATGTTGGAATGATAGACATATAATGTGTTCCTTGTTAATAATAATCGTCGTTGTTCTATATAGGATTGATCCTTTAATATATAAAACCTTGAATCCAACGTCTATAAACAAAACTGCTTCTTTGACTCTGAGTGAATCATTTTTATCACCGAAAACGTGTAATGCAGAGAGCTTCAAAATAATCAGTCTTTGTTTTATAACAAAAGTAGTAAGGCATGTTAAATGTCTTCGTAAAAATTAAATGATGCAATTAATACTACTACTATGTAAAGTAACGTTAAAATTTAAGACTTGTAACAATCAAATGAAAGACGTTAAGTTCTGCTTCTGCTTTTGCTTCGTTCTGCTTCTTCTTTTACTAACCGTTAAGTTTAGCTAAGAAATACTCGATATGTACTGCTTCTGTTTTAGCGATACGTTCTGCGTCTGCTATTAACATTTTCCTCTGTTTCTACTATCATCACCTACTGGTTTTGACTCTCATCACCACAATTAAAGTAAGTCTAACAATTTCTCCCTTTGTGGTGATGCCAAACCTAGATGTTAGTAAAGATAAAGATCAACGGTTATAACGAAAATTAGATAGAGTTTATAACAAGATAATCGATAAGAAAAAATAATCCTATGTGAAAGAGCTTAATTGGTGCCAATGTCTCTGAAAATAATTTCCTCGTTCTGAGGATCTTGATCTCTGAAAGATGACTCTGCATGAGGTCTGCTATCTCCAATTCTGCCCCCTGTTCTAGTTTCTGATTTCCCCTTTTTGGCATCACTAGCCTGAATTCGAGTGAGCAAATCATCCACCCAGCTAGTAAGGGTATGAATTCCATCATTTAGCATCTCCAAATACGGTGCTTGGTTGGAAACTCGTTCAGTAAGAGCATGAAAAGATTGAGATTGGGACTCAATCTTGGCATCAATAAGTTTGAGCTTCGAATCCATAGTTGCAACGTTGTTGGATATTGAGATAATAGAGGAATCATGGTCGGAGACAGTTTGGGTTATCTCAGCCTTACCGAGCAAAATGTTACTTTGATTTGTGAAAACAGAGTTCCTGAAGATACTAGTTTCAACATTCAGTTTGGCAAAAGATTCTGCCGTGCGAGTGACTTCATTAGACATGCGGTCACGGAAGAATTTAGTAGCACTTACTTACTAGCATGTTCACGAGATAACTATTTTACTATATCTGAGAAAATTTTAAGATTTCTTTGCAGAACATCTATCTCAAATTCAAGAGCAAATTCTTCTTCTGGGGATGGAGATTTCTCTTGAAGACGCTGCTTGATATCTGCAAGTTGAGCAATGTGAGCATCTGAACCAAAGGGAGGGACAATCAATGAAGCAGAGGGGTCAGCTTCTGGTTGAGCAGTAGATGGAGCTGTTGGTGCTGCAGAAGTTCCTTCAGGAGCAGTAGGTTGTTCAAGTGCGGCACTGTCTTCTGGTTTGTGCGAATCAGTAGCTGTTTCGGTGGTTTCCAGGGGCTCATCAGCTGGATTTGGCTTAGATGGAACATTCAACAGATCTTCCATTTCTGCTTGATGTTAAGCAGAAAATTTTCTAAATCTGGTAGAGAAGAGGATGGAGCAGCATCTGGTTCTTTCATGGATTGCTCTGCTCGTTGTGCTTCTGGGTTTCCTTCTGGAAGTACAAAGTCAACAACCAGAGATGCTTCTGGTGCAGTGGGAGTTGGAACAATCAATTGAATCACTTCATCTACGGACGCCAGGTCATGAACATAAATTAATGATGAAGATTTAGTAGGCATTGTCGTAGATGCAGGAGTATAGGAAACATTAGCTTCAGAAGGAGCTGTAGTCTTTTCCTCAACTGGCTTTATCTTGAGAATATCTGGGACATACCTAGTCTGTATTGCAGAAGCTGTGCAAAAGCCTGTTCCTCAGCAAGAACTTGCTCATTCAGGAATCTCAACTGGGCAGTCAATAGTTGGATGACATATTGATCTTGAGCAGCAGTAGGATTCGTGCAATTAAAATTTGACTTAAGAGTCTTCAAGACAGAATCCAGCTTTTGAAGCTTGAGCTGATCAAAAATATAGTTTATTCTGTTTATAGATTCAATGACATTTCTGGTTTTAGCAGAAGTAAAGACTTGCTTCTCATTCTTCACCATGTGATGGGGTGGAAAACTCGAACTCACAATAATAAGTACGGAAACGATCCGATGGAGTACTGGTGATAAAGAATAAAACAGTAGGCAGTTGAACAGTGATTGTTTCTGGAAGTTCGAAGACAAAATCTTCTACGTCTTCCCTTCATCTGTTTTCAGAAGGTATCGCTAAAGACTTGGATATTATAGTACAACACTTGTACGCACCTACTTCAGTAGGGCTTATCCTTAGCCTACTGAAACTCTTAGTTACACAAATCAGTAAAACGAATATAACAAAGTTCTGGAAAAGACTCTTTCCCAGATTACAATCTCTTCTCAATAAAATATAGTAAAGTGTTTAGCTTGAAGAGATTTCGAAACAGCAGCATCACAAAATGATCTCAAAAGTTAGGATATAGATAATAAAGCGTGTGCTGCTTTTCTGTATGTTGAGCTTGAAGATAAGTAGTTGATGGTAGCTCAAAACTCGCGTTGGAATAATCGTTGCGTGGATAATGATAATAACGTCTTGTTTTTTTATAAAGGATTAACCTCTATATATATAGAAAACTTTGAGTCCAATGTCTACAATCAAAAACAGCTTCTGAGGATCCTGAGTAAAATCAGCTTTAATACCTAAAAAAGGTCCTGCAGAAAGCTTCAGAGAAATCAGTCTTGTTACTTACCAAAACTAGTAAGGAGCGATAAATGTCTTTGTATAGCACTAATGATGCAATTAATACTAGTACTAGGTAAAGTAACGGTAATATTTAAGACTGTAACGATTCAAACAAAAGACGGTAAGTTATCTTCTGCTTAAGCTAACTTCTGCTTTGGTTTTCTAAGCCGTTTAAGTACTCGAAGAGTACTGCTTTTGTTAATGTGATACGAGAGCTTCTGCTTTTATAATGTCTACTGATTATAGCTAACGCGACCTACTGGTTTTGATTCTCATCACCACAATTAAATAAAGTCTAACAATTTCCCCCTTTGTGGTGATGCCAAAACCTAGAAGTTAGTAGACAACAATTATAACAATAAGCAGATAGCAATTGTAACAGAATAATCGATAAGTGAATAGTCAGTAAAACAGAGTTCAAAAGAGTTTAATAATCAGTCCCGATGTCTCTGAACATCATTTCCTCATCCTGAGGATCTTGATTCCTGTAGGAAGATTCTGCATGATGTCTTCAAGTTCTGCCTTCTTCTAACCTGTCTTCTGCTTCCCTTTTTTTGGCATCATTGGCATGAACTCGAGTGAGCAAGTCATCCACTCGGTCAGTAAGAGTAAGAATGACATTTTTCAGCATCTCCAGAAATGAAACTTGATTCAAAACTCGCTCATTAAGATCATGAAAAGATTGAGATTGAGACTCAATCTTGGCATCAATAGTTTCAAGTTTCGAGTCCATAGCTTCTACTTTGGTGGAGACTGAGTGAATAGCTGAATCATGATCAGATCACAGCTTGACCAAGTAAGATGTTGGCCTGACATGAGAAAACAATTTTTCTGAAAAGGTTGGTTTCTACATGCAGTTTGGCCAATGATTATGCCGTGCGAGTGACTTCTTTTGAGATGCGGTCACGGAAGAATCTTGTGGCACTAACTTCACCAGCATGTTCAAATGACAATTGTTTAACAATCTCTGACAGATTACCAAGATATCTTCTCAGAATATTTATCTCAAATTCAAGATCAAACGTTTCTTCTGCTGGGGACGGTGTTCTTTCGAGCATATGATGTCTGATCTCTGCGAGACGGTCAATGTGAGCAGGAGAATCAGAAGGAGGAACAATGATAGCAGTAGAGGCATCTTCTGGTGGAGCAGTAGTTGGTTCGGCAGAAGTTCTTTCAACAACAGTATTTTGTTCTGGAGATGCACTCTCTTCTGGTTGGGCAGCTTTAGTGGTTCCAGTTGCTCAGCGGCTGGAATGGATTCAGATGGAATATATAAAATAGCTTCCATTACGGCTTGATGTTCAGCAGAAAAAATCTCCAGATTTGGTAGTGAATGAGGTGGAGCAGCATCTGATTCTGCCATTGGTTGGTCTGCTGGTTGAGCTTCTGGTTGGACCACATCATCAGCCTAAGCTATTTCTGGTGCAGTAGAAGCAGCAAGAACAATAGATTGAATGACTTCATCCACTGAAGCCAATTCACAAACAGAAATCAGAGATGATGACTGAGTAGGCATCGTCAGGGATGCAGGAGTAATAGAGACCTTAGCTTCTGATGGAGCTGTGGTCCTTTCCTCAACTGGATTATTCTGAAGAAAGTCTGGGATGAACTTTACTTGGTACTGCACAGGCTCTCCAAAGGCATGTTCTTGAGCAAGAAGTTGCTCATTCATCAATCTCAGTCGATTAGTCAAAAGCTGAATGACATTCTAATCCTAAGCAGCAGTAGGAATCATAGAGTCGAAATTAGACTTAAGAGTATTTAAAACAGATTCCAGCTTCTGGCACTTCAGTTGCTCGAGAATGTAGCTTCTTCTGTTCATTGTCTCAATCATATTAATGGTCTTAGCAGAATCAAAGACCTTTTTTTCACTCTTCACCATTTTGGCATAAACACCAAGTGTTTTTAAATGAGTGATTGGGTGGAAAATTCCGACTTTCAGCCAATCATCAAAGAAAGTCATGTCTTCACTCGCAGATTTTTCAATCTCCTCCATATGAAGATCAATAGCAGTGATAACGGATGACTTGGCGTCATGATTTTGTGATTCTGCAACAAGTTTTCCCTAGCATTTATCTGAAAAAGAGGTAGGCAGCACGGGTCTAAAGGCAGAAGACCTTGCAGTAAATTTTCTAATAACGACTCCAGACGTGGGTCTAAAAGTCGGAACAAAAGTTGAGGTGGTTGCAGTAGAGATGGCTGCTGGTTTGGATGATGTAGCTTCTGGAAACACTTGTTTCAGATGGACAGTGTTTAAATCAGCAACAGCTGCTGTTTTCTTGAGGCGGAGAGTTGTGCGGGCTTTCTTCTTGCTTGGGGTGCCTGGGAGTGAGGCTTTGGTTGGAGCAGCAGATTTCTCAGATACTGTTTTATCTGAATAAGTAGAAACAACCATTATTTTCCTCTTGATTTTCTTTTGAAGTCCTGGAGCCTCAGTATGAGTGTCGCCAATCTCCTTTTTCAAGGCAACAAATTCAGCCACAGTTGGCTTAGGACTTAGAGCAAGTACATTATCAGCGTCGGCCATAGTAATAGATGAACCATCCTGTTCAAAAGTAAAAGGAAAACCAGCATCCTTCAACATCATGCTGATCTGAACAGCAAAACCAGTACCCTTCCTCGCAATCATGTCCTTCATGATTCTGAACAAAAAACGACTCCAGTCCACTTTAATATCAGAAGTGATAGCTACCATTACTTGAACCTTTTCTTTGGTCAGCTTATCAAACGTGCCAGCATTAACCAGAAGTGCCTTTGCCACACTATCGGCAAGCACTTGGTATTCCATTTTCATAAGCTTCTTGAAGCAAGAGGGGGAGAGTTCCTTTCCAGAAGCTGAGAAGGAGGTAAAGGTAGTGGACATATACTCCTTAGAAATAATTGAGAAATCTGAAGTACCTGAGAGTGGAAGAAAGAAAGTCGATCCCAGCAGTGTAGCATCGATGGAGATGGATGCATCTCCCTGGGAGAAAATGATTTTCCCATCCTCAATGGTCGCTTTAGCATAAGTCCAGGAGGGCAGTCTTGTATATGATTTCTGGAACCTCGAAAAACCTCCTTAGACCAGATTTTTCAATGGCCTTGAACATCTTAACAAGATTGTCATCCTTGATTTTCAGAACTGATGCAAAGTTAACTTGGTAAGCATTTAGTGTATAAGCTCCAGCCATTTCTGCAAATAAAATGAGTTTGAAGTAGAGATGAATGCGAGAGAAAGCAATAGCTAGTATGCAATAGTCTGAGATCATAAAAGATGAAATGAGAAGGAAGAGGCGGTTAATATTCAAAATGTACAGCTGTCAGTGAAAACATTAGAAGACATGTCAATATGTTTGCGGTTGAGTTTTTGAAAAGTTAAAAGATGAGAGTCAGGTACGCCAAAATTTTAAAAATATACTAAAAAAAAGCGGACTGTCCAAGTGATTATTTAAGAAAATGAGAAGAGAATTTATCGTCTTATGATAATATCTACTGGAAGTCATGAAGTTCTGAAATATCTCCAGCACTTTGATAAAAACCAGTAGACACATTGATTTATCGAAAAAACAAATCTCCTTCTGCTTATGACATGGCATGGAATTATCAGTCACAATAAAAGTAATCCCCCCTGAATAAATGCAAATAATAAATAAATATTAAAAGCGAAGATACGAGATCTAAAGGAAAGAAAGATGACTCTTGATATTCGTGCATGAGATGAACAGTCAAGTGGCTCTTTGGCTTGCCCGAGGCTTAACATAAATACCTGCAAACACACAAACTAAGTCATTTACACATTTATCAAATCAAAACAAATGGATGGTGTAAGGATTCTCTCGGAGACTTCTCCAGAGTCGGATTCAGCAGATGAGTTTCAAAGGCAACTTCCAGCTTCTCGTAAGATGGTGTTTGACGACATCCTTTTCCAAGAGATGAAGACTTAGAAGAAATTCCTTGACCTGTAATCTGAATAATCAGTTAGATTATTCTAAATTATGATAGAAGCTGTGGAATAATCCCTTTCACAAGCCACGATAATGCGAAGAGAGGGGGATTATTCCATAGTATAAAGGGCTAAGCTGCGGCATCATCCCTTTAACCAACCACGATCATGCAAAGAGAGCGGGGTGATTCCAGTAGCTTCTAGTTAGGTTTCTACTGAGAGACTCAGTATTGATGATATCAACAATTGTAATAGCTTAGACAATGTAATGCATCTGGTTTTATGAATGAAATGTTTCATTTTGTCATATCTCTTGTTTATCTATTGATTTTACTTACTGCATAAAAGAAAACTGAAGATAGTAAACAGTAATTACGATAAATCAATTAAATCGAGAACATTACGAAAATAAGAAAACTTATTCTCAGGCAAAGGCTTAGTAAAGATATCTGCTGCTTGCTGATCAGTAGGGACATATTCCAAATGAATGTCCTTCTTCTGCACATGATCTCTAATAAAATGATGTCTAATGTCAATGTGCTTTGTTCTGGAATGAATGTACTGGATTGTGCGTAATTTCTATAGCATTGGTATTGTCACAGAATATAGGTTATTCAGAGGCTTGAACTCCATAGTCTTTAAGTTGTTGTTGCATCCACAATATTTGAGAGCAGCAACAAGGTATTCTGCTTCTGCAGTTGACGTATCTATGGAAGTCTGCTTTTTACTGAACCAGGAGATCAACCTATCACCAAGAAAAATTGACAAAAACCACTTATGCTTTTTCTATCCAGTTTGCAACCTGCATAGTCAGCATCTGAATATCCAATAAGATTGAAAGAGGAAATCCTTGTGATACCATTGGCCGACATTTTGAGTACCCTTTAAATATTTCAAAATTCTTTTAGCAGCAATAAAATGAGATGCTTAGTGTTAGACTGAAATCTCGCTAAAATACAAACAGCAAACATAATATCATATCTACAGGCAGTAAGATATAACAATGAGGAAATAAGACCACGATACTGAGTTACTTCTACTGAAATTCCACTTTCATCTTTATCAAGTTTAATAGATGAACTCATTGAAGTGGAAGCAGCAGAGCATGTTTCCATGCCAAACTTTTTCAGTAGTTCTTTTGTGTACTTAGCCTGATTTATGAAGATTCCTGTATCGAGTTGCTTAATCTGCAGTCCTAAGAAGAATGTCCATTCTCCCATCATGCTCATTTCGAATTGTTCCTGCATTAATTTAGAAAACTTTGCACACAATTTGGGGTTATTTGACACAAAGTTAATGTCATCAACATAAATTTGTACTAACATAATGTGCTTATTCTTAACTAAAGTGAACAAAGTGTTGTCTACTGTGCCGATTGTAAAATCATGATTGACAAGAAATTGTGAGAGCATGTCATACCAAGCTCGAGGTGCCTGTTTTAAATCGTACAGGACTTTGTGTAATTTAAATACATGATGCGGTAAGAAATGATCAATAAAACCTGGAGATTGTTCAACGTATACCTCTTCTTGCAGTAGAACATTTATGAAGGCAGTTTTTCACGTCCATCTGATAAAGTTTGAAGTTTTTGTAAGCAGAAAAGGCTAAGAATATTCTGATAGCTTCAAGCCTTGCTACTGGTGCATAGGTCTCATCATAGTCTATTCTTTCTTCTTGTTTGAAACCTTGAGCCATCAGTCTTGCTTTATTTTTGACAACAGTACCTTCTTCATTTAGATTGTTTCTAAATACCCACTAGGTTCCAATAACAGCTTGATGAGATGGTCTAGGTACAAGAAACCAAACTTCATTTCTTTTAAATTGATTCAGCTCTTCTTGCATAGCTTCAATCCAACTGGGATTCTGAAGAGCTTCTTCAATCTTCTTTGGTTCATCCTGAGAGATAAAAGCAGCATGCATATATTCATTAATCATTTGTCTTCTGGTTCTTAATAGAGCTGCTGGATTACCAATACCCAAATATGGAGGGTGAGATTTTCTCCAGACAAAAGGGTTTAAAGAAATTTCTTCCTGGTTTGATGGATTCGGATCATGCTTAGCTAAAACAGTAGCAGGTTCTGGAATGTCAACTTCTGGTTCAAGTATGTCCTGTGTCCGAACAACTGGTTCTACAAGAGGAATGTCTGGTTCTGGATTTAGAGCATCTTTGACACTTGGTTCTGCATCATCTTCACTATCTATTTCCAGATGAATCCTGTCTAATCTGTTACTTAGATTTGTCACGTTAGAAATTCCAGGAGCACTGCTATATTCATCAAAAACAACATGAATAGAATCTTCAACATTAAGAGTTCTATTATTGAAAATTCTGAATGCTTTGCTTACTGCTGAATATCCAAGAAATAATCCACCATCTGATTATGAATCAAATGCAGACAAATGATTTTTACCATTATTGTGCACATAATATTTGCAACCAAAAACATAAAAATTAGATATATTAGGCTTACTCCCATTCCATATCTCATATGGGGTCTGATTGTGTCTCTTGTTGATCATGGTTCTGTTTTGTGTGAAACACGCTGTATTTATTGCTTCTGCCTAGAAGCGCTGAGAGATGTCTGCATCTGCTAGCATTGATCTAGCAGCTTCTTTTAGAGTTCTGTTTCTCCTCTCAGCTACTTCATTTTGTTGAGGCGTTCTGGCATCTGAATATTCATGATGAATACCCTGTTCATCCAAATATAACTCAAGAATCTTGTTAGTAAACTCGGTGCCCCAATCACTTCTGATTTTAATGACAGAAATGGATTTTTCATTTTGAATCTTTTTCAGAAGCTTGATCAGGAAGCTACTGGTTTGATCTTTTCCAGCAAGAAATATCACCCAAGTAAATCTAGAAAAGTCATCAACAACAAGTGTATACTTCATTCCCCCTAAGCTCATGATAGGGATTGGACCAAATAAATCCATATGCAATAATTCTAAAAACCTTGAAGTTGATTTACTACCTTTATTCTTGAAGCTAGATCTTACTTGTTTGCCAAGTTGACATGCAGAACATACATGATTCTTAACGAAAATGTTCTGCTTCTTGAGATAATTGATTGACTTAAAGTTCAGGTGATTCAATCTCTTGGGCCAAAGCCAATGTTTATCACTAACGGAGGCAATTAAACATGTAGGAACATTAACATCATCTATGTTCCAAGATACTCTGTAAGTGTTGCCTTCTCTTTTTCCAGTTAATACAGTAGACTCATCAGCATCTTTAACTGTGCATGTGTGCTTCTTAAAAGCTACCGAATAACCATTATCACACAGTTGACTAATACTGATTAAATTATAACAAAGATTTTTATCAAGAGCGCGTCATTTCTAGTAATGTTACCATGGATAATCTTACCCTTACCCACGGGTTTTACGTTTTGAGTTGTCCCCAAAAGTTATTTTTGGTCCAGTACAACTCATTATCTCTGAGAGTAGACTCTTTTGTCCAGTCATATGTCTAGAACATCCATTGTCTAGATACCATGTGGAGATGCTTATCTTATTTTCTTCTCTTGTTCCTGCAAGTGCAAGTTTTAGTAACTGGTACCCATTCTAGTTGGGTCCGAGCCTTATCAGTCCTTTAGGAATCCACATTTGTAAAATTCTAGGTGACCTTGTACTTCGGGTATCCAAATAGGTGTGTGCAACAGAAGGTCTGCTATGTCTAAGAGAATGCATCTTAGAATGTTGTTCTTCCCTTCTGTTTTTGTTGTCTGGCATGTATCTCTTCTGAACAGGTCTAGAATTATAGTACTGGTAGTTTCTAACCTTCATAGATGGTTGTCCTCCTGAGTTGAATCCTCTTCTGGATCCAGAACTCTGGAGGACTCTTCCCTTAGGTTCAACATAATCCAGACTATAATACTTCCTTCTGTTTGTCTGAACTACAATCCTTTCAACTTGAACAGTTTGTACTACTGGTTCATATACTACACTGGATTTAACAAAATGAATGTATTTCCCTTTACTTGTATCCAGTTCTGGCTTAGTACTTGTTTCAGAAGTGCTTTCATTATTACTGAATCCGAGACCACTCATGTTTCAGATTGTTTCTGCAATTCCTGCATCTTCTCTAATGAAACAGAAGACTTGTTCCATGCATTTACCAGAGCCGATAGCTTCTGATTCTCAGACTTCATCGTCTGGTAATCTACATTCACCCTGTCATTCTCGGTTCTTAATTTACTCATCTCAACTTCAAGATCGCTACAGCTGTTCTCTTGCAAGCAAGTGAACTTACTGATTTGATCTTTTAAGTTTTGATTTTCAGTTTTGACTTCCTCGATTGACTGAAAAAGTCTCGAGTATTCTTCCACCATGTCATGCAGTGCTTTAACCAAATCAATTTTTGTAAATTCATTAGATTCAAAGTCAATACCTCTCAAGATGCCGAGGTTGATTCAATGTCTGCCATGAGACATTTGATCTCTTCAGAATCGCTGACTCAGAACTAGAATCCGCCCATTTAGATTTGCTTTACTCAGCAATTCATCGCTTTGCGGTCTCTTTTGGATTTCTTGTCATTCCTCTTGTATTCATTTTTCTTCTGATCATCTCTCTTTGGCTTCGGGCAATCAGCAATGAAATGCCCAACTTTTCCACAATTGAAACACGCTATGTCACCAGGTGGTGAATCATTCTTAAAGTTTCGGTTAGGACCCTGGTAAGCTCGATTATTCTTCTTCATGAATCTAGAAAATTTCTTCACAAATAAAGACATTGCATCATTGCTGATCTGTTCAGCAGTCTTTTCAGATGTGCTTTCTACGGCAGTAGCAGGTGATGCACTTGGAATAACTGCAGCAGCAGCAGCAGTAGCAGTAGCAGTAAGACTTTAAATCCAATCATAATTATAATGGTAAGACTTTAAATCCAACCAGTAGCACTTGGAACAAATCTTGTGAAAACTATCTGAAGATGGGATCAATTTCAAAACGAAACATGATGCCCTTAACTCCAATCATAATTATTGAAATATTTGATAGTTGGGGGATAGATTTTATGGGTCCATTTCCATTATCTTTTGGATTTACCTACATTTTAGTCGCTGTTGATAATGTTTCAAAATGGATTGAAGCAACTGCAATGTAGAACTAATGATCATAAAGTTGTTAAAAAATTTTTGAAAGAAAATATTTTTAGCCGATTTTGAATACCTAGAGCAATAATTAGTGATTATTTTCTTCTTTGTTAAGAAAATATGACTTTACACATAAAGATTCTACCCCATATCATCCTCTAATAATGGTCGAGTTGAACTTCCAAATAGAGAAATAAAACAAATTTTATAAAAAACAGTTAATCCAAATCGGAAAGATTGGACTTTAAGATTAACTGATGTATTATGGGCATATAAAACTGCACTAAAAACATCATTAGAGATGTCATCATATATGTTAGTTTTTGGTAAGCATTGTCATTTAAAGGTTGAACTTGAACATAAAGCTTATTGGGCAATTAAAGCATTTAATATTAATTTAGATGATGCATTTAAATTTAAAAAATTGCAATTAAATAAACTTGAAGAATTAAGAAATGATGCATATGAAAATTCAAAGATTTATAAAGATAAAACTAAAGCTTTTCATGATAAAAATATTATGAGAAAGTCATTTGAAATTGGACAAAAAAATTTACTTATAATTCTCGTTTGCATTTATTTCCTGGAAAACTAAGATCGAGATGGTCAGGACCATTTATAGTTAAATTTATTTATCCTCATGGTGCTGTTGATATTGAAAATCTTAAAAATAATGACGTGTTTAAAGTTAATGGGCAAAGACTTAAGCCTTTTATAGAAGAAGACATTCTTAATGATGAGTTTATGCCTTTATATGATCAACAATAGTTGTTTGATATTTTCATTATTTTGCCAGATTTTAGTTCATTTCCCGTTAAGTGGCAGATAACGGTACTCCGTGACTGTTTAACTCGGTTTCTTCAGTTTCTCCAAAATAATTGAAATATATAATAGTAGTAATATTAATATGGATGCGTGTATTGTGAATCTTCGTAAATATTTTGCTTGTTTATCTGATAATGTGTTGAAAAAAATTTATAAAGCTAGATGTGAGCGACTAAGGTTGATAATGAGATATGGCATGTAATGCCCGAATTTTGAAAAAAATAAAATTGTGGCAGTAGTTGTGATGGTTTATGGATTTACGTTATGATATGAATGGTAATGAATGTTATAGATGGAATAGATAATGGATAGGTAGAATCAAAGTTTGAATTTGAGCTAAATAGGTAACGGAAGTGCAGAAATGGTATAAAAAATGTGGCAGTAGTTGTGGTTTTTAGTATAATATTTTGTATATTGATCCAATTGATGTGAGGCCACTTTCATTAGAAAGATAAGACATAAGGCTATAACTTTCATGTTTTGAGTTTTGGTCAAATCATTAGGGAAGACGAGACAAAGGTTGCCCGAAGTGTGTCGTGTGTATCGTCGTTCCTGCACTGACACATGTTGGGAGATTGAGCATAACTTTTTACTCAGACCTCCAAATGACATGAGGTTAATTGGAGATGCAAGCCAAGACATAGGGCTACAACTTTCATGTTGACCACCTTTGCAAATTCGGAGGTTAAAAATGCGTTTCGGACAGAATTCCGCGCGCCATCGAGCAGGATCCGGCGCCCTAGCGCGCCCGGTGTTGAAACTTTTGGTTTTGGGCAGTATGGGGCGCGCGGCTGCGCCAAAACACGCGCCATGGCACCCAGCACTTGTACAAAAAACATGTTTTGAGGTTAGGATGGTATATATTAGATTGGGGAATGATTTTTGTATCATTTCTTCTCATCCTCATTTCTCTCCATCGATTAGAAGCTAGGGTTCTTCCATTTTTCTTCTTTCCCTCCTATCATCTCTTAATTTATTCCTTCAATCCAAATTGGTATCTTCATCTACGCTAATAGAAAGATCAAGATAAGTTATTACTTTGTCTTGTTCTTGGATTCCTTGAGTTGTAAGTTTGTATTGGTAAGTTTTCAACTTACGGGAGATTGAAAGCTTAAGAAAATAATATTAATGGACTCTATTATGGTTTGATCTTGTAGAATCATCACCAAGTGCCAAGACTAGTGTATCTCTATTTGGTTGTAAGTAGATTCTTCCTTGGAATGCATATCATGAGCTATGTTTATGATAAATGAAGATTCAATTGATTTTAGCTCCTTTAAATCATTGATTATGTATATTGTATGTATTGATATTTTGAAAAGAAATGGAATTGAAGCCAAGGGCAAAGTAAAGGAGCTAACTCTTTAGCACGCACGCCACGTGTTTGATAAAATGATTCAATGAATGTTTTTATGGCATATTACGGTTAAGAAATGATACGGATTCATTCTTTACAAAATTGTTGGGATTTGAGTTTTCTTGAATATCTAATTTGCGGATCTTGATTTGAAGTAGTATTGAATTAATTATGAATTTTGAACAGAAACTACTATGTTTTGATAGATGATCAAAGTTCTTGATTTATAGTAGAATTAAGAGGTTCAAGACTTCTTAACCATATATTTTGATCTCTTGTTGATAATATTTAAAAGGTATGTTACGGTCGGTAACATACGAGGTAAAAGTATCATTTTTATTTTAAATTGAAAATTCGATGGCTTGATGAATTACTTGTGATTTGTTGATGATTGATCTTTTGAGATGAGCTTATTATGATATTTACTTGATGAGATTGAAATGCATCATTGCATTGCATATTGAGCCACTTTTCTATTCAGATTTGATATGGCAGAGGTCGCCTTGATATATTGATTTGTTGGACGTATGGGGCTATAGTTGAGTTGGCATAGTGTATGCGGAGGTCGCTTCTATGGCCTGAACACTCTCTATAGGCGCACCATAGTCCTGGGGGATTCTCTTTCCTTGGGTACCCTATGACCAGATGATTCACTTGATCTTGAGATTTATTGACAGCCCACAGCTTCTGATCATACATTGCATTACATTGCATCTTTATGAATTTCAATGAACTATTTGTCATTTTAAATCTCATATGTTGTTGATTGTATCATACTGGGTTTATACTCACTGGCACGTCGGCTACCTCTTGTTTTCATGTGCTTGATAGTAGGTGAGGCGAGGCTTGGGATGCCAGAGTCCAGCTCCAGGCGAGGAGATACGAGTTAGAGTTGGATTCTCGAGTCTTAGGAGTTATTTGATGATGTTTGGATTAATTTGGCCAAAAGTTTATTTTGGCATGCTGAAAATTATATTTCAAACATTTGAGACCTTTAAATTATTTTGACGATGTTTATGTCAGTTTGTGAACAACAAATTAGATATTTTACTAAATCGTTTGGTTTGTTACATTTATAATTATTAGTATTAGATGTCGGACCCGGGGCCCCACATGGCATTCCGAATGATGTCCGTTTGATAATTGAAGCAAAAGTCCGATTGTTTGGGGAAGCAAGTTAAATATAATAAGATATACGCCAGGATTTGGTAAAAGCTCATATGCCAAAAAGCGAAGAGCTAAACTTATAGGTGGATGTCATAAATGTGCAAGGTGGAATTGTAAAGGAAAATGCAATAATGTTAGAATGACATCAATTAATGGAGAAGATAAAATTTTATTCATTAAAAATGGCCTGAGTAAAGAGCCTTTGGATAATTTTCTAGAGGTTCTTGATACGCATTCTAGTGGGTACGTTCAAAATGAACTTCTTAAACTATGGTGGCAATTTCAATATGAGGAATATCAATATGGACAATGGAATCAACCTTACAAAGATCATACTGTAGTAACGCATATATATTTACATAAGTAAATATATATATATATATATATATATATACAATTTCGTCTTAGGAGTCTGACGTTAAAAGACCTGTTTGCCAATTTATAAGAAAATTGGATGAGAAGCATATCCTCGACTCATAGAAGGCGTTGAAGCCGTTACTGAATGTAAAATCAGAGGAAGATGTGAGCCACAATCAAAACTACGCTGTATATATGTGTTTTAATTTTATGTCGTTTTTATTTTCTTTTGATAATAATAATTTCCTGTTCAAATATTGACTTTTGGCATGTTACGCTTATAAATACATATGTTGTGATCTAACAATTACAGAAAACATATTTCTTAACCTGTCAACATCCACGGTAAGGAAAATAAAAAATATTTGTGTATTTTGTGGATCTAGTGCATGAAAAGATTCAATTTATGAAGAAGTAGCAGAAAAGCTTGGAATAACACTTGCTAAAAAAAAAGATTCATTTGATATATGGTGGTGGTGAAGTTGGTCTCATGGAAAAAGTTGCTCAAGCTGCGCATACAGGTGGAAGTGAAGTCTTAGGCATTATTCCGATTACCTTAGCCAATCTTACTGGACCAACAACATGAAAAGAAATGAAAGTAAACAACGTGTATGAACAAATTACTCAAATGATTGAACATTTAGATGCCTTCATTGCTTTGCCAGGAGGTTTCGGTACTTTGGAGGAAATATTTCATACTGTTTGCTGGGCACAAATAAATATCCATCATAAGTCAATTGGTTTGTTAAATGTTAACAACTATTATGATGAATTGTTATCATTCCTTGATGATATTGTGGAACAGGGATTTATTTAATTACACGAAGGATGTTAGTTTCTGCTACAAGTGAAGGTGAACTTATTGATTTACTGCAAGGATTTAGTCATGAACCAAATCCAATCTTATCTCAACTTAATTGGCCAACATCCAAGAGTAAGAAAATAAAATTCATGTGATGTTAAACTTGTGATTCAACGGTATGTTTTAATGTTTTTTTTAAGATATCAATAATCTCCTCTTCTTCTTCTCTTAGTTTTTTTTATAAGAAAAAAAATATATATGCATATATATAATAATAATAATAATAATTTTTAGTTCAATGTCGAGTAAGGTGTCAGTAAAATACACTTGAGACGCATTAGTTAATAATTATTGGAAAATCAAAATATGCTATATTTTAATATTCATTATATTCAAATTACAGATAACAAGAAAAATTAGTTTTTCATATGTACAAATTTATATATATATATATTGATCAAATAATATAAAATGTATAATATATGTCTTTATTTATTTATAGATATATAATTGTGTGTGTTTTCAAATGAATAGTTTCTAAAATTTTTATGAGAATAGAGTTAAAAGATATGGTTTGTATGGTTGTTAACTTGTATAATTGAAAGAATTTTTTTGTAAAAGTATAATATATACTCACACATCTTTTATGAGTAAGTGGTGAGAAATGAGAAAACAATTAATAAACTTTTATTGATTATTAAAAAAAGGTTAATTACAAGAATATAACTCCCCAAAAAAAGTTATTAAAAAAATGTAAATAAATAACGGACTGCAAAGCACTTTATTCAATGTAATTTTTTTAGATTTGATTGATGTACTATCAGTGTGTTCTAAAAATATCAATCAATGTATTCTAAAAAAACAAAAAGATCTGTTTCTGTTGGATAAGTTTCAAAGGCAGTCGGAGGTATCCGATTTATGTTATTGCAAAACTTTGCAGTCACATTAAAAAAGAAAAAAAAAATTACTCTTTGTAAATTTTCCTATTTTGTTTTCAATATTAGTTTATTTAACTGTCTATTTTAATACTTAGCCTTTTTCAATGAGAGTTAATATTCATTGCAACTCAATGAGTGTAAATCAGCTATTTATTAAATATTTTGACCTGAAAGAATATGGAGTTGAGGCTTTTACGAAAATATTCTTGATATTATACATGTTATGGTGGGTGGTGTGAATTATCTTTTTGACTATATTATTATAAAAAATTTAAATATATATATATATTCCTACTTTATATATTATGTGAAAATAAAAATAATAATAAGAACACATCTAATTATATATTATTATATTAAATGAAAAAACTTGCCTATATAAATCGGTATATGATATTGTTTTTAAAATAAATATATTTGTATATTTGAATGTATAAAAAGAATAAAAAATCTAGCTTGTGATTTTCTGATAAATTTTATTACTGAAGGACTAGTAATAAGATAGTGTTGGGGTGTGATTAAACTTAAAATTAATAATTTATTATATGTTAAAACCCATATTTTAAAATTTAAGTTTCATTAAAATTATAAAATTATGTTATTTTAGTATTATTTGTTTATATTTAATTGTTTTCTAAATATATTTTATTTTCAGGTTTTTTACACGTTGGTAAATTAATGATAACTCAAGCTACAAAATTTAAATTGAGGTGATTCAAACATGTTTGGAATCCTTCAAGAATTATCTACAACTTTACAGAAGTCATGGATGCCTAAAAAATTCACCAAGATGATCAAATTGTGCAAATATCAAAAGGATGACATATTTACTTTTACTATGACCAGCATATAGTAAAAAAATCATAAGTATTTCAATATTTAACCAAATGAGGTGAACTAAAAGGCAAAATTCATCTAAAGACAATTCCCCACATGTTTGTTGTTTTGAGTAAAGTCAAATTCGGAGATTAAAGTCGTGGAACATAGCATTCAAAGAAGAGCCAAGGAATTGAAGTTTGACGAGACGAAAACTACTATTACAACTACATGGCAATAATGAAATTTTTGACCTTTCCTCTCATTTGGTTATAAATAGAGGCCTTGTGATAGCTTGAGGAGTATAATATCTCATTGTAAAATATAGTTTGTGCGTATAAAAGTTCTAAGTTTAATATATTTTCTTTCCCAACTATGAGTGAGGAATTTAGTGTGCATCAAAAGTAAGCCCATGGCAAGCTAAATCTACTATGTCAAAGTGAAGAGGATGAATTCTTGGTAAAGTAAGATTATTTATATTTTGTATATTCTTTCTATATTTTTTTCATTTAGCTAACTTTTTTATATTGTAGGTATAAAAATGAATTATTTGTTGTTATCAATTTACATGAAATGCTTGATACCATTGAAGTGATTATCTAGATTTGTTGTTTAATTTTGATACAATAAATATTTCATCACTTATTATTATTGTTATTATATATATATACATATATATAATTATATCATATATTTCATTTAGACGATAGCGTGCCTCTGTCGGTTGTTCTAAATGAAATATTATGATTTAATACTAACATCTAACAATCTAACATTTACTTTATTGCAAATATTATTTATCTTATTGCAAGTTTCCTTTGTTCTACTTTTAGTTAAACAATATTACATAAGCCAAGAATAAATCCTTGAGCCTTGACAAAATTTATAATTTGTAAACTTCATTCTTGCATTGTGTAATTTATAAATTAATAAATTTAAACTTAAAATAACATCTCTATGGATCGATCTCGTACTTACGAAATATATTATTTGCAAACAACCTACATTTGGGTAAATTAAAATTTTAAATAGTAGCAGTCATGGGTTTAGACAATATTTTCAAATGTTTATGGACTTTTCATACGTTGTTGACTTGACAGAGTTTTGGTAACTTGTTTGAGTTTTTTTTTAAAAGAGTAGACACTGAGAGTTGTTATTTATTCAATCGTTGGAGGGCTTGTAAGTTCAAATTTTCCATGGATTTATTTTGTTATTGATTCGGCTATTGCTTTTAAAAAAATAAAAATTATTCAGTAGTAATAAAACAATAGATGTTACAATTGGTATCAGAGCAAGGTTTCTTCTAGAGGGTTGTGCCACCACCAGCTTCAGAAGCTCAGTCGTCAAGCCTCAAGTCTGTAAGATGACATGCTTTAACTATTTTGAATTTTTTAGTGTCATCACCTGCATGTTTACATGATATATGTTTTATAGTACATGCTGACCTGTTTATATGTTTTGAGGTTAAATGCTTTAAAATTTTGATTGAATTGCATGTTGGTTACGTTAGAATTTGAACGGTATTCAGATATTATGCCTCTCAGAAGAGCTCCAAGTACAGAAAGGCAGGATGGCAGCCCTAGTAGTGACCGAGTTTTTCCACCACCACCACCAAGAGATCCCGCCACTAGGGTTTTGGAAGGGATTGCACGATTGATAAAAATAGGCTCTTAGACCCCAGGTGGACGTGTATGAGCAGTTCAGGAGGCTCAATCCAAAGGAATTTGGTGGCACCACTGACCCATTTGTGGTTGAGTGTTGGATTTAATCGCTTGAGATTCACTTCCAGTATCTGGACATGAGAGATGTGGATAATGTAAGATGTGCTACCTGTTTAATCGCTTGAGATGCACTTCCATTACCCGTTTAAATGAATTATCTGCAAGGAGGAAGGCCACAAGGCTAGACTCGACATTGATCACTGGTAACATATTTGCTTAAATTTTTTTAAAAAATTTCCTTCATTGCATGAAATATTAAGTTGGTCAGTGGAATTACTTTTGGGATTAATGACTTGGAGGTAAATAGGTTGCATGCTCTAATTAGATGGATTTAAGGGTTGAATTAATTAATTTAAGAATTTTGGGGGTTAAATTGCAATCACCGAAAGTTAAAGACTTAAATGCAATTTGCCCAAAATTTCAGGGGTTATACCGTAATTATAGTTAGTATAGGGACTGAATTTGAGTTGACCCAAAGTTCCAAGGTGAAATATAGAATTTTCGAAAATTCAAAGACTAAATTGCAAAAATCCAAAAGGTTCTGGGGCTGTTTTGCAAATTCTAGAATTTTAGGGACTGTTTGGGTGATTTCGGCAATTACAGGGCCAAAACTGAATTTTTTCAAAAATATTAGGACCTGTTTGGTGAGAAAATCGAAATTTATAAGGACTCAAATGCTAATTTTCTAAAATTAAGAGGTGAAAATGATTAACCCGAGAAACATAGGGGCCGAAATGGTAATTTTCGAAATTTTGGTTGATTAAAATGTGAAATTTCGAGAATTCTTAAGGATTTAATTGGAAGAATTTTCGAGAATTATTGGTTTATTGATGAAATTTCTCTAATTTACTAGGCTTGAACGGATTTGATGATATATTTTGTCGCATGAAGGATATTTATTTCACGTGTAGCCACCTATGCACTGCTAGATTAATGGATTTGGATTTCAGAGTTTCGATTCCTTCCGGTGTTCAGATTTTTACTTCAAGGATAGTGAAGAATTTGGAGCTTCATTTGCAGAAAAATGTTGTTCAGGCAGATCTGATTGTGATACCGATGCCAGAGTCTGACATCATTTTGGGCATGGATTGGCTTTTGTCGAATGGAGCTTCGATAGATTTCCTGCAGAAATCAGTATCTGTTCGACCGCCCAGCGGGAAATGTTTTGTTTTTGAGGCAGAAAATAACAAGCAGATTCCCCACATCATATCTTGTATTTGTGCGAGGAAACTTATGAAGAGAGGCTGCCAAGCATTTCTGGCGAGTATTGTGTCAGTATATGAGCTAGTCGATCAGAAACTAGAGGAGTAGTTCAGATACTAGAGGATGTCGAAATTGTCAGAGATTTTCTAGCGTCTTTCCTGAGTACGTTTCTGGCATTCCACTATATAGAGAGGTGGATTTCTCTATTGAACTGATGCCAGATATAATACCAATTTCTAAGGCACCGTATCATCTAGCACCTGCTGAGATGAAAGAGTTGAAAAAGATAAAATTCAGGACTTGCTGGACAAGGGTTTTATTCGCTTGAGAACGAGACTACAAACATTGAAAGACAAACAGTTATATGCCAAATTCAGCAAGTGCAAATTTTGGCTCGACAAAGTGGCGTTCTTGGGCCACATTATTTCCAGGGATGGAGTTGAGGTTGATCCCAGCACGGTTGAGGCAGTCAGAGATTGGCCAGTGCCTAATAGTGTGACAGAGATCCACAGTTTCTTTTGTCTGGTTGGGTATTACTGTAAGTTTATTCAGGAATTTTCTTCTATTGCGGTACCCATGACCGGCTTGAAAAATAAAAAAGCCAAATTCAGTTGGAGACCAGAGTGCCAGGGAAGGTTTGAAAAGCTAAAGCAAGCATTGACCTCAGAGCCAGTCCTAACGATTCCATCAGGGCAAGGAGAGCATGTGCTATACACGGATGTTTTGAAGCTTGGATTTGGGTGCAGTTATGATGTAGCATGACAGAGTGATAGCTTATGCGCCCAGACAGCTGAAGGTTCATGAGTAAAATTATTTGACTCATGAACTCGAGTTAGCAGCAGTAGTATTCACTCTGAAGATTTGGAGACACTATCTGTATGGAGAGAAGTGCAAGATTTGCACAGATCGAAAAAGTTTGAAGTACTTCTTCACCAAAAAAGAGCTAAATATGAGACAGTGGAGATGGTTAGAGCTGGTAAAGGACTATTACTGCGACATTAGCTGCCATCCGGGAAAGGCTAATGTGGTCGCAGATGCTTTGAGTAGGAAGAATGAATTGATTGCTCAATTGTGAGTTCAGAGGCCATTGCAGGCAGAGATTCAGAGATTAAAGCTTGGAATGTATGCCGGGGGCAATACTCTTATCTTTCTACCTTGACAGTACAGTCGACGATGAGGGACATCATTCGAGTGGGTCGGTCTTCTGACGAGCAGTTGCAGAAATGGAGACTGAGGGATGAGTTTAAGGATATGAGATTGTATTCTGTCGAGGATGGCATATTCAGTTATCGTGACCGACTGTGGGTTCCTAGTGGTGATTCATTGAGAGAAGATTATGAGGGAAGCCCACAGCACTATGTACTCCATTCACTTAAGGAGTAAGAAGATGTATAAGGATCTCCAATCTTTGTATTGTTGGCCAGGTATGAAACGTGATATTTTACGTTTTTTGTCCGAGTGCTTGACATGTCAGCAGGTTAAGGTAGAGTATCAGAGACCTGCAGGAAATCTTACACCAATCCCTATTCCTGAGTGGAAATGGGTTAACATCAGAATGGATTTTGCGACACGGTTACCCAGGACGGTTGAAGGATATAATGCCATTTGGGTGATATTCGATCGGCTCACTAAATCAGCGCATTGTCTACCAATCAATAAAACTATGACCATGAATCAGTATGCAGAGCTATACATCAGAGTGATAGTCAGATTACACGGGATCCCATTGTCCATTGTGTCAGACAGAGACCCGAGGTTTACATCCATTGTGGAAGAGTATGCATCAGGCATTGGGTACCAAGTTGCTATTCAGTATAGCTTTCCATCCTCAGACCGACGGTCAGTGTGATATAGTAATTTGGATCTTGGAGGATCTACTCGGGGCTTGCATGATCGACTTCGAGGGCAGCTGGGTGCCGAAGTTACCTCTTGCGGATTTCGCATACAACAACAGTTATCAAGAACCTATTGGTATGCCTCCTTACGAGGCAATTTATGGGAGAAAGTGTAGATAAACAATCTAATGGGATGAGGTAGATGAACGAGCAGAGTTAGGTCCAGACATTGTCAGGCAGGCTATAGAGCTAGTAGTCAAGAACCTGGATTGGATGAAGAGTGCTCAGAGCTGACAGAAGACTTATGCAGATAAGCGGCACGGAGATCTAGAGTTTGCAGTGGGTGACCACGTATTTGTGAAAGTTGCACCTGTGAAGGGTGTATTGAGATTTGGCAAGAGAGGCGAAATCAGTCCTAGATTCATATGATCATTTGAGATTCTCGAAAAGATGGGACATTATCCTACATAGTTGGATTGTCGCCGAATCTGGCGGGAGTTTATAATGTGTTCCACGTCTCGATGTTGTGGAAGTACATGTCAAGTCCTTCGCATATGCTAAATTATGAGCCTTTGCAACTGACGCCAAACCTGTTATTCGAGGAAAGACTTACCCGGATTTTGGATAGAAAGGAAAGAAGACACCGAAACAAAGTCATTCAAATGGTCAAAGTCAAGTGGCTAAATCATTCGTAGAATGATGCTACTTTTGAGACCGAGACTGAGATAAGGAGTCGCTACTCAGAGCTTTTAAGTAAGTTTTAAATTTTGATGACAAAATTCGGTTTAAGGGGTAGGAATTGTAAGATATAGAAATTCGAACAACGTAACCTTACTGCATGCAAATCCAGGGTATTATTAAAATCTCTGAAATATTATTTTAAATGCAATAGATACATGATTATATGCTCATATTTCGGGAATTACAATATTTCATATATTTGGGCTTTTAGGAGTATTTCACGCTCAAACAAGAAACAGAGACCGGGGACAGTTTGAGAAAAAAAGTTTCATTAAATAATTATTTTTAATTATTTAATATATGATGTATTTATTATGAACTTTTCAAATATGGGATTTTATGATATATTTTTCTCGTCAAACCATATTTTAAAACCGGTAGTCGGTTTTTTGAAAAATAGGGACTTTTTGGAGGCTCGGATAATATTTTTGAAATGTATTTAAACATAATATTTTACGTACTTGTTAATGGGCTTAATGGGCCTATTTTAATAGGATGTTGGGCCAATCTCATTTCTCTTTAATATTTTGAACCTAGGCCTATTATTTTATTATATTAAATACCATTTTCACTCCAAAACCATAGCCTCAACGTCCCTTCACTTGGCCGCACCTTCACCTCTCATCCATAAAAGGATTTTGTTCTATTATTTCTAAAGAAAAATGCAGCCAAGGTCTTCTGTCCCTCTGGTGTTCGTCTCTCGCGTCGTTGAGTTGGTTTTCAGGCGTATATACGCAAAGGCATGCCCTAAACCTTTGTTTTTATCATATTTCACATCCTATTAAGAATTTTGATTGTAATTGCATGATATATTATGGATCTATTTATATGCATTGGTTTTACATGGTTTTACAAGAACATGTTGGATTTTCTTGTCATGAAACTCACGGTTTTTCAAGATTTGTAGGGGGCTGCCAGGTTTAATGTTTTAGGCATGATTTACATCAGGATTGAAGTGGTTTTTAGTCCTAGGTTCAGATCTGGAACAGCCTTTGAGAGTGCCTATCGGATTGATGGCTTTAGGGGTTGGTTTCATATCGATAGGGCATAGGAGGAAGCGGTGTCTGTGCAAGGGTCAAACCAGGCCATGGTGCTGACACTGGAGGGTCCGAGTCATGGTCCAAGAATGCTCGAGCACAACTGGTCATAGTCAAAGAACAGATCGAGAGTCCTAGGTGCTAAGGGGTTCGCGTTTGGGTGTTTCAAGTTAACCAGGCACGACCCCGTTTGTGGGACTATAGGCCTTGGTTAAATCGATCCAGGAGGAGTCAGTCGTGGTTTAGGAGATGTTGGTTTGAGTCTGATCCGAGCTAATTGGGTGTAAGAATGAGTTTGGGTTAGGTTGTAAAATGAGTTTTGTTTGTGAGGGCTAGCGCCGCGGCGCTGCCCATTTAACGCTGCGGCGCTTAGAGTTCAGCGCTTGTAGCACCGCAGTGCTGGTGCATGGTGCCTTGGGGCCGCAGTGCTACACAGCCAGCGCCTAGGCGCTTGTTCAGTTTTGTGTTAAGCGATTTTTAGTAGAAATGGCTTGTTTTGGGTGGTCCAGCAGATTATGTAGATGTGTCTGAGCCTATAAATGTTTTAAATTGGTTTATACCTTGTTTGGTTATGAGTCTTTGATTTTCGGTTAAAGTTTGGTTAAGTTTCGGATGGATTCGGGTCGAAGTTTTAAGGTCCTGGGTAAAATGGTCAGATTAGGGTTTCAAAGGCAGAATTGTCATTTTGCACTCGAGTTATGGTAGCAGTCCTTGCAGTTTCCCTGACAACTGAAAATGCTTATTTAAAATGTTTATGTTGATTATGAATAGGAATTTTTACGAAAATGGTGAAAATACATTGCAAGCTTAATTTTAAATAAATGTTTGTATATGTGAAACGTCTGCTTATTCGTTTTGCTTAAAAAGTACTAGAAAATATTTATTTATTTTTTTTAGAAAAAATCTCCTAATTCGGCCCAACACTTAAACAAATTATGTAAAATAATTTGACACTATTTAAAATACATCAACCAACTAATACTTGAAAATCCAAGGAAATGTCTCAAAACATAATATCGCCAACCGTTTTACCAAACCTAAAAAGTAATAAATTTGAAAAATGTAGCTCATACTAAACCTCTCAAACAAATCTCTCAAAACATAAATAAATAGTCGTAAAATCTTTAATGAAATTCATAAACATAAATGCGGAACATAGAAGCGCTGGTCCTCGGGTCATGTGCACCGACAGTCCAGCAAAGTCACCCATCAAGACCTCCAATATCATAATTATTAATATCACCTGCATCAATCACACCTAGTGAGTCTAAAGACTCAACACATCATATTCTTGATAACGAATAATACGTATAAAACCACAAAAAACAGTGAAAAACATTCGTACTTAAAATAACATTTTCATGATAAGGCATAAACTTTAAACATAAACATTTTCATAAACATTTTCATAACAACATATTCATATTCATATCAATATATTCATATTCGTATCAACATATTCATATTCGTGTTTGTTGAATTCAGATCGTGATTGTGACTCGGATTCCTAATCGTATTGGGCGATGGATCCATCTACATAAAACCACAGTACTGGGCAGCAGAGACATCAGCAACACTCTCACCGATCAACTGAGTCCATGGTAAACATATCAACATATCAACGTATTCGTATTCGTATCACGTATTCGCATTCGTATCAATGGAAACACGATCGTCGGGCTCCCACTGGGACCATAAACCTCACGATATTTGCAACATGTCATCGTATTAGTCACAATCTCTTCACGTCCTTCAACATTTCGTATTTCCATTACTTAATAAAACATGCATATTATATCGTTTTTCTTTAAAACCAAGCATGCAACATATCTTTTATATGTCAAGATTAAATTGTAAAAATCCATAAACATCTAAAATCATAATTTAACATATTAAAATCATAAACAACCATAAATAATCATATTAGCATATAGAACAGTATTTAGAGCACTGCTATGACGTTTTCTAATTTTCAGGGGTAAAATGACCGTTTTACCCCTAGACGTAAAATTTTACGTTTTTGACGTTTTCCTAATTTCATTGACTCTACCATGTCCCAAACAATTATTTAAGCCTAAATTAAAATTCCCATAATTTTATTTAGCTTAAACACTAGGCTTTTTATTTAATTCGTAATTAGCCGTTTTGAAGGCGTTTTAATCCCGAAAAATCCCAAACTTTAATATTAAATTTTTAAATTCAAAACTTGGACTTTTTATATTATTTTAGCCCTTGTGAACCATGACTCGACCCCCTTGAGCTGTGTTTTGATAATTTTGCTCATTAAAAACCCTAACTAGACCTAACTCTTTTACCCCCGAGCCATGGTTCGAATTTCTCAAGCCACCCTCGAGCCATGCTGGACAAAACCCTGACCAGCCCCTTAGGACCCCCTCCTGGACCCTTGTAACCCACGTACCATACCCCTAGGCTCGAACCTGAAAGCACCCAACCAGCATTTGTACTCGGTCGAGAATTCTAGTTGATGTAGGACTCTTGATTCACTCCTAGGACCTGACCAGCATGCCGAGCCTCTGAAACAGCCTGTTGTACACTCGTCTAGGACCCTAAGGTCACATCCTAGCCCAGCCCGAAGTCCCCAGACCGAGCCATGATCCCTACACACGTCCCTGAACCCTGCGCATGCTGCGTGTGTTCTCGGGTAAGAGTCCTAGCAAGCTAGGACTCCTTCCCCAGCCCATAAATCAAGCCCTAGCATGGCTAGGACCCCTTCTTCGACCCCTCATGAGACTCTAGCCCAATCCTGGTCCAACCGCACCAAGCCAAGCTAGCAAGACAACAAGAACGAGCCCCATGATCAACCCTTGCCCCGTTTTGGTTCCAACTTACGTGTTTCAAGTTCGTGCAATGTTTGGGGATATTCTAGGGTTCTAAACTCATGAAAAACAATGCTTGATCATAACCTATATCATGGCAGCCCCTTTATATCATATTAAACATGAATTGGAAACAAAATTGAGTCTTAAAAAAATCCATGCTCATGAAAAACGAAATTTAAACAAAAGTGTCACTTGTTTTCCAAACTTTTCATGCATAAAAAAATATTATGGTGTGATGATTTTTTGAAGGAAAGAAGTATGTGAGCCTTTAGGTATTTGACGCACGATTATTCGTTGACTATTCCGAAGAACGGGGCAAGATTAACCTTGGCTTGAACTCTTCCTTGAACTTTTGAATTTTTCTTCAAATTTTTGTGTGTGTGAGTCGTGTATTTGGAGGAGTTTGGGAGAAAAATTCAAATTTGAGGCGTGGGGTTGTGTTACTAATGGGGAGGGTTTACATATTATATAGTTAAATATTTTACTAACAAGGCTTTATGCCTATTAAGCATAAATTTAGGCCCATTAATGCTCAATTAGAATTTAATTAAAATATTAAAATAGTTTTGTTTAAATAAGTTAGTGAATTTAATAGCTGGGTTGCCAAAAAGTTCGTATGTTTATTGAAAAACCAACACCAATAAAATCTACGTCCTGGCATATAAAATCACCTCAAAAACCCTTATTTTCAAAAATATGAAAAACCATCAACCATATTTTAAACAATTAAAAATAATTATTTAATAAAAAACATTTTACGTTTTTCAGCCCTTGGTCTCCGTTCCTCGATCACAACTTGAATATCCTTTAAAAATATAGTTTTATGCATAATGACAATTAAATCTTATTTAACATATATTCGTGCATGTCACATAATCAATTATGCAATTAAATCAATTAATTACTAATTTTTCATATTCCCTAGATTTGCATTCAGTTAAATTACGTCGTCTTAATTTTGGACCTTACAATATGCATGAATTTTATAATTGATGAATATGATCACATGTTTTTGAAAGAGGCGAGTTGGTTGTGACTAATACGAACATGAACATGAACATGTAAGGCCAAGGCTCAGTTGACGGGTGAGAGTGTTGCTGATGTCCCCGCCACCGGGTACCACGGTTGTACGTAGATGGATCCATCAACTTAGAGATGATACGAAAGTCACAATTAATGATCTGAATTCAATAAAGGAAATTGAATATGTATATGATTTTATGTTATGGCATTATTTATTGTGTCCCGATATGTTGATGTTTATGTTTATGCTTTGAAAAATCACGAAACTTATTTTGGTTACAATACTTTTCACTGTTGCCTTATATGTTTATGTACTTGTTATAACGGATCAGGTGTATTGAGTCTTTAGACTCACTAAGTGTGATTGATACAGGTGATCATGCAATTGAAGAGACTGGAGGAACTGAAGACTGAGTAGGCTGAGTTGGGGGTGCACCTTAAAACCCGAGGACCTTGCATTTATTCCGCACATTATGATTTTTGAGTCATGGATTTAGACAGTATTTTCAAATGTTTATGGACTTTTAATACATTGTTGACTTGACAGAGTTTTGGTAACTTGTTTGAGTTTTTATTTTAAAATAATAGACTCTGAGATTTATTATTTTATTCAATCGTCGGAGGGCTTTTATACAATGTAATTTTATTTGGTTATGGCTTCGGCTATTGCTTTTTAAAAATAAATTTCAGTAGTAGTAAAGCAGTAGACGTTACAAGTATAGAATTCGTCGTGTTGTTAACTTGGTCTAAGAAGGGGAGAAATTTAATTTTTGTGATGCTTAACGATATTTTAATATTAGCTTTTGGTTTCATTTGCTATTTATCAGCTAGTGTTATTGATGGAGTCATAAAGAGGGCATTCGAGTTTGGATTTCTAGGATTGTTGGTGTACGTGGATGATAGAGCCTAAATTCTAGAGTTTACAGATAATCATGTCGATAATTTAATCCTTGTTATTTCTAACTTTCCTTGTTTTTGTGTAAGTAGCGAAAATTTAAGGAAAAATATTTTTGAAAAGGGGAGTATGATATGAATCTGACCGGACATTATAGGATAAATTTTGGAAGGAGTTTCAAGAAGCGTTGTTGTCTCAGACGTACAAAGCTTGAAGAGGATTGAAGAAGAATTAACAAACTTATTCAAGCAATAGAGAGTTCGAGGAAGTATTTCATGAAGATGCATTGAGCAACCAAGCATTAGAGTGCAAAATGTCCCCGAAAGAAATCCTAGCATGTAGAGCCCCAGCTCACAGAAAACCGCGCCCCAGCGTGCCAGTGCACGATAGGCGCCCTTGTGTCTTTGTGCAAGACATGTGAACCCTAGGGCCCAAAAGACGCGCCCTCGCGTTCCCCTTTGCGGGAGAACCACGCTCAACACTCCAAAACACGTGTGCCAGTGCACTGCGATGTATATTTCAAAATGGAAACCCTAATTTCCACATTTAAGAGTTGTTTTCGATATGCATCCATCAAAATCACCTGGTCGTGATGGTTTCATAGTTTTGTGCTATTAGAAATTGTGGCAAGAATTAGGGAATGATATTGCTTCAGCTGCATTATTGATCTTTAATGATGGAGGCGGTCTCTAGGAATTGAATTCTACCATTATTACCTTGATTCCAAGAATTATAGGAGCCATCCAGTTTGAAAGATTTTAGCCCTCTTGTGCAATACATGTTACAAGGTCGTTTCTTGTGCTATTACTAATAGAGTTAAGAATGTTCTTCCTTAAGTGATTAACCCATATCAGAGTGCCTTTGTTCTGGGAAGATTATATTGAATAATTTCATCGTTGGGTTTGAGTGTATGCATTGGATAAGGAATATTAAGAAATCTAAATCTGGTTTTGCAGCGTTGTAGCTTGACATGAGAAAAGATTATGATAGAGTGGTGGAGCTTTCTAAGGGCTATAATTATTAAACTAGGGTTTGTGGATAATCGGGTGAACCTAATTATGAGATGTGTCACTTCGGCTTCATATGTTGTCTGTAAAGGCCCGTATTTCGTATTCATAAATTTTCGGAATTATTAAAAATTTTCTAAATAAATAATTATCTTGTCTCATTTAATTAAAATAAACATGTAAATAAATTTTTATCTTTAAAATAACAGCGGAAGCAAATATGGTTTTATACCAACAATTTAAAAATAGTCCAACGTAAAATCAATTTAAAATAATCCAACGTATTAAACTGAGTCTGAATAATAAAAAGTGCATAAACTAAATCATGAGGTCCTCGGGTTTACTACTGCTGTCCCAAGATCACTCACTGGTCTCCGTCCGCGGTCCCGACCTCATCAATACCTACAACAATCAAGTTTAGTGAGTCTAAAGACTCAACATGTATATATCGTGAATAACAAGTAAATATATCATAAAATCGCATGCAACGTAAAAATAAAGTATCATAAAGCGTACGGTAAAAATCATATCATGAATAATTATAACTACGTGCATATCTAAAAATCATACGTAAAAGCTTTGCTCAATAGAGCTCTGTCATAACATATCATAATTTTCTGGTAGAGATAATGTTTCTAAGCATGTGGCCCATAACATAGCGTGAGCGCCTGATCAGACTAAACCAAAGTATACTGGGCGGTAGAGATCAATCACAGCCCTTAGACTGGATGTCCGTACCCATACATAATCATAACCGGTCGTAAGTCACCGGACGGAGAGGTCCTCGGTTGCGCCTACCGACTTCCAAACCCATAAGCATAAGGTGGCCACAAGACATATAGCATATATCTCAAAAATAAAGATTTTATATTTTTATGCACATAATATAATTATAACCTTATTTTTACCGGATGAGTTGGATCGTTCCCAGGCTTGCTGCGACTTAATTCTAATATGTGACACATGCAATAAATCTTAACTTGACAAAAACATAACAATAGAACCAAAAACGAGACGATTAGAACCAATAATTTGATTTTTAACCTATGGCTTCGTACCAACCCAAACCAACATTAAACCGATGTTTAACCATGATTAAAATACCCCAATATACAGAAAAATATGCATAATAACTGTAAAACACGAAAATAAGCGAAAGGAATCCAAAAACATAAAACGCTCTTTCGAGAGTCATTTTGGCACCTTTCACCATAAATTCTCGTACGACCTCTAAACTTGTCCAAATCACGAACGGTCAAAAACATGACTTTCCTAACTCATTGAGGTACTGTCCAGTCCAAGGCCATGGGCTAAAAGCCAAAAAAGAACTCAGAAAAACCTCCTGAACCGAAATGAAAGTCGCTGTCAAAAACAGAAGTTACAGCAGCAACTATGGTGTTTGTTTTGCTCAATTTATGAAACTAATGACCCTTGTGGCTTGCACCACCAACCAGAGACCCTTACCAAAATCCTAAGGCATGGCTTGGACCATGGCTAAGGACTAAAAGCAAACCACAAACCAAGCAACCCCCTAAGACAATTACAGTACTCAACCGAGAATGCACTTTCTGTGTAGTGTGATGTATTGACATGGTTTACTGTCTTGGGTCGTTCCAATGGCCATTTGATTGACCATGGCTCGATCTAGACATGATAGAGTGTTGTGTGAACCATGGCTATGGGCTAGGAGCCAACCATCATCCATACAAACACTGAAAACCGAAGGGGTGCAATCACAGGAATGAAAAAAAACGAAATGCACTTGTGTTGCTTTTGATGGAATTCTGATGGATCTGTGAACCATTCCTTGGAAGGATGATTTGGTCACGTCCTAGACATGTTAAGGTAGGGTTCTAACCATGGCTACAGCCCCTAGGACAGCCATGATTTGAACTCTCACCCTAAACAACCAAATGATAAAACCTTGACTCCAATTCTGCACTTAAGGGTAAAGTTGCTGTCATTTATTTGTTTATGCGTGTATGGGCTTGAACCATTGAACCAAAAACACCCTAACACATTCTAATTCATGCCTAGTAGCAGCCATGTGAGCTTGGAACCGAAGCAACACCCTGTAATCAACAAAACATCTCAAACCGTGAAGTTGGAAACAAAAGAGTTTATAAAAATATGTACAGATTTTGCTTGGGAAGATTGCTGTCAATTTCGTGATTTGGCTTGATTCATGGTTATATAATGGTTTAAAAATATCTATAGGACTTGATTGAAGAGAAAATGAACAACATATACATGCCTGGAATTTGTTTTGACAAAAACAAATCAATACGACAAATACGAGCGGTGGCACGGAGTTGGTTGTCTCTTCTTTGTTTCAGCTGTTGTTCTCACGTTTTTCAGTTGTAGTTTTCTGATATGTTTCGAAGATGAAGGTGCAGGTTTGCTAGGAAATGAACAGGGATGTTATAGGAGGTCATAAAGGTGCCATAATATACATTAAGTTGGAAGTTACAAGTGAAGCTTTGAATGGAATTTGAAGTGCATTTTGATTCCCTTTTTCTGCCGATTCTTTTCTCTTCTTCTTGCTGTTGTTTACGTTTTAGTTGCTAGCATGAAGGGGTCGAGGAGCTTCAAAGAGAATTATGGCGCATGTATTACCCATTATGATGGAATTTTAAAGTAGGAAATTAATACACTATAAAAATCATTTAGTGATGATTTGAATGGGGTTTGAAATGCACTTCCTTTCCTATGCTGCCGTTGCTTTTGTTCTCATTTCCTTGCCGCAATGCACGATAACTTTTCTTGGTAATTAGTTGGGAATAAAATGAGGTGTAATATGATATTTGAATTTACTACTCATTTGTGAATTAAAATGAGAAATGAATACTTTATGAGGTGCAATTAGGAATGGCTTAAATGGGGTGTTACTAATATTTTGAATTTGTTTAGGCATGGACCAAAATTCATCCACCATTTTGCATGGTCTTACCTTGATTAATTCTTGTATTTAAATGTTTAGGTTTTAATACATCAATTATATATTTGAGTGAATTAACACATTGTTTAGAATAAATTCTTGCATTGCATTGCATGGTTTAAAATTTTAAGTACTTAAATGCTATGTTTAATTTCTTGGATATATTTGACCTATATTAATTCATCTCCCTTTGTTTACATATTTTTATTTAAGCTTTAATTATATATAAACCTAAAGAATTTATTTAACATCTTAGTTCTAATTAATTTAATAAATCTTAAAACATTCTAATTCTTTAAATTAAATTATTTCTTGACTTAAATTAAATTTAGGAATATTTTTCTTATTATTGATCTTATCTTTAATCTCCAAACTCCGGTCCGGCCTCTCGTATTTATCCTGAAAGATAATACTAAACATCTACCTTTAAAATAAATAATCATGATTTAAAACTTCATATTTAATTTAAATAGTGGCAATTATGCATGGCTTATACGAAATCTGATTTTCGGGTTCTTCAACTCTACCCCCCTTAAAGGAATTTCGTCCCTGAAATTAAAACTTACCGAATAACTCAGGATGTCGACTTCCTCATCTCCGGCTCAGATTCCCACGTAGCTTCTTCCTCCGAATGATTGAGCCACTTGACTTTCACTAGCTTGACCATTTTGTTCCGAAGCCTTTTCTCTTGTCTATCTAGGATTTGCACTGGTCTTTCCTCATAAGACAAGTTCGGAGTGAGCTGCAACGGTTCAAAGTTCAGGACATGCGATGGATTCGTCATATACTTCCTCAACATAGAGACATGAAACACGTTGTGTACTCCGGCCAGATTCGGCGGAAGAGCAACACGATAAGCTAATGTCCCAACTCTGTCGAGGATCTCAAATGGTCCAATGAATCTCGGGCTGAGCTTTCCTTGCTTCCCGAACCGCATGACACCTTTCATCGGTGCAATCTTCACGAAACCATGGTCACCAACAGCAAACTCCAGATCTCTCCTCCTCTGATCCGCATAACTCTTCTGTCTACTCTGAGCAGTCCTCATCCTATCACGAATCTTGACACTACATCAGCTGCCTGCTGCACAATCTCCGGACCCAACTCTGATCTCTCCCCCACTTCATCCCAATGAATAGGAGATCTACACTTGCGACCGTACAGTGCTTCGTATGGAGCCATACCGATAGACGACTGAAAACTGTTGTTATAGGTAAACTCCACCAACGGTAGCTTTGATTCCCAACTCCCAGAGAAATCAAGAACGCATGCACGAAGAAGATCCTCCAAAATCTGGATAACTCTCTCGGATTGACCATCTGTCTGTGGATGAAAAGCTGTGCTAAACAACAAATTCGTACCCATAGCTGAGTGTAGACTCTTCCAAAATGATGAAGTGAATCTAGGATCTCGGTCAGACACTATAGAAACGGGAATGCCATGAAGTCTAACGATCTCTCGGATATATAACTCTGCATACTGGATCATGGAGAAAGTAGTCTTAATAGGCAAGAAATGAGCTGATTTCGTAAGACGATCAACAATCACCCATATAGCATTCGACCCTCTGACTGATTTCGGTAGACCGACAACGAAGTCCATGGTGACATTCTCCCACTTCCACTCGGGAATAGGAAGAGGCTTGAGCATACCCGCTGGTCTCTGATGTTCCGCTTTCACTAGCTGACATGTCAGACACTCGGAAACAAATCGTCTGATATCCCTCTTAATCCCTGGCCACCAATATAATAACTGCAGGTCTTTGTACATCTTCGTACTCCCAGGATGAATAGAGTACGACGACATATAGGCCTTAGATAAGATATCCTCTCGAATAGAATCGTTGCTCGGAACACACATCCTGTCTCGATATCTGACAATACCGTCTCTAACTGTGTACAAGACACTGCCCTTGGCTTCATCTCTCTGTCTCCACTTAGCTAACTGCTCGTCTGCCAACTGTCCACTGCGAATACGGTCTAGAAGAGAAGACTGGATCGTCAAAGTAGATAGACGAGGAACTCTACCTCGAGGATACATCTCTAGATAAAACCTCTGCATCTCAAACTGAAGAGGTCTCGAAACTACCAAATGAGCCATTCCTGCGACTTTCCTGCTCAACGCGTCTGCAACTACATTAGCTTTGCCAGGATGATAGCTAATGTCACAGTCGTAGTCCTTAACTAGCTCCAACCAATGCCTCTGCCGCATATTCAACTATTTCTGTGTAAAAAAGTATTTGAGACTTTTGTGGTCGGTGAAGATCTGACACTTCTCTCCGTACAAATAGTGCCTCCAAATCTTCAATGCAAATACTACGGCTGCCAACTCTAGATCATGGGTAGGATAATTCTTCTCATGAGTCTTCAACTGACGAGAAGCATATGCTATCACCTTCCCATGCTGCATCAATACTGCGCCTAACCCGAGTTTCGAAGCATCGGTATACAGAACAAAATCTCCGGGTCCTGAAGGCATGGCCAATACCGGCGCCGAAATAAGAGCTTGCTTCAATGTATCGAAGCTCTTCTGACATTCCTCGCTCCACACATACTTAACATTCTTCTTCGTCAATGATGTGAGTTGAACTGCGATGGAGGAAAATCCTCGAATAAACTTCCGATAGTATCCTGCTAGTCCAAGGAAACTACGGATCTCGGATGCATTTTGAGGCACAACCCAATCTCTGACTTCTGCAACTTTCGCCGGGTCTACCTCGATCCCACTGCTAGAAATGACGTGGCCTAAGAACTCCACTTTCTCTAACCAGAACTCGCATTTGCTGAACTTCGCGAATAGTTTGTGCTTTGTAAGGTCTGCAGTATTGTTGTCAGATGTCTGCTGTGATCCTCTTGATTCTTTGAGTAGATGAGAATATCATCTATGAATACTATCACGAACTGATCAAGATATGGCTGGAATACGCGATTCATAAGATCCATGAAGATCGCTGGCGCGTTCGTCAAACCGAACGGCATCACAAGAAACTCGAAGTGGCCATAACGAGTCCTGAAAGCAGTCTTGAGAACGTCGGCGTCTTTCACTCTCTGCTAATGATAACCAGAACGCAGATCAATCTTGGAGAATACCGAAGCTCCCTCCAATTGATCAAATAAATCCTCTATCCTCGGGAGTGGGTATTTGTTCTTCACTGTAACGTTGTTCAACTCTCGGTAATCAATGCAGAGCCTCATGGAACCATCCTTTTTCTTCACAAACAATACCGGTGCGCCCCATGGCGAAAAGCTCGGGCGAATGAACTCCTTGTCAAAAGTTCCTGAATCTGTTTCTTGAGTTCTGCCATCTCCGTCGGTGCTAATCTGTACGGTGCCTTTGAGATCGGTGCCGTACCGAGCATAAGCTCAATAGAAAATTCCACCTCTCGTACAGGTGGTAATCCAGAGACGTCATCAGGAAAAACGTCTAGAAAATCCCGGACAACTGGAACATCGGATGCTGACTGTTTGGGCGTCTTGGGAACGGATACAAGAGTAGCTAAAAATGCTCGGCACCCTCTACGAATGAGCTTCCTAGCCTGGACACAAGATATCATACGGGGTAAATTAAAATACCTGTCTGGCTCGAATAAGAATTGTTCCATCCCCGGCGGTCGGACGAGAACAGATCTCTGCTGGAAGTCAATCAAAACTCTGTTCCTCAATAGCCAGTCCATCCCTAGAATGATATCAAATTCTGGCATCGGCAGAACGATAAGATCCGCATACACAAGATTACCATGAAGTTCAAGGTCTATATCTCGGATCACATTAGTGACTGTCATCTCCTCTCCAGAAGGCAATGTTACGGAATACTCTATGTCTAGTCCAATTGATTTGATCTTGAGAGAATTTGCAAAGGTTTCTGAAATTAACGAATGAGTAGCCCCTGAATCTATCAGGGGTTTCGTAGCTGAACCGGCTATAAAGATTCTAACTGAAAGATTGGAATATTATGCTAAACCCAATAGTTTTACAAGAACTATGCTTATAGACATGCAAAGGTCAAAGTTCTTCTAACCTACGTTCCCGTAAATAACACTGATTAGAGCATGCAATCCTATCATAAATTCTAAGTTTAAAATATTAACCCAAAACATTAAACTTCAAATACAACTTAATGATTTATGATACCTGTCATGAGCATCGTCTCCGGGTTAGTCTCCGCAGCATGGAGAGCAAAAACTCTACCTTGGGTAGGCAGATTCTTCTGTGGGCAATTCTTCAATATGTGGTCAGTACTACCACATTTGTAACACTTTCCCGGACCATACATACATGGCCCAGCATGACGACGTGAGCACCTGGCACAAACTGGATACTCCACTGTCCTAGGGGCTGCTCGTCCCTGCGGTCGCTGCTGCAGCCCTCTGTTCTTGGGTGGACCGTGGAAAGGTCTCTTATTCTGATGCTGTGACTGAGGAGGACGGTGTGGTGCCTGAAATGGTCGTTTTCCAAGGCGATCGCGCTCAATATCATTCTGGTCTTGCTCTGCCGCTAGAGCTCTGGAAACAGCAACATCATAGGTAGTAGGGCCAGCCACCCTAACATCACGGCGTATGATCGGCCGTAGACCATTCAGAAAATGCCTCAATTTAGCTCCAGCATCATTAGCAATTAGGGGTACAAAGTGACAACCCCTCTCGAACTTACGGATGAACTCCGTAACAGTTAAGTCTCCCTGCCTCAGGGTCATAAACTCCGTGGTCAACCTTGAACGCACCTCCTCAGTAAAATATTTAGAATAGAATACCTCTGTCAAGTGCTCCCAACTCAAAGTAGTCAAATCCAAAGCCACTGATGCTCCTTCCCACCATAGGCGAGCGTCTCCTCCGAACAGGTAGGTCGCACATCGAACCCTATCTCCATCTTCAAGCCCCATAAACTCGAAAATAACCTCAAGGGACTTAATCCAACCCTCGGCTGCCATAGGATCGGATGTCCCTAAGAATTCCTTTGGTCGCATCTTCATGAACCGCTCATAGATAGCCTCCGGTCCCGGCTGTTTGGCTCCCACTGCATTGTTCCCCGCAAACTGTGCGAAGAACTGAGTCATCCCAGCTAGCATCTGGGCATTCATGTCTGGTGGAGGGGGTGGTGGTAGATCTCTCTCCTCGTTCTCCCTTTGTCTCTGATCCTCACCGCCCTCATGACGGCGCTCGTCATCATCTCTCGGGCGTCCAACACGGCGTCTAGGAGGCATGCTGTTCCATAATTATAACCCATATGTAACCAACATGCATAATTCCACTATTTCTTTACATTTAAATAAATAATTCATAATCGTAATCTTGACGTAAAATATTTCATGCAATCATGACGTAAAAAAAATATTTCATGCTTTAAAATAAATGCGTAATCGTAAGACTTACAGACCGAAGACGTGACTTCATGAGCTTCTCGAGAGCAGTAGTAGTACAACCCTTTACAAGATAATAGGCTCTGATACCAACTGTAAAGGCCGTATTTCGTATTCATAAATTTTCGGAATTATTAAAATTTTTCTAAATAAATAATTATCTTGTCTCATTTAATTAAAATAAACATGTAAATAAATTTTTATCTTTAAAATAATAGCGGAAGCAAATATGGTTTTATACCAAAAATTTAAAAATAGTCCAACGTAAAATCAATTTAAAATAATCCAACGTATTAAACTGAGTCTGAATAATAAAAGTGCATAAACTAAATCATGAGGTCCTCGGGTTTACTACTGCTGTCCCAAGATCGCTCACTGGTCTCCGTCCGCGGTCCCGACCTCATCAATACCTACAACAATCAATTCTAGTGAGTCTAAATACTCAACATGTATATATCGTGAATAACAAGTAAATATATCATAAAATCGCATGCAACGTAAAAATAAAGTATCGTAAAGCGTACGGTAAAAATCATATCATGAATAATTATAACTACGTGCATATCTAAAAATCATACGTAAAAGATTTGCTCAATAGAACTCTGTCATAACATATCATAATTTTGTGGTAGAGATAATGTTTCTAAGCATGTGGCCCATAACATAGCGTGAGCGCCTGATCAGACTAAACCACAGTATATTGGGCGGTAGAGATCAATCACACCCCTTGGACTGGATGTCAGTACCCATACATAATCATACCCGGTCGTAAGTCACCGGCGGAGAGGTCCTCGGTTGCGCCTACCGACTTCCAAACCCATAAGCATAAGGTGGCCACAATACATATAGCATATATCTCAAAAATAAACATTTTATATTTTTATGCACATAATATAATTATAACCTTATTTTTACCGGATGAGTTGGATCGTTCCCAGGCTTGCTGCGACTTAATTCTAATATGTGACACATGCAATAAATCTTAACTTGACAAAAACATAACAATAGAACCAAAAACGAGACGATTAGAACCAATAATTTGATTTTTAACCATGGCTTCGTACCAACCCAAACCAACATTAAATCGATGTTTAACCATGATTAAAATACCCCAAATATACAGAAAAATATGCATAATAACTGTAAAACACGAAAATAGGCGGAAGGAATCCAAAAACATAAAACGCTCTTTCGAGAGTCATTTTGGCACCTTTCACCATAAATTCTCGTACGACCTCTAAACTTGACCAAATCACGAACGGTCAAAAACATGACTTTACTAACTCATTGAGGTACTGTCCAGTCCAAGGCCATGGGCTAAAAGCCAACCAAGAACTCAGAAAAACCTCCTGAAACGAAATGAAAGTTGCTGTAAAAAACAGAAGTTACAGCAGCAACTATGGTGTTTGTTTTGCTCAATTTATGAAACTAATGACCCTTGTGGCTTGCACCACCAACCAGAGACCCTTACCAACATCCTAAGGCATGGCTTGGACCGTGGCTTAGGGCTAAAAGCCAACCACAAACCAAGCAACCCCCTAAGACAATTACAGTACTCAACCGAGAATGCACTTTCTGTGTAGTGTGATGTATTGACATGGTTTACTGTCTTGGGTCGTTCCAATGGTCATTTGATTGACCATGGCTCGATCTAGACATGATAGACTGTTGTGTGAACCATGGCTATGGGCTAGGAGCCAACCATCATCCATACAAACACTGAAAACCGAAGGGGTGCAATCACAGGAATGATAAAAAAACGAAATGCACTTGTGTTGCTTTTTATGGAATTCTGATTGATTTGTGAACCATTCCTTGGAAGGATGATTTGGTCACGTCCTAAACATGTTAAGGTAGGGTTCTAACCATGGCTACAGCCCCTAAGACAGCCATGATTTGAACTCTCACCCTAAACAACCAAATGATAAAACCTTGACTCCAATTCTGCACTTAAGGGAAAAGTTGCTGTTATTTATTTGTTTATGCGTGTATGGGCTTGAACCATTGAACCAAAAACACCCTAACACATTCTAATTCATGCCTAGTAGCAGCCATGTGAGCCTGGAACCGAAGCAACACCCTGTAATCAACAAAACATCTCAAACCGTGAAGTTGGAAACAAAAGAGTTTATAAAAATCTGTACAGATTTTGCTTGGGAAGATTGCTGTCAATTTCGTGATTTGGCTTGATTCATGGTTATATAATGGTTTAAAAATATCTATAGGACTTGATTGAAGAGAAAATGAACAACATATACATGCCTGGAATTTGTTTTGACAAAAACAAATCAATACGACAAATACGAGCGGCGGCACGGAGTTGGTTGTCTCTTCTTTGTTTCAGCTGTTGTTCTCACGTTTTTCAGTTGTAGTTTTCTGATATGTTTCGAAGATGAAGGTGCAGGTTTGCTAGGAAATGAACAGGGATGTTATAGGAGGTCATAAAGGTGCCATAATATACATTAAGTTGAAAGTTACAAGTGAAGCTTTGAATGGAATTTGAAGTGCATTTTGATTCCCTTTTTCTGCCGATTCTTTTCTCTTCTTCTTGCTGTTGTTTACGTTTTAGTTGCTAGCATGAAGGGGTCGAGGAGCTTCAAAGAGAATTATGGTGCATGTATTACCCATTATGATGGAATTTTAAAGTAGGAAATTAATACACTATAAAAATCATTTAGTGATGATTTGAATGGGGTTTGAAATGCACTTCCTTTCCTATGCTGCCGTTGCTTTTGTTCTCATTTCCTTGCTGCAATGCACGATAACTTTTCTTGGTAATTAGTTGGGAATAAAATGAGGTGTAATATGATATTTGAATTTAATACTCATTTGTGAATTAAAATGGGAAATGAATACTTTATGAGGTGCAATTAGGAATGGCTTAAAAGGGGTGTTACTAATATTTTGAATTTGTTTAGGCATGGACCAAAATTCATCCACCATTTTGCATGGTCTTACCTTGATTAATTCTTGTATTTAAATGTTTAGGTTTTAATACATCAATTATATATTTGAGTGAATTAACACATTGTTTAGAATAAATTCTTCCATTGCATTGCATGGTTTAAAATTTTAAGTATTTAAATGCTATGTTTAATTTCTTGGATATATTTGACCTATATTAATTCATCTCCCTTTGTTTACATATTTTTATTTAAGCTTTAATTATATATGAACCTAAAGAATTTATTTAACATCTTAGTTCTAATTAATTTAATAAATCTTAAAACATTCTACTTCTTTAAATTAAATTATTTCTTGACTTAAATTAAATTTAGGAATATTTTTCTTATTATTGATCTTATCTTTAATCTCCAAACTCCGGTCCGGCCTATCGTATTTATCCTGAAAAGATAATACTAAACATCTACCTTTAAAATAAATAATCATGATTTAAAACTTTATATTTAATTTAAATAATGGCAATTATGCATGGCTTATACGAAATCTGATTTTCGGGTTCTACATTGTCCGTTTGAAAAACTCAATTTTTTGGAATATTTATCCATCCAGAGGGCTCCGACAAGATGATCCTTTGTCACCCTATCTGTTTGTACTTGGTGCACAAGGTTTGTCCTCTATTTTTACAAAGGTGATTGAACTTCGATTGTTTAAGGGGGTGAAGATAGCGGTATCTTGTCCAGTCGTTTCACATCTTTTCTTTGCAGATGGCAATCTTGTTTTCTTTATAGCAAAAGAAGAAGATGGTCTACAAGTGCAATGTTTACATCTTTATGAAAAGGCATCAGGGTAGATGGTGAATTATGAAAAATCAGCGCTATCTTTAGCCCTAGTACCTCGGCTAGTGACATCGATGAAATTAAGAATGAGCTTTCTAGCGAGTTAGTGCAAGGCCCCGAACTTTGTTCGGGCTATCGACTTTTTCATTGCATAACAAACGTTTCCAATTTGCATATCTTCGTGAGCGCATTAGCAAGAAAATTCAGGAAAGGAGTACTAAATTTTTCTCAATTAGGGGTAAAGAAATACTCATCAAATCAGTACTGCAAAAAATCTCATCATATGCTATGTCTTGCTTCATGATACCAACTTCTATTTGTCAGGGTATTGAACAATCATGTGCAAATTTTTGGTTGAATGATACTAAAGATAAGAGAGGTATGCGTCGGTTGAAGTGGGAGAAGTGTAAACCAAAGTTCCAGGGATGAATAGGTTTCCGTAGATTGAGGGTTTTAACAAAGCTCTAGTGGCTAAGAAAGTGTGGTGTATCATTTAGTCACCTAATTCTTTATTGGCCAGGGAGATGGAAATTTCAAATATTCAGATATTATGGTGGCTGGTTTGGGGGCTAATCCATCTTTTGTTTGGCGCTCCGTCTTTTGGGGGCGTGATCCAATTAATAAAGGGCTTTGTTGGCGATTTGGAGATGGGAAACATATAATAGCTCAGTCTGACTCGTGGATTACAGGAATACAAAAATTCAAAAATATTATGAAAGCTGATAGATTATTTGAATTTGAATGTGGCTAATGTTATCACTATTTCTGGCTCTCGGAATGAAGATGTGCAACAGATCTTTCCGATACTTGAAGTTGAAGAGATTCCATACATTCCATTGAATAGAATGGGTTGTGGAGATTTGAGATTTTGGATGGGGACACTACAAGAAAAACGCTAAACGACAACGGTTCATATTGCGACGGTTTATTTTGAAAATACGTCGCTAATTAGCGATGGTTTATGATATGGTTTTCTTTCGCCAATTAGAGACGGATTTAATCAAAAACCGTCACTAAGTTTAGTGACGGTTTTCGAATAAACCGTCGCTAATTAGCGACGGGTTATGACTAAATAGCGACGGTTTTTAACAAAATCCTTCACGATTTTTTTACGTAAAATAAAAAAAATTACTTTTATAATTTAATAAATCTACGCAAAAAAACTTACAATCTCACTAAACTAATAATATTCATTATTTTAACTAACACTTAGAAATTTACCAAGATTTGAAGCGAAAAAACTTATCCCATTTCGAATTTAAAATCGTGTAAGAGAGAAAATTTTATGGCGTGAAGAAAATGGAACGAGGGTGCGGATATTTATAGACGATTTGCGACAGTTTTTTATTAAATTGTCGCTTGGTTAAACCGTCGCTATTAGCGACGGTTAAGCTCAAGCCGTCGCTATTAGCGACGGTTTTTTAATAAAATCATCACAATTTTCAAATTAGCGATGGTTTTAACAAAAATCGTCGCTAATTTAAAAATTAAGACGGTTTTATTAAAAATCATCGCTAATTTAAGCATGCAACTGTTTTCATAAAACCGTCGCTATATTTAGCGATGGTTGTATCAAAACCGTTGCTAAATATAGCAACAGTTTACAAAAACCGTTGTGGTTTGTCCAAAAAACACGCTAATCCACAACGGTTTTTTAAAATCGTTGTCGATTGTCCAAAAAACACGCTAATAGACAACGATATATAAAACCATTTTCTTTGAGCCTAAAAAGACAACGGTTTTTAGAAAACTGTTGTCTTTTGCTTAAAAAAACACACATAAGACAACGGTTTTCACTTAAACCGTTGTTAAAATGTATATGACAATGGTTTTAGTGAAAAATCGTTGTCGTAGGTGTGTTGTTGTATGCCATAATTCTTGTAGTGGGAGCCAGAATGGTGTGTATACTGTTAAACTCAGAAAAATCTTAGAGTCGAAATGTTCAATATCTCCTCATTCTAAATTATCTCACAATTTACAAGCATGGTGGAAACTGGTTTGGCATTTCCATATTCCTCCTAAGGTTCGTATCTTTTTGTGGAGAGCTTCAAGAGATTTGATACCAAACCCATGCAACCTACTATCCCATCACGTATCGAAATTAGGTAATTGCTCTATTTGTAAGCTTGCTTTTGATACAATTAGCCATAGCCTCTTGTTTTCTAAAGTGGTGCGAAAGAATTGGAAAAATTCAATTTTTTTGAACATTTTGTGTCAGTTTAAGATGGCTTCTTTTGTTGATTGTTGTATATTGTGTTAGAGTAGATGCCTTATAAGCCAACGGTTGGCTAAAAATATATCGACTCAGTTTTCATTAACAGCCTTTATTTTAATATAATTTACATTTCATTTTTCTGTTTTACCTTATCTGTATACTCATGAAATTGACATAGATAATGATTATAATTTTTAAATACAGATGAATCATACTTCGATCTTGAAACTCATTTGTAAATATTGTATATTCTAAATTAGTTCCTAGTCGGTTCAACCGCCTAAAATAAGAGTAAAGGCCGCTTGAGCTTGATACTAGCATATGTGATGTTGTGTACCGAGTGTCATGGTAAGGCCATAGATATGTCCAATCATGCAGATGGGTAATCCAAGTGGTTATCATTCATCGATGATGAAAATTCTGCAGTTGTGATTATACATCATTAGTCCTTATGACCCAGGATAACACTGAGGCTCTACATACTAGGATTGTGCTTTGACTTGTTTACCAACTCCGCGAGGGACACAATTTGGTGAGGTTAAGTACAATTACGACAGGTGTAGGATCCAGTGCATTGTAGTCGGGGATTCGCTGCTCACCTACGAGTGTGGATATCCTATGTGATCTAACAAAATAGAAGTGCATGAAATCTCTGGCCAAAGTGTAAGATATACATTAAAGACAAAGGTTCTCTAGTTATACATTCGATGACACTATGAATATTTAATGATTGTATCACATAGCTATCGAATCTAATATGCAATCCTCGATGAACCAAATGTTGCAGATTCGATCGATATATATGAAATGAATGGATCGTACTGTACGTTAATCGTAACCGATTGATTCTTGCATTCACTATCAGTGATACCTGAATCATCTGGCGATACTACTAGAAGCTTTTACCATGATTCGAATGGTTTAACCAGAAAATGATTTCTGACATTCTCATGAACAAATGTTGATGCATGGAATGGGCAAATTAGGTAAGACCGAATAAATGAAAATGTCTTGAATCACAAAGAGTTGTGTACCTACGGTTAGCTGTATCCCTGAACCATTGAGAGTCATACAAGAACTGGACCATTTGTTCTCGTTGATAGAATAAATTCAAGGAGTTGAATTTATATAAATTAAGAAATAGTAAATTCAAGGAGTTGAATTTATGATAATTAAAATTTTTAGGGAATAAATTCAAGGATTTTAAATTATTAAACTCAAAGGTTGAGTTTATTAAAGATTAAATTAAATGTATTGAAAAGTATGTTTAATGGGCATGTAGGAGTACAAGTCCAATATGATAAATGATTAAAGTGCTTAATGGACTTTAATATAATTATTTAATCTAATTAGACTAGTCCAATTAATTAACAAAGTCTATTAAATTTAATTAAGGAACCCTTGACCCATAATTAATTAAGTCAAAGATACACAACTAAGTAACGAGGTAACAAACCCTATCCTCCATCATTCTTCTTGTGTCTTTTACGAAAATACTCTCCCTCAAGCTCTCAAAATTCAGCCACCTCAAGTTTAAGGGTTTGAGCCGCCTTTTTGGTTTTTGCTCTCAAACGTTAAAAACTCTTCTAAATTTCTAGTGCAATTTATAACAGGAACAATCGATCCATTCGTGGACCGGATTAGGATAATTGAATAAAAGAGTTCAAGAAGATCGTTTGTAGGGAATATTACAAGAGCTATATTCGCTAACCCAAAAATAGTTGATGCCGAGTGATTTATTCACTAATGGTAAATTCATAAGCGTCCTATGAATGATTTAATTTTTTTAAACCATACGAGTGTTCAAGGACATTATTTTAATGTCAAATAGAAATTTTAAAACTTCCGCTGCGTTTTGGAAACGAGAAAACCGATTACCACACAGTGGTATCGGAGTCGGGTTTTCTTTATCATATGGTTTATTTTATGTTGAATAATTTATTTCACAACACACAAGAAAATTTTTCAGAAAATTGGTGCACAATTAAAATTTTGATTTTAATTAGAAAAATATTCCCGATCTGCCCGGAATTGTTCGGGGCAGACCATACGCGCAGGCCACACGCGGCTGCGCGAATGCATGCCTGACAGTGCCCTATCTGATCGGGAAACATGATGGAAGCAAGTGCAGGTGCCCGAGCACGTCTCGAGCACCATGCTGGGTCATGGGCCTGAATTGTTCCGGACTTGGGTGTGATTTTATGATTTTATAAAATTTTTGATAAAATAGATATTTTATGGAAATTTGTTAAATTTTTCCTTAAAATCAAATTTTGGTAAATTAAGAAATTTCTTATAAATTAAATAAATAGAATATGATTTTAATTATTTATGCTAAAAATATGTTTTAAAAAAAAATCAATTATTATTGAATAAATTGAAAATTAAATAAAAGTATTTTATTTAATTTATTAAATTCTTTAATAATTGTGGTGATTAGTAATAAAATTATTAGATACATGACTTAATCTATTAATTAAATTTGTTTAATTAATTGATGTTTGTATGTGATATTAAATGTTTGAAAGATGATTGAGAGCCTTGACCAATGTAATAGGTATATGCTAGGATATTTTACTCTTTTAATTCATTTTGTTAATATTTGATATTATTAAAGTCGACCTGGATTATGGCCAATTCTCACCCCATAAGATGCATCCCTTACGTGTCTTGACTATTTAAATGTAATTACTAGAAATAGTAGGAGATCAAGACTGGAAGACGGTGGGCCCGATGCACAAGAAGAAGACATGTAAAATATTACAAGCTCTTTTAAAAAAGTTGCAATTGCATCCCTGCATTCACCTAGGTTATGGACCTGGATCCATGTCTTGTTCACATGGATCAAATAGTGTTGTGATCGATGATCCTTATTTATTGTTGAATGTCATATTATGATATATATGCGATATATATAGTAGTATGCATGCATTTATATTATTAAATAATATAATTATATGAATCCAACAAACATACAAAATCATGGTGTTACAAACTCGCTCGGAGAGACATGCTACTGTTAAAAAACTCATGACTACACGCTTGCGAGATGGGATTTCGGTCCATGAGCATGGTGTTAGGATGATTGGACTCGTTGAGAAGTTGGTGGGACTTGACGTGGTTATTCCTAGTGAACTCTCGGCTGATATTCTCCTGCTATCACTGCCCCCTTGTTAGATGGATTTGTGGTCAATTTTAATATGAACAAGCTTGAGGCCACCATTGATGAGTTGGTCAATATGCTTACTACTTATGAGGCCACAATCAAGAAAGAAAAACATGTTCTTCTAGTGGTCTCACTGTCCGGTACGAAATAAGGAGCCCAAAATAGAGGAAAGAAGCGCTCTGCGCCATTGAAGAAGAACAAGCCCAACAAGAATCCATACAAGAAACCCACTCTATGGACCTCAATGCCCGACCAGTCAGAACATGTTTGTTTCCACTTGAACAAGCTTGAACATTGGAGGCATAACTGCACAGAGTATCTTGCCCAGAAACGTTCTGGTCATGGTATGTTTTACATAGAAGTAAATGTCTCAATTAATTTCTCTTCTTGAGTAGATACTAGATCTGATTTTTATCTATATAACGAGTTGCAGTGATGACAAGAAGCAGGAGACTTAGAGATAGCGAAAAAAATTTCTGAGATTAGGGAATGGGTCAAGGGTTGCTACAACTGCTATTAGAGACATTACTTTGATTTTAAACAATGATTTCAAGTTATTATTGAGAGATGTTTTATAAGTTGTTGAGTTGGTTAAAAACATTATTTCTATTTCTATGCTTGATAGAGATGATTATTATTGTGTTTTTGGTAAAGGTGTTGTCAATATTTTCAACAATGAATGTTTGATTGGAATAGGCGAGTTAATGAACGATTTAAATAATTTAAAATTAAAACATATTCTGTTGAACAATATCCAAGTACAAATGAAACAGCAACAAATAAAAGAAAATTAGATGATCCAAATCCCGCACAAACATGACACCCTAGATTAGGTTACATTTCCCAAAGAAGGATGTACAAACTAGTGGGAGAGTGCATGTTTGACTTGTCATACATAAATTCTATACGTACTTGTGAGTCATGTCTTAAAGGAAAAATGACCAAAACTACCTTTAAAAGAAATTTGAAACGTGTACATGGTCAACTGGATTTGATCCACACAGATTTTTGTGCCCCGCTAAGTGTTAGCACAAAATATGGACAATCCTACTTTATTACCTTTACTGATGACAATTCAAGGAATGGGTATGTCTATTTGATAAGACACAAATCTGAAGCATTCAAAAAGTTCAAAGAATTCAGATCAGAAGTGGAAAAACAATTAGTAAGAAGCATTAAGACACTTCGATCTGATTGAGGTGAAGAATTGTAACGCACGAAAAATCAGTCCACATAAACCAAATGCATGCAAATGATTTAAATTGCTTAATTATTTTATTTAATTAATTTTAAATGCTTACTTGATGTATATTATATGATTAAAGGTCTAATTGCATGATTTCATGAGAAATTAAGATTTTGCCCGAATATTCGATAATAGGCTGGGGAAAGAAAACCGGGGACGACCAAGATAAAATATTTTCAGTAAATATTTTCAAGGCTTATTAATATGATTAATTTTTTGTAAAAATTCTAGAGTTCAAATTAATTTATGAGACAAGCTTGATTTTATCTGGGAAGCCGGTTTAGGACGAACGATGGACTTTTAAAATATCAAAATTATTATTTTTGAAAACTATTTTTTATAAACTTTTATTTTCAATTAAATACGTGTTATTGGGCCTAATTTACCTAAGATTAGTAGGCCCAATTGCTCCCTAACTTAAAGGCCCAAAACCTAATCCCATTTTCATGCAAATTTAAATATATAAAATAGAAATCCTAGGGTTTTCCAAAGCACATAGAAGCAGAAAATCCACACACAATACACACCATATTTTCAAAAATATGACGAGGAAAAACAAGGAATTTTCGTCACCCGCTCATCTCTCTTCGCAACCCACCCCAACGATTGCATATTCGAGCGTTCTAATATGCAAAGGCACGCTTCTAAACTTCTTTGATGCACCATTAAAATCATAATATGCATGTTCTATATATGTTAGCGTGAAGAATATTTGAGTATGAATCGTTTAACGATAGAATGAATATTTTCAACGTTTTTGTTTATTTTACGCTTGTTTGAAAAACGTTATGAATTTTAAGGACACGTTGCCCTTAGTAAGTGTCTGAGGAATGGGAAAAAGGGACGTTTTGGGAATAGATGAAGGTTGGACGCGAACAAGAAGGGTCCGTGCAAGGTGGAATGGTAGAAGCTATGGTTTAGGTGGGTTTGCATGGGTGCTATGGCTCGGTCATGAGGGAGATTGCTCTAAGGCTCAAATAGGCTGGGTCATGGTCCCATGTTGACTGTGTCTAGAGGCTAGGAGGAGTCCATGAGTGGTTGGACTCAGCGGCAGCAGGGAAGGAGGAGTCCACAAGTGCTAGGACTCCTCAACATGTGCGCGTGGCTGGTGTGTTTCAGGAGAGGGCGCGGCTTGCTTGGGGCTGGCTAGGCTGCTCTAGTATGGTCTATGGAGGATGGCTAGGGGTTGGGATGGGGCCTGGTGCAGCCATGGTCCATGGTGGCACGAGTAGGATGAGGGCTGCGAATTTGGGAATAAGAGGATAGGTACGCGCTGGTGGCAGGGGCATGGGATGGCTCGGTGTTGGTCTAGGCTAGGCCAGTTATGGTCCAGGAGGGTCTGGGAATGGTTTGGTCCAAGTTGGCTCGAGGGTGGCTCAAGTCGCGTGAGGTGATGGCTTGTCTTAGGGTTTAAGGATCGGTTTTGATGCTAGGAGAAGAAGCGGTTTGAATCATGGTCCACGGGGGTCATCTCATGGTTCATGAGGGTAGTTTAAGTATAAAAATTTAAGTTTAAATTTTGGGAAGAAAATATTAAAGTTGTGATTAAGTCGGGATTAAAACGCTTTACGGTTTAGTAAATATGTAATTAAATCAAAAGCTTCGAGTTTAAGTTAAATAAAAATATTAGAAATATTCGAGTTTAAGCTAAATAAAAATTTCATTTGGGATAATCTTGAGTCAACAAAATTGGGAAAAAGTCAAAATCGAGAATTTTAGAGTCCAAGGGTAAACTGGTCAATTTATGTCTCGGGTAGTACGATAGGTCTGGCAGTGTCCTGAAGAATCATAACGCATGCTAAATGATATTTTAAAACGTTTACGATGAAAATATGGGATTTTATTATTTATGATGAAGCTTGGCAATTTTTACTGTTAGAATACTATTTTTCAAATGTGGAAAGGTCTCGATATTTTATGAATAAAAAGAGAATAAAAATTATTTTGAAGGATGTGAATTGAATGTGACAAAAAGGATATGATATATGATTTTTGGGAATATCGTGAGGGAAAAGGCCCCAGAGGGAGCCCGTTTACGGGAGAAGGCCCAGAGGGAGCTCAACGATCGTATTTCCATTTTACATCAGTGCCTAGTCCCCGTACCCATGCCCAATGGTGAGCTAAGACTGATCAGTCGACCAGAGGATACAGCTAGTAACTTTCAAGGATCAAACTTCACCCAAGACGATAAATGGTGGAAAGCTTTATGATTTGACGATTTATGATACTTAAAAATTTATGCTAGCTTATATTGAAAAAAAATATGATTTTAATGCATGTGTTTGTATATGTATTATTTGCTACTCATATTTAGAACGTGCTGAGTCATTAGACTCACTATGTTTGAATGTTGCAGGTGAGGATGAGATTGAGGGAGGCGCTGACGCTCAGTACACACCCGATGGACATTATTTTCCGCATTAGCTTGATAGTCAAAGTTTTAAATATGTTGTTAATGATTTGATTAGGGATTTTTATGCTTTGTTTTGAGGTTAGTTTGATCTTGTTAAAGATCGATGTAGGGTTTTTGGGTAACTAACGAGTTAGGGATTTTATCCACTTAAGATTTTAAATGTTAAATTAATTTTTCGATGTTGAAAATATTGAGTACTTTAAGTGCAAGTTTTGAATTTAGAAAAAAAAAATAAGTAAGATTTAAAGTTTAAAAGTAATGGATGTTTCAGTTGATATCAGAGCGAAAGATTCCGAAAGGTTTGTATTACTACCATTAGAGAAGCTCAAGAAGTCACGCCTCAAGTTTGTGAGTATTTAATTCTTTGAATTTTACATGCGGAAAATTTTTAAAATGCTTTTACGATATAGAGATTTACAGAGAGCATTTTTCTAAACTAAATGCATGTTGGTTACATGGTTTGGATGGTGTGTACAGTTATACTTCCGAGACGTGAGGAGAAATTTGTTTTGCGTATCTCGAGTTTTGCAATACCTAATATTAAGTTGAGGCGAATTGAACATGGTGATTTAGGACTGCATGTTTCGAACTTTTTACTATGTAGGAAGAGAATTTTGAAGTTGATGACGTTGGTTTAATTTTTAGGAATCATGAACTTAGGGACTGAATTAAAACAATTTGAGGGAATTAATTGCAAGTTTTTGAAAATGTTGAGGGTGATTTTGCTATAATTCAAAAATATAGGGGCTTAATTAGTTGCATTAATTCGAAAACTTGGAGGGCTAAAATGCGAAAAATTTGGGGCTAAATTTTAGAATTCGATAATTTTTGGGTCTTGATTGAAAATTTTATGAAAATTACGGGGTCATTCTAGCAATTTTATAAAGTTATAAGAGCCGTTTTGCATTAAATTTGATAGTTTGAGGAGCTAGGAATGCGATCAGTTAAGATCAATCGAATAATCCGAGAACTTTGTGATTTAGGTTGTAATTTACTGAAAAATAAAAAAGTTTATTTGAATGTAGTCAGCAAGTAAATTACAAATTAAGGGTTACATAAGGAATTGCGATTGAGAATATTAGATAGATATATAAATATGAGGATATCCTAGGAGGAACGAGAAATATGGGTATTAGCAATTTTGATGAGAAAGTAAGATTCGTCGAATTAATAATTTTTGGGTATCGTAGTGGATTATAGAGAATTGTGATTGTGTTATAGGTGTTATAAGTTTACGAAGTGAAGAACACGAAGGATATAAATATTAAAAATAAGATTTAATCAACTATATTTTTATTTTTTATTTTACCATAAGATACAAATACCCTTGGGTTCAACGATTGCTGTTATATCAGGAAGTTTGAGAGTTTTGTATTGTAGATTCCAGAAGTTAGGTAAGATAATTGAGAGGAGAAAATCAGTAAACATATTTCGTGTATATTGGGATATTAGGCAAAACTATGGAAGTAATGTTATGATGGAGTCGAGGAATACAAGCTAAGAATATCGGAGTTCGTATAATTTTTGTAAGATTTGCTTTATAAGATTTGAGAAAAATATTATTTGGGGACTATACGAGGTAATTGCGAAATTTGGGGAAGTAAGTTAAAAAGAAAAAATTTCATTTTTGGGTTGACAATGTGATTGCTATGATTTCTAAGGTCCAAAAACATCTGTTTTTGAAATTTGTCACTAAACATTTTAAGGATGGAATTTAAAGTTATTAAGAAACAACTCGTAGTTTCATAAAACATTTAATTATTTTGAGATTATGAAATTGAGAATCCAAGTCTAATTTTTGATCAAGAGTATAGTTGTTACTAGAAGACAATATTTTTGGGACCAATTGAAAATATTATGTAGTAAGTTTTATTAGATAAATAATTATGATTTTAAAGATGCTAGGTTCGCTGGACTATGAGATTTATGGTAATAGATGGAACTGAAGCCTCATGGATAAATTTTCGAGTTCCAATATAGAAAATATTATTTTGGGTCAAGGATTTACCTTGTTAATATTAAGTTTGGATTTTAGGAATGCTAAACACTTAAATTGGGATATGTAGGACCTTGAATTATCTTGACTAAAGTAAGTTAAGAATGAGATTTCCGGGATAAGGAAATTACTCTATCTTTTGGGATAACAATTAGATAACTATCATATGTGAAATAAGTCACAGAATATATATAAGGATCGAGGAAAGAGTAGCATAATAAGTTTTGCTTTTATATGATACTAAGAGTAAATTATTTTGGGAAGGTAGATAAAAGTTTTCATCCCCAGAGTGTTTAGATTTTGTAACCGTAAGGCCATATAACATGATCTTGGGTTCCGATGTTACATATAAGTGTTTGATAATATAGGGGGATCTAGAATTAAATCATGATGCGAAATGGTGACTCGATAGACTTGAATCATTTAAGTACTTGAAATGCTTGGGATTTAAGAATACAAATATATATCGATGATGGTGTTGAGGAAAATATGTTTGGCATATACAAGAATGGGGATAGTAAGTACCAGTCACTGAAGTGTTTTATAATCATGTATACTATAGGATGACTTTGCATCGAAATTGGGTTTGGCAATATGAAAATATTTTGGGGAAATTAAATTATACGATTAGGATTACTTTAGGTAAAGCCAATCAATTAATTAATTTTTGGAAGGATAAAATAACTTAAGGTAACTTATGATTTATAATTCGTAGATGATGTAGAGTTAGTTAAATTTTTGAATTCCTAGATATCAAGAGATTTGAAATAAATATACAAAATGGAAGATGGTCTATCAGAGTACGCAGCGAAAGCGTGATAGAGTGTAAAATTTAAGCCAAGAGGATTAAGCATGAAGTGAATGAGAGAGCCTAAGCTTTTCAATAATCAAGATAGCCAAATTTCGAAGACGAAATTTTATTTAAGGGGGAAAAATTTGTAACGCTCGAAAAATCAGTCCATGTAAACTACATGGATGCAAATGATTTAAATTGCTTAATTCTTTAATTTAATTGATTTTAAATTCTTACTTGATGTCTATTATATAATTAAAGGTTTATTTTCATGATTTCATGAAAAATTAAAATTTTATCCGAATATTCGATAATAGGCTGGGGAAAGAAGATCGGGGACGACCAAGATAAAATATTTTCAAGGCTTATTAATATAATTAAATTTTTTTAAAAATAATAGAGTTATAATTAATTTACGAGTCGAGCTTGATTTTATCTGGGAAGCAGATTTTGGGCAAATGAGAAACTTTTAAAAGATCAAAATTATAATTTTTGAAAAATAATTTTTATAAACTTTTATTTTTCAATTAAATAGGTGTTATTGGGCCTAATTTACCTATGATTAGTTGGCCCAATTGCTTTCTAACTTAAAGGCCCAAAACATAAACTCATTATCATGCAAATTTTAAATCTATAAAATAGAATCCTAGGGTTTTCCTAAGCACATAGCAGCCGAAAATTCCACACACAATACACACCATATTTTCAAAATTTTGAGGAGGAAAAACAAGGTGTTTCCATCACCCGCTCGTCTCCTTTCGCAACCCACGCCAACTATCGCATATTTGAGCGTTCTAAAACTCAAAGGCACGCTTCTAAACTTCTTTGACGCATCATTCGAATCATAATATGCATGTTTTAGGTATGTTAGCATGAAAAATATATGAGTATTAATCATTTAACGGTAGGATGAATATTTTCAACGTTTTTTTATGATTTTACGCTTGTTTGAAAAACTTTATGAATTCTAAGGGACATGCTGTCATTAGGAAGTGTTTAAGGATGGGAAAAAGAGACATTTGGGGACTATATGAAGGCTGGACGTGAACAAGAAAGGTCCATGCAAGGTGGAATTGTAGAAGCTAGGGTTTTGGTGGGATGGCTCGGTGCTAGTCTAAGCTAGGTTGATTAATGTCCAGGAGGGTCTGGGAATGGTTTGGTCCAAGGTGGCTCGAGGGTGGCTTGAGTCACGTGAGGTGATGGCTTGTCTTAGGGTTTAGGGTTCGATTTTGAGGCTAGGAGAATAAGCGATTTGAATCATAGTCCACGGGGGTCGATTCATGGTTCACGATGGTAGTTTAGGTATATTAATTTTATGTTTAAAGTTTGGGAAAAAAATATCAAAGTTAGGATTAATTCGTGATTAAAACGCTTCACAATATAATGAAAAAAAAATTATATCAAAAAGTTCGAGCTTACGTTAAATAAAAATATTAAAAGTCAAATTTAAGCTTAAATAATCATTTGGGAATATCTCGAATCAACAAAAATGGAAAAAAGTCAAAATCGAGAATTTTAGAGTCCAAGAGTAAAATGGTACATTTTACGCCTCGGGTAGTACGAAAGGTCTGGCAGTATCCCGAAGAATCATAAGGCATGTTAAATAATATTTTAAAATGTTTACGATGAAAATATGTGATTTTATGAATTATAATAGAGTTGTATAATTTTTACTATTAAAATGCTATTTTTAAAATGTGAAAATGACACGACATTTTATGATTAAAAATAAAAAGAAAAATATCTTGAAGGTTGTGAATTTACTGTGACAAAAAGATATGATATATGATTTTTGGGGATATCGTGAGGGAGAAGGCCCAGAAGGAGCCCGTTTACGGAAGAAGGCCCTAGAGGGAGCCCAACAATCGTATTTCCATTTTACGTCGGTGCCTAGTGCCCGTCCCCATGCGCAATGGTGAGCTAAAACTGATCAGTCGACCAGAGGATACGACTAGTCACTTTCAAAGATCAAACATCACCCAAAACGATAAATGATGGAAAGTTTTATGATTTGACGATTTATTATGCTTACAAATTTATGCTAGTTTATTTTGAATAAAAATATAATTTTATTGCATGTTTTTGCATATGTATTATGTTCTATTCATGTTTAGAACGTGCTTAGTCATTAGACTCACTAGGTTTGAATGTTCCAGATGAGGATGAGATTGAGGGAGGCGCTGACGCTTGAGTGGTTCGAGTCCGGCAGTACACTAACGAGGGACATTAATTTCCGCATTAGCTTGATAGTCAAAGTTTTAAAGATTTTGTTAATAATTTAATTAGGGATTTTCATAGTTTATTTTGATGATAGTTAGATTTTGTTAAAGGTCGATGTAGGGTGTTTGGGTATTTAACGAGTTATGGATTTTATGCAATTTAGATTTTAAATGTTAAATTAATTTTTCGATGTTCAAAATGTAGAGTATTTTAAGTGCAAGTTTCGAATTTAGAAAGAAAAAAATTTAATAGGATTTTGAAGTTTAAAAGTAGTGGACGTTTCAATAATACTTGAGTACTGAATTCTTGTATTATCTAAAAGAGAATAGGATTCTCTCACAGTGGACCCCGCCAGTGACACCACAATTGAATAGGGTTTTGAACGTCATAATCAAACTTTGATGGACATGGTTCGATCTATGATGGGATTCTATGAATTGCCTACATCGATTTGGGTCTTTGCTCTTGAATCTGAGGCAAGATTATTGAATAATGTCTGTACAAAAGAAGTGAATAAAACACCATATGAGATATGGATGAGAAAAACTCCAAACTAATATTATTTAAGAATATGGGGAGGTCCTGCTTACGTAAAGTAGATAGTGATAGACAAATTGGATAGTCGATCCATTTTGGGCTATTTTGTGGGGTATCAAAAGAACTCTTTTGGATACTATTTCTATCAACCCAAGGAAGCAAAATTGTTTGGTTCAAGAAATGCCACCTTTCTAGAGACGGAATTTCTATTAGATAGAAAAGGTGAAATTACAGAACTTGAAGAAATTCAAGATACTCCCTCAACAGTGGAAGTTGAACATGATCCCCAACAACTAGTAGTTGAAGTACACGTACCTGGAAGGTCTGATAGGAATATTAAACCACATGTCAGATATACAATTCTTCATGAAAAAGGCCATGATGATCCTTGTGATGGATTTGATCCAATGAAATTCAATGAAGCAATATCTTATAGTGATTCATCCAAATGACTTGAAGCCATGAAGTCTGAAATGGACTCTATGCACTCAAACCAAATCTGGACGGTTATTGGATCCTCATGAGGAAATCATTGCCATAAGGTGCAAATGAATCTACAAAAGAAAGCTTGGGGCAGATGTGAAGGTATTCTTCAAAGCGAGACTCGTTGCAAAGTTTATACTCAAAGACAAGGAATTGACTATGAGGAAACTATTTCACAAGTAGTTATGTTTAAGTCTTAGAATAGTACTAGCCATAACAGCATGATATGATTATGAGATATAACAAATGGATTGATGCGACTTTGATTGTTGCATTCTCAAGAGCAGGTTGTCCACAAGTAGTATAATTCGGTGAGTCCGAATATCGTATCCACAGGGAAGCTAAGGTAATTACAAGTCCACTACAATGTCTTTTTGTTTTTGTTTTTGTTTTTTCGTTTAATTGTTTGAATATTTAATTGTTAATTTTTAATTTTTCAAATTTTAATTTAAGTAGTTGAGATTAAAGGATCCACTCTTGGTATTTTAATAAAGTTAACATTAATGAACAATAATGAAATCTACCTAATAAAATTGTTCCAATATATTAAATAATTATATTTATATTATGTTATATATTATCATCTTATAAGTATATATACCAAAACTTATAAATGTTTGCCAGTATTATTGTGTTATATATATATTTGTAAACACTAAATCAAGGTTCCCACTTTAAATGGTTGGTAAAACCAAACTAACATTTAAATGGTTTCAAAAATTTCGTGTAACATATAGTAACAATAAATCAAAACTCCCACTTATAAGTAGGGTATAATAATGCTTATAGAAATAAATATAACATAAACAATAAAAAGTTATTAAATAATATAAAATATAGATTCTTACTTTTTAATAGCCTTATTACTATGCCAAGAGTTACACCTTTTCATCTCAACTTTGGGAAGTTAGCTACTCATTATTCAAAGTGTAAAACTTTGAATATGAAATTAACATGCTAATTATATTTAAATGAAGAAATAAAAGAAAAACAAAGAGAGAAATATTATGAATTCAAAGGTTTGTTAATAAAATGAGCGATATCTCAATTCATTACAATGCACCCCTATTTATAGCCAAATTTGGGGAGAGAACCACAAATAAATATTATTTTTTTACACATAAGTTTTCATTGTTGTTCCAAGAAATTATATTTTAATACACATCACTTTTGAAAATCTTCTCATCCGAATTTTCCTTTCCACATAAAACAAAACATGTAGATAATTGAGTTGTTTGAATTGTGGTTTTTTTAACCATTTGCACTAAGTAATTTGAGAGATATGGTCAAAATGCTAGAGTATAGTCAAAACTGCCACTTCTTTAGTAACTTTATTTATTGCTTAATTTGATCCCACTTATGAGAAGATTTTTATCTCATGTTTTCCACCAATATTGTAGATATTAACATCAACTTTCTACAAGTCCAAGAATCATCTTAATCACATTTGCAACGCCAATGTTATTCTTGTTTTATCGAACCTGTAAAGATAATAAAAACATATAATTACACAACAAATTATATTTTATACAATTTATTATAAAACATATAATATTTAAACATTTATTAAAACAAAAACTATAAATTTATATTATAAAATATTTAATTAATATACAATTTTTTATTTTTATCACACTTCCCAACCAACTTATTGCTAGTCCCTATCAATTTAAGCGTTAATAGCAACACAAAACATATTGATTAATTTAAATAGTAATGTAATCGGAACTATCCAAGTGTTTAAATTAAATTTGAAAACTGTCAAAGTTATATGAAGATCATTATAATTATAATTTATGAAATAATCTGAACTGATTAATTCAAAGCTTATTTTCAGGTAGTTAAATGTACATGGCCTTCAGAAATTCCTAGTAAGAGTCTCAACTCCAAATCCTCATAGGTTAATAAATGTTTCAATTTATAGGAACGATTTCTCTCATGGAGTTAGAATACAAATAAATGCTCAGGAAAATGGTTTACAGAATGCAGAAAGACAAACGAGCCAATAATTCTACGCGATCCAATAATTCATATAAATTCCAAAAAATATTAATTATATATATTAAAATATATTTATTGATTCAAAAGCTAGTTGTTCTTATTATATATTTTTTCATGATCTTTTTTTTTGTTTTAACATCATGGAATCAGACTAAGTTTATGCTTCTTGACCACATATTTATTTAATTTGTAAAATATATTTCTCTTTTTTTTCTTTTTTTTTAAATTTTATGAGAGATAAATGGGTCGTAGCATATAACTTAATAATTACATAGATCTTCAACATCTTTCTTTTTTTTTTCTCTTTTTTTTTCAGGAAATATAATTTTTTTTTCAAAATAAGAACACAAGATCTAAACAATAGATAGCCTCTCTGATGATCAATAAAAGCTCGCAAGCTGTTTTCTCAATCCTCTCCACTCACTCACAAAATATGTCGGAATTAAAAAATTTTAGGCACTCTTATCAGGTATATCTTGGGCCATATACTTTAATAACTGATTTTATCACAATGGTTAATCATTCAAAAAGATTTCATAAATCATATTTTTATAATAATCATGAATATTAAAATTGACTTTTTTTTCAAATAAAATTTTAAACATCTTTAGATAGATTAATACATTTTCTAATTTAAATCTTTCAAACATGTATTATAATGATATTTTTGCAAAAATTACTAAGATACAAACAATAAACATGGTTTTATTTTAAAATAATATTTAATTTTTTTTTTAAATTTGTTCTCTCCCCAATAAGAATATGACATTGTCCCTAATATCAAAATAACTATTAATAAAGAGTACATAATGAAAGAGATGTCACATGGAATTTTATTGAAAATAAAAAACTGAAACAAACACATACCAATCCACAACTTTTGAATCAATGATCCAAATTTCTTTTCTTACTGCCTGATTGAGACCAATTGATATTTGTTATCATCGGATTAGGCTTATAAACAAAAGCTTCCAAATCATCAATTAATTGGTCAGCAGTCGAAGCAGAGATGAGCATCCTTCGTGAATATTCTGAAATAAAATTCTGTTCCACAGCTTTATCAAGAAATGTCAACAAACTGTCATAATAATTATTGATATTCAACAAGCCCACAGGTTTATTATAGATATTAAGTTGTGCCCAAGAAACAGTGTGAAAAATTTCTTCTAATGTACCAAAACCACCTGGTAGTGCGATAAAAGCATCAGAATTTTCAATAATTTTGGTGATTCTTTCATACATAGAATAAAATTTTAATTTCTCCCAAATCGTAACTCCTGTAATATTTCCTTCGGCTAAAGTTGTATGAATAATACACAAAACCTGACTATCTCCAAGATGAGCAGATGTGGAAACAGATCTCATTAACTCAATATTACCTCCCCCATATACCAAGTGAATTTTTCTCTCAGCCAATATCTTTCCAAATTATTCGCTGCTTCTACAAACACTTTATTTTTTCCAGGACTCGATCCACAAAATACACAAATATTTTTCAATGTTTGTGCAGATGATCCAGCCATATTTTTAATTTCTTTTTGATCTACGAAAATAGAGAGAAAGTTAAGAGATTTTATAGGGATAATATGTTATCATGACAACACTATGAGTCACAGCTGTAAGCAGAATAAATAGTAAAAACAATAATGACACACATGCATATAAACAGTAGTGTGATTGTGGCTCACAATTTTCCTCTGGTTTTACGTCCAGAAACGGCTTCAACGCCTTCTATGAGTCGAAGATATGCTTCCAATCCAATTCCTTATAAGTCGGATTCCCAAGACTATGACGCTCATCTTGGAATTGTTTCCATAAACGGAGAAGTTCAATATTCACGTGTCCACTAGAATGTGTCTCAAGAGTCATTCAGATGTTATCTAAAGACTCCTTACTCGGCCCATTCTTAATGAAACTAATTTTATCTTCTCTGTTATTGGAAACACATCCCAAAGATCTGCATCGTTTGTCACAAGTCCATCTTGCACACTTATGACAAACCCTTAACCTTTTGGCCCTTCGTTTTTTCGCATAAGTGCTTTTTCCTAATCCAGGCAAATATCAAATGAGCAATGATTGTGGAACTTCTCCTCTTAACCAGACCTTAGCTTCTATTATAAGATGAATATCTTCTGAATTCATTTTTGCATTAGCAATCTCAATCTTTCACACCTACTTGAATAAATTTTTCTTAGAACATTTTCAGAAACAGAGGGAAAATATTTACAAATTTTTTAGAGAATTTCATCCATTTTGAAAAGAAAAGAAATTATTCATTTTTTTAATTTTTGTATCAACAATTGTGGGAAACATATTTAACCGACTATGAGAGTCACGGAGTATCATTATCCGCCATTTAAACGGGAAAATAAAAAGATTAAGGAAACTTCGAATAAAAACAAACAAAATTAAATACAACACAAAAAAAATCAAGGATCAGAAAGGGAAATAAACTCTTCTTGAAAGATTTCATTTTCTAAAAATGGTTTAAGCCTTTGTCCATTTACTTTAAAAACATCACTATTTTTACGATTTTCAATGTCCACAGATCCATAAGGATACACAAGCTTTACAACATATGGGCATGTCCATCTTGATCGTAATTTTCTTGGGAATATGCGAAGTCGAGAATTATAAAGCAAAATATTTTTACCAATCTCAAAAGATTTTCTAAGAATTGTTTTATCATGAAATGATTTGATTTTTGCTTTATAAATCTTTGAATTTTCATACGCGTCATTTCTGAGTTCATCAAGTTCATTAAGTTGCAATTTGTGCAATTGGTTGCAATCATCCATGCTTAAATTAAAAGTTTTGATCGCCCAATAATCTTTGTGTTCCAATTCCACAAGGCAAATGACAATATTTTCCGTAAACCAACCTATAGGGAGACATATTCAATGATGTTTTAAAAGCTGTTCGATATTCCCAAAGTGCTTCATTAAGTCGCAGAAACCAATTTTTTCTATTTTGATTAACAGTTTTTTCCAAAATTTGCTTTATCTCCCTATTAGCTAATTCAACTTGTCAATTTGTTTGAGGATGACAAGGAGTAGTTACATCGTGAGTAATACCATATTTTTTCATTAATATGAAGCAAATAGTTTATTAACAAAGTGAGTTCCCCCATCACTTATCATGGCTCGAGGAACTGGTCCCATAAAATCAATTTGATGACGATTTTATGATCATTTTTTCGACATGAAAGTGCCTCTATCCATTTGGAAACATAATAAACTGCAACCAAAATATACAAGTATCCAAACCACGGTGGAAAAGGTCCCATAAAATCAATTTACCAACAGTCAAAGATTTCACAGATCTTGCAGATTTCGTCGGGTGTCTTTAAACAAAGTGCGCCAATGAAATCCACATTGCAAGATTTTTGCAGCCGTTTTCTTTGAAGAAAAATGTCCTCCGCATGCTTCTGAATGACAAATTTAATTACACTACTTACCTCATTGTCGGGTATGTAACGTCGAAAAATTTGATCTGAACAATACTAGAACAGATACGGATAATCCCAATAAAAGTATTTTACCTCATTCGAAAATTTTCTTTTATGATGGGAACTCCATTGCGGTGACATTTTTCCTGTCACAAGAAAATTTACTATGTTAGAAAACCAAGGTGTTGTAGTAACTGAAAATAGATATTCATCAAGAAAATTATCGTTAATTGGTGTCATTTCACAAGATGATCCTGTTACTAGTCTCGATAAATGATCGGCTACGACATTCTCGGTTCCTTTTTTATCTTTGATCACAATGTAAAATTCTCGGAGCAACAAAATCCATCGTATCAGTCGTGGCTTTGCATCCTATTTGGCCAACAAATATCTAATAGCATAATGATCAGTAAACACACTAGTCGTTGATCCAATCAAATAAGAACGAAATTTATCTAATGCAAATATTACAGCAAGTAGTTCTTTTTCAGTTGCGGAGTAATTCATTTGAGCATTGTTTAAAGTTCTACTTGCATAATATATCACGTAAGGCTTACCGTTTCTTCTTTGAGCCAATACTGCACCTGACTGCATAATCACTTGCGTCGCACATGATTTCAAATGGTAAAGACCAACCAGGAGGTTGCATGATAGGAGCTGATGTTAAATGTCGAATGATTTTATCAAAAGCATTTTGACATTCTTGTGTCCACTCAAATGCAGTGTCTTTTGTTAAGAGGTTAAAAATGGGTTTAGAGATTGAACTAAAGTTCTTTATAAACCTCCTATAAAATCCAGCATGTCTAAAAAATAAGCGAATTTCTTTAATGGTTTTTGGAGGGGGTAAATTGGCAATGACATCAACTTTGATTTTATCAACTTCAATTCCATGAGATGACACAACATGTTCCAAAACAATCCCAGAAGTAATCATGTAATGACATTTTTCTCAATTTAAAATAAGACCTTTTTCCTCGCATCTTTTTAAAATTTTTTCCAAATTTTCAAGACAATTATCAAATGTATTCCCAAAAATGGTTAAATCATCCATGAAAATCTCCAAACAATTTTCAAACATGTCGCTAAAAATTCTTAGCGTACATCTTTGAAATGTTGTTGGGGCATTGCATAATCCAAATGACATCCTTCTGAATGCAAATGTTCCAAAAGGACATGCGAATGTAGTTTTATCTTGATCTTTGAGTGCAATAGGAATTTGATAATAGCCTGAATATCCATCAAGAAAACAGTAGTAGGGATGACCTGGTACTGTTTCTAAAATTTGATCCAAAAATGGTAATTGAAAATGATCTTTTCTAGTGGCTTCATTTAATTTTCTATAATCAATACACATCCGCCAACTAGATGGGACTCGACTTGTTAACAATTCATCTTTTTCATTTTTTATCACTGTGTTGCCAGATTTTTTTGGAACTATTTATGTTGGGCTTACCCACTTACTATCAGAAATAGGGTAGATATTCCAACATCAAGTAGTTTGAGAACTTTAGTTTTCACAACATCTTTCATGTGTGGATTTAATATCCTTTGTGGTTGTTGAGATGTTTTAGCATTTTATTCTAAATGAATTTTGTGAGTGCAAATTAGTGGGTTCATGCCTTGAGATCTTTTAGTGTCCAACCAATTGCATTTTTATTTATTTTAAGCATATCAACTAATTTACCTTCTTGATCACTTGTTAGTTTGAAAAAATTACCACCGGATATGTTTCATCTTCTCCCAGAAATGCATACTTCAATTCTTCTGGCAAGGGTTTTAACTCTAATATGGGTGGTTTGTCTTTGTTCTCATATTTTGCCTCAAATTCTTTCTCTGATCCTGGTAACGAGTGATACCTGATAAAATCATCAAGATCAATTTCAATATTTTCTTTAACAGTTTCAATTGAAAAAATATCTAATTGGTCATGAGTAATCCCTTCTTGAATGTTTTCTTTTACAAGAGTTTCAATAAGATTTTCATCTTCACTTTCATCTCATTTGTCATGTGGTTGATTAAAAAGATTAAAAACATTAAGCTCGAAGGTCATGTTACCAAATGACAACTTCATTATTCCATTCCTCCAATTTATAAGAGCATTAGAAGTTGCTAAAAATGGACGAACCAAAATTACAGGAATTGCATTACAAGCTTCGATAGGTTGTGTATCTAAAACTATGAAATCGATAGGATATACAAAGTTATCAACTTGCATCAACACGTCTTCTATCATACCTCTTGGAACTTTAACAGATCTATCGGCAAGTAAAAGTGTTACCGAAGTAGGTTTTAACTTGCGTAGATTGAGTTCTTGATAAACTAAATATGGAAGCAAATTCACACTAGCTCCAAGATCAAGCAAGACTTTTTTAATCTTTCGTTCTCAAATAATACATGAAATAGTAGGACAACCAGGGTCTTTATATTTCAAATTATTATTATTTTGAATGATTGCACTTACTTGTTCGGCTAAAAATGCTTTTTTTTTCAAATTCAATTTTCTTTTCACAGTACACAAGTCTTTCAAAAATTTGGCATATGATGGTACCTGCTTTATTGCATCTAATAAAGGAATATTAATTTTTACTTGTTTAAAAATATCATATATATCAGAATTCAAATTTGATTTTTTTTGTATTTTTCAATGCATGAGGGAATGGTGGTGACATTGTCTGTTGATCCTCCTCTTCGCAAGTTATGGGTTCCACTTCCTTACCATTTGGAGTTGATTTATCATCATCTTCACAAGGTTCAAGAATGAATTTTTCCACAACCTTATCACTGCGAAGGGTAATAATAGATTTTACCTGATCCATTGGTTGAATTTCAGAAGTTCCAGTTTGTGAATGATGATCCTTGGGATTAAGCTGTGGTTGTGAAGGAAATTTACCTTTTTTCATGAACATTAAGTGCAGATGCAAATTTAGCATGAGTATCTTTCAAATCTGTCATGATTTGAGCAGTTTGAGTATTGATAGACTCTTGCTTTGCAATGAAAGAATTCAATATATCTTCCAAGTTTCTTTTAGGTGGAGGAACATAAGGTGCATAATTTTGAAAATTTTATTGATTTTGGAAATGTGGTTGTGAAAATTGTGAGACCTCGAAAATAAAATAGCATTGATGGCATTTTTGTAAATAAGTTGAAAAATATTCAATTTATTTTGATGGCATTTTCGTAAATAAGTTGAAAAATAATGAATTAATTTTAAAGAATAAAATATGACATATCTTGGTCATATGAAGTCCAAATGATTTGAGATTTGGATATAACGTAGAAAACTCAAATGTATAGAAGTTTCATGTTTTGAGTTTTGAAAAATTTGATCGTTTGACTGATCCAAAATGATATGTCTGTGTTAAAATGTTAAATATTATATTAATAAAAAAAATGAAAGTTATCACGTAACTTTCAGAATTGCAGAGGGAAAGAGAAAAGAGGAAAAAGGGTTTTCAGATTTTCTTTTCGATCGTGCGATTTATCGGTTTATCCAATCGACGAACCGACTTCAGTTTTGAGATCGTTGACACGAGATCTTCGATTTGAGGTATAAATTTTATAGTTTTGGTGATGTTTGAAATTCGTCGATTTTTGGAATAAATCCGATAAATTGTTAAATCATACTAGAATTGAAGATTGTTGAATAATGTATGATTTTAACGAGGAAGAGATGATTATAGTGATGTTATTTTGAATTATTCTCAATTTATTATAATTAGAGAATTTTAATCGTTGGATTGATATTGAGGAATTATTTGTCAGTTATTATTAATTCTGATAAATATATGCGGTAGAATAACCGACAAGAAACTGAGTTTTGAAGTCGGAATTGAATTATGTTATGATTTGAATTTGGTATGAATTTTCAAAGTTTCAAAAGATATTTGAAACTTGTATTATTGAATTTGAATGGTGTTATTGATTGAAATGAATATGTTATTGATGTAGATAGATTTTTATACTGAAATCTAAAGCTACAGTGGACTGGAAACGAAGAATTGAGGTATGTTGCGATCGGGTAACATACGACAGGTATCTGTATTATATGATATATGTCAGATTGATTTGATTGATTGGAATGAGAATACATGTCTATATGCCATATTTGTTGATTGATGTGGCATACATGACATTGAGATTGATATATCGATGTATAAAATAAATGTTTTGTTAACACACATCGTTTGATGCATACATCGATACATGACATGCACGTTGAGCTATGATCCTTGGATATCCTGATATGATTTGATTGGATTATGGGGTTTGTGAACTCAATTGCTATGTTGGTATTATATGACCCGTAAAGCATAGACAATTGTGGCCCCGATGATTGGATATGAGATTTGGGATTTGATGGCGCTTTGTCGACGCTATCATACGAGTATCCCTTATTGAGGCCGGTGTGCCAGCTCGAGCATTGATTTGATAACGATTCGTTTGATTCTGACATGTGCTCAGTGGATGGACATTTGACCTGATACCTCCATGACATACATGCATTGCATACCATATATCATTGTTTAGATATCTGTGGTATATATGATTGGTTTTGATTATGTGTGGGCGAGTTTTATGATATGAGATAAAATACTATTTTTAGTATTCAAATTATAGAAGAAATATTTTGGGCTCATTGTAAAGAAAATTTAAACTCGTTTTTCCGCTTTGATTAATTAACCCTAATCAGATTGCATTGTAATAACGATTAGGAGCTAAGGGCCCCACACTAGATGGTATCAGAGCATAGCTGGGTATGCTCGATTGAGTCTATTGTACACTTGAATAGGCACACATGAATTGTGTGTATGTGTTTGATTTATTTGTATTACTTGCTCCTACTTGATTTGATTCGAGTGAGTATCTGACGAGATTGATGATATGAGATGATGAGATTATGAAATTGTTATTGATTTGTGATATTCATCTTTTGATTGTAGATGGATCCCACGAATGAAACTGCGTGTAGCAGTACTGAGAGGATAGTTGGACAATTTGAAGGATTGTCCATGGATGTAGTGATGGCTCGATTCCAGGATCTGAAACCACCGAGGTTCTTTGGCACTGAGAGTGATGAAAGAGCAGAGGCCTGGTTGAAGGATATTGAGCATCTGTTTAATATTGTTGAGTATTCCAAGGCTCGGAGACTGAAACTTGTTCTTTATCAGTTGAAAGACCGAGCTAAATCTTGGTGGGAAGCCGCTGAGATTGGATTGAAGGAATCCGGGATTGAAGTCACCTGGGATGTCTTCAAGGCCCAATTTTTGGAGCAGTATTCCCCTTCTTCTTATTATACTGCCAAGGAGAATGAATGTAATAATCTGCAGCAGGGAACGATGACTGTTGCAGAATATGCTTCAAAATTTTCTACGTTGTTGAAGTACGCACCTCACGTAGCTGGGAATGCGAAGGCAAAATATAACAGGTTTGTGAATGGATTGCATCCTGCTATATATACTTATGTTGTTTCTGGATTGCCTACCAGCTACGCAGAGGCAGTTGAACGAGCCAAGGCAGCCGAGGCTGGACTTAGGCGAGGAGGTCCAGAGTATACTCCTCCACCTCCAGTGTCAGCCCAGCAGCCTACTTTGCGGCCGAGAGGTAAGAAGTTCAAGAAGACTGGTACTGTTTCTTCGTCTTCTTCGAGTTCGAGTGGATCACAGAGAGGGAGTCTTGTGATTGCTCCTTATTGTAGTCATTGTGGAGGTAAACATACTATCGAGCAGTGTCGAGGTATGTTTGGTACATGTTATCAGTGTGGACAGGAAGGCCATTTCTCTCGAGTATGTCCGAATAGGGGTACAACTTCTGCTCAACCCCAGCCAGGATTTAGAGGTGGCCCTAGTACTATGATGAGACCTGCTGTTCCTGTTCCATATTTTCAGCAGTCGAGTGTCCCATGATATCGAGGACCGGGTGGTCAGAGTGCCCAAGTTCCTCCTCAAGTGAGAGTGTATGCCATGACTGAGGATCAGGCGAGAGAAGCTCCTGGAGGCGTGATTGCAGGTATTTGCATGCTTTGCGATTATCCTGCACGTAGTTTTATTTGATACAGGAGCATCTCATTCATTCATATCTCATGCATTTGTTGCATCTCACGATATTGAGTGTACCCCGTTGTATGATACCCTATCGATAGCAACGCCAGCAGGGAAGATTATTTTGTCTGAGCAAGTTGTGCATAATTGTGTATTAATATATGAGGATAATGTGATGTTCTTGAATTTGATTGTCCTCCCAATGCACGACTTTGATTGTATTGTTGACATGGATATCTTGACGACAAATCGAGCTACTGTTGATTGTTGTCATGGAGTGGTTCGATTTCGACCGATTGATGGACCCAAGTGGAATTTTTATGGCAAGGGTTCCCAAGCCAAAATTCCATTGGTATCTTCCTTGGAAATGTCCCGATTGTTGACTAGCGGAGATGAGGGTTATCTTATCTACACTATTGATATTTCGAAGAAGGAGTCTTCTTTATCTGAGATTCATGTTGCGAAAGAATTCCTAGATGTATTTCCCGATGAGATTCTTGATTTTCCTCCTCATCGTGAAGTTGAGTTTAGTATTGATCTTATGCCGGGGACTGCTCCCAAATCTAAATCTCCCTATCGCATGGCACCTCTTGAATTGACAGAATTGAAAGAAAAATTACAGGATCTTCTCGATAAGGGATATATTCGACCGAGTGTATCACATTGGGGAGCTCCAGTTTTATTTGTTCGAAAGAAAGATGGTACTATGCGAATGTGTATCGACTATAGGCAACTGAATCGGGCTACTGTGAAAAACCAGTGCCCACTTCCCCGTATTGATGACTTATTTGATCAGCTTCAGGGTACTTCTGTATACTCGAAGATTGATCTTCGTTCTAGGGTCTCATCAAGTACGAGTTCGAGACGAAGATGTGCCCAAAACTGCTTTTCGTACGAGGTATGGCCACTATGAATTCTTGGTTATGCCTTTTGGTCTCACGAATTCTCCTGCTGTTTTTATGGACTTAATGAATCGTGTCTTTCGAGATTATCTTGACCGATTCGTTATCGTCTTTATTGATGATATTCTGGTATATTCGAAATCGAAAAAAGAGCATACTGAATATTTGAGACTGGTACTTCAAACTCTTCGTACTAGTCATTTGTATGCTATATTGTCCAAATGTGAATTCAGGATGGACAAGGTAGTATTTTTGGGCCACGTCATTTCGAGACATGGCATATCTGTTGATCCTACGAAGGTCGAAGCTGTATTGAATTTGTCGAGACCTACGAATGTTCCTGAGATCCGTAGCTTCATGGGTTTAGCGGGATATTATCGACGTTTTATCGAGGGATTTTCGAAAATAACTAAACCTATTACTCAACTGACACAGAAGAATCAGCGATTCATTTGGTCAGATGAGTGTGAAGCTAGTTTTCTTGAATTGAAGACGAGATTGACCACAGCACCTATGCTTACTATTCCCTCAGGTACCGGAGGATTTGTGTTATGTACAGATGCGTCTGGTAAAGGTTTGGGCTGTGTTCTGATGCAACATGGCAAAGTGGTTGCTTATGCGTCTCGTCAATTGAAATCTCGTGAAACTCGTTATCCGGTTCATGATCTCGAATTGGCCGCCATTGTGTTTGCCCTGAAGATTTGGCGCCATTATTTGTACGGAGAAAAGTTTGTTATTTATTCAGACTATAAAAGTCTGAAATACCTCTTTTCTCAATCTGATTTGAATATGAGGCAACGCAGGTGGATGGATCTCCTGAAGAATTTTGATTGTGAGATTCAATATCACCCTGGGATCGGTGAATGTTACTATGGATGCCCTAAGACGGAAAGTTTATGATTCTGTTTTAGCCTCTGTTTGTGTCGCCAAAGTACACGAGGATATATGTACTTCTGGCTGGACTTTTCACTCGAATTGGAATTCTGTCATTGTCTCAGCATTGCAAATTGAGCCGAACTTGATATCGAAAATACGAAAGGCCCAACGAAGCGATGCTCAGATCCAAAAGTCGAAAGAACTTGTATCTGCTGGACATCAGTCTGGATTTCAAATTTCTCCTGATGGTTCTTTACGACTTAATGGTCGGCTGGTAGTTCCTGATGATTCTGATTTGAAATCTGCCCTTCTTCGAGAAGCACATTGTAGTAAACACAGTATTCACCATGGAGGTCGAAAGATGTATTTGACATTGAGACCTCAATTCTGGTGGAGATGTATGAAGAAGGACATCGCTGAATTTATTTCAAAATGTCTTGTCTGCCAGCAAGTGAAAGCCGAGAGAACGAAACCTGGAGGTTTACTCCATAGTCTTGAAATCCCGAAATGGAATTGGGAACATATTGCTATGGATTTCGTGACTCATTTACCTCGTTCGCCCAAGGGCTGTGATGCTATTTGGTTCATTATTGATTGACTTTCGAAATCTGCACATTTTATTTCGTATGAGCGGACTTATCCTTATAAGAGAATGGCCCCTTTATACATTGAAAATGTTGTGAGATTGCATGGTGTGCCAGTCTCGATTATATCTGATCGTGATCCCAGATTTGCTTCTAAATTCTGGGGTAGTTTTCAGGAAGCGATGGGTACGTGTTTGGCTATGAGTACTGCTTATCATCCTCAAACTGATGGCCAGACCGAGCGTACGATTCAAACGTTAGAGGATATGTTGCGTGCTGTTGTGATGGACTTCAGAATGGGATGGCAAGATGCCTTACCATTGGTCGAATTTTCTTATAATAATAGCTTTCAGACGAGTATCGGTATGGCACCGTTTGAAGCTCTATATGTGAGACGATGTAGATCACCGTTATTCTGGGATGAGATTGGTGAGAGACAATTGACTGGACCTGAAATGATACAGGAAATGAACGATAATGTTCAGTTGATTCGGCAGCGGATTAAAGCTGCTCAGGATCGTCAAACGAGTTATGCGAAACAAACGAAGACGACCCTTGGAATTCCAGAAAGGTGACAGAGTATTTTTGAAAATATCTCCCTTTAGAGGCACTGTTCGATTTGGCATGCGAGGGAAATTATCTCCTCGTTATGTTGGTCCATACGAGATTCTGGATCGAGTTGGTGATCTTGCGTATCGATTGGCATTGCCACCAGCTCTATCTGATATTCATGATGTGTTTCATGTTTCTATGCTGAGGAAATATGAACCAGATCGATCACATGTACTTGCACCTGATGAGGTTGAACTTGATCTTTCTCTTTCCTATGTCGAACAACCTGTTCGTATTATGGATCGGAAGGAGAAAGTATTGCGTAATAAATCGATTCCGCTAGTTCGAGTGCAATGGACACGACATGGTGTTGAAGAATCAACGTGGGAATTGGAAAGCAAAATGCGAGATTCGTATCCGCATTTATTTGATGCTAGTCCATCTATTCCATTGTATTCGATGTATTCTGATCATTTTACTGATTTTAGTTTTGATATGTACTATAACTGGTGACATATTATATGTTTGCTAATGTTATGTATATAGAGATGTTTGAGATTTCGAGGACGAAATCTTTTAAGTGGGGGAAGAAATGTGAGACCCCGAAAATAAAATAGCAGTGATGGCATTTTTGTAAATAAGTTGAAAAATATTCAGTTTATTTTGATGGCATTTTCGTAAATAATTTGAAAAATAATGAATTAATTTCAAAGAATAAAATATGACATATCTTGGTCATATGAAGTCCAAATGATTTGAGATTTGGATATAACGTAGAAAACTCAAATGTATAGAAGTTTCATGTTTTGAGTTTTGGAAAATTTGATCGTTTGACTGATCCAAAATGATATGTCGGTGTTAAAATGTTAAATATTATATTAATAAAAAAAATGAAAGTTATCACGTAACTTTCAGAATTGCAGAGGGAAAGAGAAAAGAGGAAAAAGGGTTTTCAGATTTTCTTTTCGATCGTGCGATTTATCGGTTTATCCAATCGACGAACCGACTTCAGTTTTGAGATCGTTGACACGAGATCTTCGATTTGAGGTATAAATTTTATAGTTTTGGTGATGTTTGAAATTCGTCGATTTTTGGAATAAATCCGATAAATTGTTAAATCATACTAGAATTGAAGATTGTTGAATAATGTATGATTTTAACTGAGGAAGATGATTATAGTGATGTTATTTTGAATTATTCTCAATTTATTATAATTAGATAATTTTAATCGTTGGATTGATATTGAGGAATTATTTGTCAGTTATTATTAATTCTGATAAATATATGCGGTAGAATAACCGACGAGAAACTGAGTTTTGAAGTCGGAATTGAATTATGTTATGATTTGAATTTGATATGAATTTTCAAAGTTTCAAAAGATATTTGAAACTTGTATTATTGAATTTGAATGGTGTTATTGATTGAAATGAATATGTTATTGATGTAGATAGATTTTTATACTGAAATCTAAAGCTACAGTGGACTGGAAACGAAGAATTGAGGTATGGTGCGACCGGGTAACATATGACAGATATCTGTATTATATAATATATGTCGGATTTATTTGATTGATTGGAATGAGAATACATGTCTATATGCCTTATTTGTTGATTGATGTGGCATACATGACATTGAGATTTATATATCGATGTATAAAATAAATGTTTTGTTAACACACATCGTTTGATGCATACATCGATACATGACATGCACGTTGAGCTATGATCCTTGGATATCCTGATATGATTTGATTGTATTATGGGGTTTGTGAACACAATTGCTATGTTGGTATTATATGACCCGTAAAGCATAGACAATTGTGGCCCCGATGATTGGATATGAGATTTGGGATTTGATGACGCTTTGTCGACGCTATCATACGAGTATCCCTTATTGAGGCCGGTGTGCCAGCTCGAGCATTTATTTGATAGCGATTCGTTTGATTCTGACATGTGCTCAGTGGATGGGCATTTGACCTGATACCTCCACGACATACATGCATTGCATATCATATATCATTGTTTAGATATCTGTGGTATATATGATTGGTTTTGATTATGTGTGGGCGAGTTTTATGATATGAGATAAAATACTATTTTTAGTATTCAAATTATAGAAAAAATATTTTGGGCTGATTGTAAACAAAATTTAAACTCGTTTTCCGCTGTGATTAATTAACCCTAATGAGATTGCATTGTAATAACGATTAGGAGCTAAGGGCCCCACAAAAATTGTGCAGCATTATCATTTCTTCAACTAAAATTTGGATGATTTCGCCAACCTGGATTGTAATTTTGAGAAAATGGTTCAAAATTTGGCCTTTTAAAATTGTTCAAAACATTGGCTTGTTCATGGAGACATTCTTTAAAAGAGGGTAAAGTGGGATAATCTTTTGTAGAATGATCACTTGTATCACAGATGTGACACGCAATTTCTTTAACAAATTTTAATTGACCATTCTTTTTCAATTCAAGTGCCTCAACTTTTCTTGCCAAAGAGGTAAATCTAGCTTGGAGATCATGTTCATCTTTGAGGGTGTACATACCTCCACCAGATGTGGGAGATTGAATCTTGTTTGATGGTTTGATTGTACCTATAATGTCCCAATTTTGAGCATTTTCAGCTAATGAATCGAGATACTCAATTACCTCGTTTGGATCTTTGTCTTCAAATGTTCCATTACACATAAATTCAACCATTTGCCTATCTTTAGGTGTTAAGCCTTCATAAAATTGAGAAACAACTGTCCAAATTTCAAAACCATGATGTGGACAAAGATTAAACAATTCTTTGTATCTATCCCAACACTGAGAAAAAGTTTCTCCTTGTTTTTGAGTGAAAGTGATTATTTGCCTTTTGAAAGAATTTGTTCTATGAAATGGAAAAAATTTTTTCAAAAATTGTTGTTTCAATTCATCCCAAATTCGAATGGATCCCGATCTAAGATTTTGTAGCCAAGTTTTAGCTTTATCTTTTAAAGAAAAAGGAAAAAGCTTATTCGTGCTAAAATTTAGATCATTATATGTGTTGCACACTTCTTCAAACTCTCGTAAATGCATGTATGGATTTTAGAATCTAAGCCATGAAAGTTGGGTAAAATTTGGATAATACCAGGCTTAAAATTGAAATGAGATGCATCAGGGGGAAAAATTAGACATGAAGGTGCACTAGTACGTGTAGGATTCATGTGATCTCTAAGTGTTCTTCGTTTATCATGATCATGTTGAGATTGAATTTCATCTTCATTTTCTTGGATATGTTCTTCCGCCATGTTTTGTAAAAATAAAGGGTTATTTCGAATGAGTCGACCACTAAGTGTACGTGACCAAATGCTCATGCAAATGCAAAAAAATAAAAACACACAAAAGCAATAAAAATTCAAATAAAGAAAAATAAACTATAAAAAAAATTAAATAAACTTGAAATTAACTTATACTTCCCCAGCAACGGCGCCAAAAACTAGATGCGACTTTGATTGTTGCACTCCCAAGAGCAGGTTGTCCACAAGTAGTATAATTCGCTGAGTCCGAATATCGAACCCACAGGGAAGCTAAGTAATTACAAGTCCACTACAATGTCTTTTTGTTTTTTGTTTTTGTTTTTTCGTTTAATTGTTTGAATATTTAATTGGTAATTTTTAATTGTTCAAATTTTAATTTAAGTAGTTGAGATTAAAGGATCCACTCTTGGTATTTTAATGAAATTAACATTAATGAACATTATTGAAATCAACTTAATAAAATGGTTTCAATATATTAAATAATCATATTTATATTATGTTATATATTATTATCTTATATGTATATATACCAAAACTTATAAATGTTGTCAAGTATTTATTGTGCTATATATATTTGTAAACACTAAATCAAGGTTCCCACATTAAAAAGTTGATAAAACCAAACTAACTTTTAAATGGTTCCAAGAATTTAGTGTAACATATAGCAACAATAAATCAAAACTCCCACTTATAAGTAGGGTATAATAATGCTTAAAGAAATAAATATAACATAAACAATAAATAATGATTAAATAATATAAAATATAGATTCTTACCTTTTAATAACCTTATTACTATGCCAAGAGTTTCACCTTTTCATCTCAACTTTGGGAAGTTAGCTACTCATTATTCAAAGTGTAAAACTTTGAATATAAAATTAATATGCTAATTATATTTAAATGAAGAAATAAAAGAAAAACAAAGAGAGAAATATTATAAACTCAAAGTTTTGTTTATAAAATGAGGGATATCTCAATTCATTACAATGCACCCTATTTATAGCCAAATTTGGGGAGACAACCACAAATATAATATTATTTTTTTACACATAAGTCTTCATTGGTGTTCCAAGAAATTATATTTTAATACACATCACTTTTGAAAATCTTCTCATTCGAATTTTCTTTTCCACATAAACAAAACATGTAGATATTGAGTTGTTTGAATTGTGGTATTTTTTTTAACCATTTGACCAAGTAATTTGAGAGATATAGTCACAATCCAAGAGCATGGTAAAACTGTCACTTCTTTGGTAACTTTATTTGTTGCTTAATTTGATCCCACTTGTGAGAAGATTTTTATCTCATGCTTGCCTCCAATATTGTAGATATTAACATCAACTTTCTACAGGTCCAAGAATCATATTAATCCCATTTGCAACGCCAAGATTATTCTTGTTTTATCGAACCGTGTAAAAATAGTAAAACTTATAATTACACAACAAATTATATTTTATACAATTTATTATAAAACATATAATATTTAAACATTTAATAAAACAAAAACTATAAATTTATATTATAAAACATTTAATTAATATAAAATTTTTTATCTTTATCATGGATGTAAAGACAATATTCCTCAATAGAGACATTAAAGAAGATATTTATATGTCTCAACCTAAATTGTACACATCAATAGCAAGTGAACATAATGTATGCAAATTTCAGAGATCAATATATAGTCTCAAGCAAGCGTCAAGAAGTTGAAACCTCATATTTTACAACACTATCAAAGAATTTGATTTTGCTAAGTCCTGAGGAACCATGTGTGCACAAGAAAGTTGATGGAAGTTCAGTCACATTATTATCACTTTATGTTGATAATATCCTGCTTATTGAAAATACAAATGTATAGAGATAGCTCAAAGAGGATGCTGGGGCTCACCCAAGGGACTTATATCAATACCATTCTGAAAAGATTTTTTATGGAAGAGTCTAAAAGAGGATACTTAACAATGTGTCACAGTGTTACTCTATCTAAAGCAATGTGCCCCAAAACTTATGAAGAGATAGAGATGATGACATGTATTCATATGTGTCTGCCAATGGTAGTATCATGTATGGTATGATATCAACGCGCCCTGATGTTTTTTACGCTCTGAACGTTACAAGCAGATATCAGGCGAACCATGGTCCAATGCAATAAAAAGCTGTGAAAGATATTCTCAAGTACCTAAATAAGACTAAAAACTTGTTCATGTTCTATGGGGATAGAGAATTAAAATTGGAAGGCTATACCGATTCTAGCTTCCAAAGTGACGTAGATGATTCGAAATAGTCCCCTGGTTTTGTATTCATGCTCAATGGTGCAGCTGTCTCTTGGAAGAGTTCCAAGCCAGACACCGCTGCGGATTCCACCACTATAGATGAATATATTACTCTATCTGCTGCAGCAAAAGAGGCAGTTTGGATGAAGAATTTAGTCCAAGAGTTGGGCGTTATTCCTAGTGGAGTTGATACAGTCTCGGTGTATCCGGGAGATTATAGGAAGAGGAGATATTTTAATCAAGAAAGTCTCCTCTACAGATAACGTTGTTGATCCACTTACAAAGCCCTTGTCTGGACTATTGTTTGAGAAGCATCACAAAAAAATGAGATTAAAGTTTATGGGTAGTTGGCTCTAGGGCAAGTAAGAGATTGTTATAGTAGATGTCATGTAAGCCAACGGTTGACTAAAGAATTTATCGACTCGGTTGTAATTAAGAGTCTTTATTTTAATATAATTTATATTTCATGGGTCCTGTTTTACCTTATCTGTAATCCCATACAATTGACATAGATAAAGACTTTGATTATATTTTAATACAAATGAATCGTACTTCGATTTTGAAACTAATTTATAAACACTGTATATTCTAAATTAGTTCCTAGTCGATTCAGCCTTCTAAAATAATGATAAAAGCCACTTGAGTTTGAGATTAACAACTGTGATGTTGTATACTGTGTTTCATTGATATGAATCCTCATATGAATGAAAAGCATACACGATTAAATTAGAATCGCGCTCTCAATTCAATAACGAACAAGAATCGTTGTTGTGTCCCGATCTTTTGATTCAAGTAACGAACTACGTGGTTTAGTAAAAAAAGAATCACAAGTAAAACAACCGAAACTAGATGAACCTTCAAAGAACAAGCCTATGACAATCCGTGTAAGAAACGATCGACAAACGCCACAAAGATAAAGCTTTGATAAGTTTGATTTTTCGATTCAAAGCAAAGTTCTTTTTGTTGTTTGAGAGAAAACTCAAGAAAAATCAAATTCTATTTAATCAATAATTGTTAAAGTGTAGGAAATTCGTCCATATAATGTTTACAAAACAAAAAGATACTCAAAATCTAGTTACCAAGATAATTAGGATTCTTAACAAGGAAACTATGATTTTCTCGCAGCTAGGGCATGCTCGGGCGGGTAGGATTTGACCGCTCGAGCACCAAGTGTTCTGGATTTTGCCGTAAGATTTTGCCGCTCGGGCGCGGGGCATTCTGGAAATCATCTTTGGACAGTAAGTGTGGTGCTTGGGTGGTAAGATATTGTCGCTCGGACGCCAATGCTTCTGGACTCCTCATCATTTATCACTTGAATAATGTTCCTATGACTCCCAAAATTACTCCCATGCATCACGAACCCTCTGGCACTCTGCACCTCGCTTGTAAGTTCTTCTTGATTGCTCATAAGCCCAAACAATGCTTCCTTGAATCTCTTCATCGTTCCCTCATGATTGGTCCTTTCGGCAACTCTAAAGGATCTCATGCTTTCCTTGGAGCCTGACCATTCGTTATCGCATCATTCATGGTAAGGGCATAGAGATTTCCAATCATGAAGATATGTAATCATATGATGATTGTACCGGACAACCATCCATCGAACTTTCCAAATGGTTATCATTCATCGAGAGAAAAAGTATGTGGTTTTGATTGTACGTCATTAGTCCTTACGACCGTGGTTTAGGGCTTAGGGCATTGGGTCTAAGTCCGAAAGGGGCTGATCATGGTCTTAATTAAGGTCTAAGGAAGATGTCTAGGACCTAGTTCGGGCTCATTTCGAGCCGTGGTCTGTTCGGGATCGTAATTTGCCCGAACGTGTCAAAATATAGACAAATTGGAACTAGGTTAAATCTTTTCTTCAAGTTTTTATTCTGGCTTAGGTTTGGGAAGTTCCAACAGCTTAATTGGGTCTTATGATGTTAATAAAGATTTGGTCTCGCCCTGATTGAGTCGGAATGGTAGTTTGGTCATTTGTTTGCCCGGGGTAAAGGAGTCATTCGGTGAGTGAATCGAGTCGTCTTTGAAACGTGAGTCCAAAGATTAAATTTCCAAATTTTTTTGCATATTTTTGGTGTTTTTAGGATTGTGGAATCGAGTCAATTTTGTTAGGACGAAGTCCGGGTGCGTCCAGATAGGTATAGAGTTGAAACGTGGACGGTCGGTTTGACGAAAAGTCGAGGGCGGTTTGCAACTTCCTAAAACAATTCAATATCATATTAAATGTTATTTTTAGAAATTTTAAAGTATGTGCATGATATATGATACTTTCAAAAGTTTTAACGTATCTGCATGTTTATGCTATTTTTAGCAGTCTAGACGTATGTGAACGACATAAGAATTTTTTTTAAGTTTTAAAGAATGTGAAAAGTTATGAATGCTTTTATGAAATGATAAAGTAAAGGAAATTATTTTCGAGGAATGTGAATTGATCGTGACGTAAAAGTACTGAGAAATCCGTTGAGTATGGGAACAGTGATCTTGCAATGAAAAGGGATTGAAGCGTAGAAAACGGGGGCGAGAATCTCAATAATAATGGATCCGTTAAAGAAGTAAACAGTTAAGTTATTTTATGATAGTCGGAGAGATCTTCGAAGAAGTTGAAGTTGAACCCGACGACCTAGTACTATGGTTTATAGATTGATCAATAGACTGAATATTGTCACTATCGATGATTAGATTTCACATAAAATGTCATTTTGATGGAAAAGTTCATATTTATGCATGACCTAGAAAGTTTCATATTTTTTAAAGTTTCGTGCTTGCATGGCCAATAAATTTTTAGTAAACGTACTGCTACGCATGTAATTGTATAGTTTTGTACTTGCTATATCAAGTTTGAGCATGTTGAATCATTAGACTCACTAGGTCTGAATGGTTGCAGGTGAGGAAGATATTGAAGGAGACACTGACGCTTGAGTGGATCGGGCTCGACAGTACAATCCCGATAGACTTTTACTTTCCGCACTACTAGATTTAAGTTTTTAAGCAAAAGTCTAAAGATTATTTTATAACGACTTTATGCTTGTTTTGAATTTTTGATTTTGGATTCTTTTGGAGTTATCGTACGTTTTTTGATTAACGATTCATTGAGTTATTATTTATTTCAGACTTTAGGATGTTAAAATAATTTATAAATGTGATGGCTTCGAATTTTAAAGGAAATTTTTATTTTAAAAAAATAATAATAAAATTTTAGCAGTATTTTAAAGTTAAAAAGAAAGGGACATTTCAGTTGGTATCAAAGTCAAGGAGCCTGTAAGGGTTGTGTTACTATCACTCTGAGAAGCTCAAGAAGTCAAGCCTCAAGTCTGTGAGTTTTACTGCTTTAAATTTTTTATGCAGAAGTATTTTTAAATGCTTCTATGATATAGAAATTCGGAGGTTGGATGTTTTTTTAAATTTATGTATGTTTGTTACGTGGTTTGGACGGTGTGTACAACCATCTCTCCGAGACGTGTTATTCACGGGTATGGGGGAAAGAAGAGAGATGCGAGGAAAATTTGATTTTTGCATATCTCGAAATCTGCACTACCCTAGGATTAAGTTGATGTGAATTGAATTTTTAACGTCCGAAAAATCAGTCCACGTAAACCACATGCATGTAAATATTGCTTATTTATTTAATTAATTGATTTTAAATGCTTAAATGATATATTTTACATGCTTAAACGTTTAAATTGCATGATTTAATGAAATTGAAGGATTTTGTCCAGACATTTGATAAAAGGCTGTGGAAAAAAGGCCGGGAACGACCAAGATAAAAATATTTTTGATATATGTTTTTGAGGCTCGATAATATGATCAAAATTTTTTAAATATGCTGGAGTCCAAATTAATTTACGAGATGAGCTCGATTTTATTTGGGAAGCCGGTTTTGGGCAAATGAAAGACTTTTACAGGACCAAAAAGAATTATTTTTGAAAACAAATTTTGTAAGTTTTTATTTTACAATTAAATAGGTTTAACTGTGCCTAATTTACCTAAGATTAGAGGCCCCAATTATTCCGAAACAAAAAACCCAAAACCCTATCCCATTAAAAACCTAAATTTAGAAAATAATAAAAAGAAAACTAAGATTCTAAAGGACTCTAAAGCAGCCGAAATACACACACAAAACACACACAATATTTTCGAAAATTTGAGAGCAAAATACTCAAGGATTTTTCGTCGTTCTTTCGTCTTTTCACGCCAACGATCAAATATTAGAGTGTTTTTAACGCAAAGACATGCTTCTAAACTCTTTTTATGCACCATTCAAATCATATTATGCATGTTTTATATATTTTGGCATTAAAAATATCTGAGTGCAAATCTTTTGACGTTTTGATTATTATTTTCAAAGTTGTGATGATATGTATGCGAATTCTAAGGGACACGCTGCCAATATAAGATGTTAAAGAGATAGGAAAAGTTTCGTTTAAGGGGCTAGCACGAGGGCTGGACAATGGCGGGAATGGGCGCGCATGGGAGGAAGAGTGTGCACCTAGGGTTTCATGGAGTTTTTGCACATGATGGCTCAGCTAGTCGAAGCAACCGTACCAGGGCTTGAACCAGGAACCTTTACTGGCCATGACTTGACTCTAGGAAGAGACCATGAGGCACTAGATTCTTGGCTCGGCGAGTAGAAGCATCATGCGCAAACCCTAGGGACCATTTATTGAGCGCACGACTTAGTGATTAAGGGAAGGGGTGCGCAGGCTTTAAGATTGAACTAGGGGCTCAGTAGGGTCCTAGGCAGGGGCTAAAGGGTCGGCTCAAGGAGAAATAGGCGATGGTGGCTCTGGGGTTCGATAAGGGGAGAGCCACAATCAAGGGTCTTGTGTGCATGGGTGCGCATAGGGTCTCATATTTGGGCTAGGGGCTAGGTACACTAGTCCAGAAGGGTTCAGGTAGGGTCCAGGAGGGTCAGGGTTAGGTCTGGTCCTAGGTGGCTTGAGGGTGGCTCGGTGTTTGGGGAAAATAATGGCTCGGTTTAGTGGCTATGGTTCGGTTATAGCTTAGAAAGTAAAGTGGTTCGAACCATGGTCTACAGAGGGTCGATTCATGGTTCATGAGGGTAGTTTAGGTTTGAAAAGCTTAAATTTAAAATTTGGGAAGAAAATATTAAGTTTGGAATTTATTCGGGATTAAAACGCTTCACGGTTTAGTAATTAAATAATAAATCGAAAAGCTCGGGTTTATGTCTAAGAAAAATATCATAAATCAATTTTAAGCTTATATGATGGCTTGGGATAGGCTTGAGTCAATAAAAGTAAGAAAACGTCAAAATCGAGAATTTTAGAGCTAAAGGGAAAAATGGTCAATTTATGTCCTAGGTAGTACGAAAAGATTGACAGTGTCCCGAAGAATCATAATACATGCTAAATGATATTTAAAATGTTTATGATGAAAATATGGAATTTTATGATTTATTCTAAAGCTGTACGATTTTTGCTGTTAAAATGTTATTTTACGAAATTGGAAAAGGACATGATATTTTATGAAAAAAAGGAAAGAAAATATTTTGAAGATTGTGAACTGATTGTGACAAACATGATGTGATATGATTGAGAATATCATGAGGGGGGCCTGCATGCGGGAAAAGGACCAGAGGGAGCCCATTTACAGGAGAAGGCCCCAGAGAGAGCCCGACGATCGTATTTCTATTTACGGCAGTTCCTAGTGCCCGTCCCCATGCGCAATGTAGAGCTAAAACTAATCAGTGGACCACATGATACAATTACAGCTAGTCATTTTCAAGGATAAAACTTCACCCAAAATGATATATGATGATGGAAAGGTTTGCAGATAAATGATTTATGATTTATTTTATGCTTACAAAATTTATGCTCGCTATTTTAATTAAAAGTATGATTTTATGCATGCGACTATATATGTAGTATTTGTTACTCATAGTTAGAACTTGTTGAGTCATTAGACTCTCTAGGTTTAGATGGTTGCAAGTGAGGATGTTATTGAGAGAGGCGCTGACGCTTGAGTGGATCGAGTCCGGCAGTACACTCCCGAGGGACATTTATTTTCTGCATTAGCTTAATAGTTAAGGTTTTGAAACAAAGATTTGAGAATGATTTATTTAGAGATTTTTATGTTATAATTTGAAGTTTCGTTTGATCATGTTAAAGGTTGACGTAGAATTTTTGTTAATTGACAACTTAGGGATTTTTATGCACTTAAGATTTTTAAATGTTAAATTAATCTTTGGATTTATGAAATGTTGAGTTATTTTATTATGCAAGTTTCGGCGTTAAAAAAAATTTAGTAGGATTTTAAATTTAAAAGTTAGTGGAGGTTTCAGTTCGTATCATAGCCAAGGATCCCTGAAAGGTTGTGTTACTGCCACTCCGAGAAGCTCAAGAAGTCACGCCTCAAGTATGTGAGTTTTTACTGCTTTAGATTTTATATATTAAACTTTAAATTCTTTTATGATACAGGATATAGGAGGTTAGATGCATGTTTTTTAAAAATTAAATGAATGTTGGTTACGTGGTTTGGACGGTGCGTAAAACTATGTCTCTGAGACGTGTTATTCCCCAGTATGAAGAAGATGAGAGACGTGGGGATAATTTGGTTTTGTGTATATCGAATTTTGCACTACCTAAGATTAAGTTGAGTTGAATTGTACTTGGTGATTTATGATTTCTTGTTTTGAGTTCTACATTGTGTAGGAAGGGAATTTTGAAGTTGATGTCGTTGGTTAAATTTTTAGGAATCATGAACATAGGGATTGAATTATAATAATTTGAGGGACTTATTGCAAGTTTTCGGAAATGATGATGGCGATTTTGCTATAATTCAAAAATCTAGAGGGCTTACTCTATGAATGCGAAAACTTGGAGGGTTGAAATGCGAAAATTTTGGAGCTACATTGGAGAATACGAGACTTTTTGGGTGTTGATTGCATATTTTAGGAGAATTATGGGCCATTTTAGCAATTTTCGAAATCTATGGGAGTCGTTTTGCATTAAATTCGATAGTTTGAGGATCTATGAATGCGATTAGTTAGGCTTAATCGAATAATCCGAGAGCTTTGGGATTTAGGTTGCAATTTACTGAAAAATAAAATGGTCTATTTGAGTATACTTAGCTAGTAAATTACCAATTAAGGGTTGCATAAGGAATTGTGGTTGAGAAAATTAGACAGATATGTAAGTAAGATGAGGACCTATGAGGAATGAAAAATGTTTGTATTAGCGATTTTTTATTAGAAAGTGAGATTTGTCAAAATAATATTTGGGGACCATACAAGATAATTGCGAAATGTGGGAAGTAAGTTAAAAGAAAGAATTTTATTTTGGGTTGACACTGCAATTGCTGTGATTTCTAAGGTCCAAAAACCTCTATTTCGAACTTTGTCGCTAAACCTTGTAAGAATGGATTCATTTGGGGAAATGTTTAAAGTTATTAAAAAACAACTCGTAATATCATAAAATAGTTATTTTTTTGAGATTATGAAATTGGGAATCTAAATTCTAATTGGTGATTAAGAGTATAGTTGTTACTAGGAGACATTTAATTTGGGACCAATTGGAAATGTGCATTGGAATTTTGTAGTAAGTTTTATTAGGTAAATAATTTAAAATTTTAGGGATGCTACGTTTGGTGGACTATGAGATTTATGGGAATAGATGGAACTGAATCTCCATGGATCAATTTTCAAGTTCCAACATAAAACATATTTTTGACGATTAACCTTGTGAATATTAAGTTTGGGTTCTACGAATGCGAAACCCGTAAATTGGGATATGTAGGACTTTGCTTATCTTGACTGCAATAAGTTAAGGAATGACATTCCTAGGATAAGAAAATTACTCTAACTTTTGGGATAACAAATAGATAACTACCTTACATAAAATAAGTCGCAAAACATAGATGGGCATCGAGGAAAGAGTAGCACAATAAATTTTTCATTTATACGATACTAAGAGTAAAAAATTATTTTTGGGAAAGTAGATAAAAGTTTTCGTCACTAGAGTGTTAAGATTTTATAACTGTAAGGTCATATGACATGATCTTGGGTTCCGAGGTTATATATAAATGTTTGATATTATAGGGGGATCTAGAATGAAATCATGATGTGAAATGGTGACTCGGTTGACTTGAATCGTTTAAGTACTTGGGAATTAAGGAAACAAAAACAAAAAAATTGTGATTGGGTTAATATTTTTGGCATATGCATGAATGAGGCTTTAGTTATTACCAGTTATTAAGGGTTATATATTCATGGATACTATACCTATGGATCGAAACAGGGTTTGGCAATAGGAATATATTTTGAGGAAATTAAATTATACGAACATGATTACCTAAGGTAGAGCCAATCAATTAAGTAATCTTTGGGAATATAAAATACCTTAAGGTGACTTAAGATTTATAATTAATAAGGGATGTAGAGTTAGTTAAATCTTTAAGTTCATTGAGGTCTAGAAATTCGGTAGAAACATATAAATGAAGATGGCACACCAAAGTACACAGCGAAAGCGTGATAGAGTGCAAAATTTAATCAAAGTGGATTACGCTTGAAGTGAATGAGGGTGTGACATATACTAATTTTAAAATACTACTAGATTTTTTTTGACAAGCTCATCTTTCGAAAATAAACCTTTAAATATTTTGCATGCATACAATCCTACTGAAAAATATGTCATTTAAAAATAACAGTAAACAATCGGTGAATAAAAATATTGGAGTTTAAAATTTGCCAACTCGGCCCTTAACCATGCATAAATAAAATAAAACAAGTAAAATCCTGAAAATCAACAACATAACATAAAAACGTATAAAACTAATCATGTCTACTCAAAACTCATAAAATCTAAATGTGCGGAAAAGCGTGGTTCTTGTGTCGTGCGCGTACATCAAGCCATGCCTACTCAGAGTTCGGCACCTCAAGTCTCCTAATCTAAGTGCTCACCTGCATCACACACGCCTGGTGAGTCTAAAGACTCCACACACCTGCACCGTTAATAGCAAATATGTTGAGGATCGATATAGAGTTTAGAGGGGTGATGAATAAACTCGTTCCTTTATCAATCGTTTTTGCAAAGGATGCTATAATCCTGTTAGAGATTATAGCTTATCTTGTCAAATATATAACCTGCAGACCACAATATAGTGCGGAAACGATCGGATGGTTTAAGGGTGAAATTGATAAAACAGTAGGCAGTAGACAATAGTTGTTTATGGAAGTTCGAAGATGATATCTTCTACGTCTCCCCTTCTTCTGTTTCCAGAAGGTATCACTAAAAGACTTTGGATTTTACAGTACAACATTTGTACACACTCACTTCAGCAGGACTTATCATTTGCCTACTGAAACTCTTAGTTTCTCAACACAATAAAACAAATACAACAAAGTTCTGAAAAACACTCTTTTCCATATTACAAACTCTTCTAAAAAATATAGTAATGTGAATAGCTTGTAGAGAGAGTAAGAAACAGTCATCACAATATGACCTCAAAAGATCAGATAACTAATATGAAGCGTGTGCTGCTTTTCTGTATATTGAGCTTGAAGATGATAAGTAGTTCTGAGTGCTCAAATCGACGTTCGTATAATAGAGAATGTGATTGTTGTTGGGTAACCCTATAAACTTCGTTGATCTTGTGTATTTATAGAAGTTTTGATTCGAACGTCTATAAACAAAGCGGCTTCTTTGACTTCTGATAGAATCAGTTTTATTACCAAAAAAGGTTCCTGCAAAAAGTTTCAGAACAATCAGTCTTGTTTCATACAAAAATTGGTAAACCGTATTAAATGACTTTGTTCAGCATTAATGATGCATTTAATACTCGTACTTGATAAAGTAATGGTAACAATTAATATTTGTTCGATAGGTTCTGATTTAGTAAAAGTCAAGTTCTATTTCTGTTTATCTAAGCTGATAAGTACTCGAAGATTACTGCTTTGTTAAGGTGATACGAGAACTTCTGCTTTATACTGTCTTCTGGCTTTACTAACGCGATCTACTGGTTTTGACTTTCATCACCACAATTAAATTAAGTCTAACAATTTCCCCCTTTGCGGTGATGCCAAAACCTAGAAGTTAGTATCGATGAATATGAAAGCAGATAGCAATTATAACCAAATAATCGATAAATAAATAAACAGTAAAATAGAGTTCAAAAGAGTATTAATAAAAAAATATTAATCATCAGTTCCTTGAACAGTGTATCCTCATCCTGAGGATCTTGGCTTCTGAAAGATGATTCTGCTTGATGATGATGTCCTCCAGATCTACCTTCTTCTGTCCTTCCTTCTGTCCTACCTATTGCTTCTCCCTTTTTGGCATCAATACGAGTGAGTAATTCATCCACTCGTCCAGTAAGATTTATAATTCTATCATTCATCATCTCCAGAAATGGGACTTGATTCGAAACGCGATTATTAAGGGCTTGAAGAGATTGCGATTGGGACTCAATCTTGGCATCGATGGTTTCAAGTTTCGAATCAGTAGCTTCAACTTTAGTTGAGATTGAGTGAAGAGATGAATCATGATTAGAGACAGTTCGAATAACACCAGATTGAGTGAGCATGATGTTAGCATGGCTGGTTAAAATTTTTTCCTGAAGTGGCTGGATTCAAATTCAAGCTTTGCCAATGATTCTACCATGTTAATGACATGTTTTGAAATGCGTTCACGGAAGAAGTTGGTGGCACTGACTTCGCCATCATGATCGTAGGACAACTGTTTTACCATCTCTGAAACTCTTTCAATATTACGTCTCAGTGTATCAATATCAGACTCAAGATCAAAGTGCTCTGCTCCTGGTGATGGAGTTCTTGCGAGTAGACGTTCTGAGATTTCAGCAAGATGAGCAATATGAGCTATGTGAGCTGGTGAATCATTAGGAGGGACAATCAAGGCAGTAGAAAAGACAATTTCGGTTGGAGCAGTAGTAGCAGCAGGGGAATGTTCAGCAGAATTTCCTTCAAAGGCAGTAGATTGGTCAGGAGCTGCATTTTCTTCAGGTGGATTAGCTTCAATGGTTACCATTTGCGCATCAGATGGAATGTTCAACAGAGCTTCCATTTCTGCTTGATATTCTGCAGAAAATGTCTCCAAATTTGGCAGTAATGAAGCAGCATCTGATCCTTACCGTCGGTTGTTCTGCTGGATGAGCTTCTGTATGAACTACATCATCATCGTCGTCTCATTGCTTCAATCACATTTTCAGTTTTGGCAAGATCAAACACCTTCTCTTCATTCTTTACCATTTTAAGAAATGCACCTCGGTGTTTTGAAGAATGTGATTGGATGGAAAACTCGAACCTTATGCCAATCATCAAAGAAAGATATGTCTTCACTGATAGATTTTTCAATCTCCTCAATGTGAAGATTAGTAGCAGTGATAACGGATGACTTGGCGTCATGAGTTTGCGGTTCTGCAACGAGTTTTCCTTTCCCTTTGCCTGAAAAAGGAACAGTCAAGACGGGTCTAAAAGCAGAAGACCCTGTAGTTGATTCTCGAATGATGACTCCAGACGAGGGTGTGAAAAATGGTTCAGTAGTTGAGGTTGTGGCAGAAGAAGTGGCTGCTGGTTTAGTGACAGGAACAGATTCAGGCAAAGAAGAGGTGGCTTCTGTAAACACTTGTCTCAAAGGGATAGTGTCTAAATCAGCAATGGCTACTGTTTTCTTGATGCGGAGCACCGTGCGAGCCTTCTTCTTGCTAGGGGTGGCAGGGATAGATGCTTGGGTAGGAGCAGCAGAATCCTCAGATACTGTTTTATCAGAATCAGTGGAGATATCCACTCTTTTTCTCTTGATCTTCTTCTGAGGTCCTTGAGCCTTAGATTGAGGATCTCCCACCTCCTTCTTCAAAGCAATGAACTCAGCCACAGATGGCTTTGGCCTTAAAGCAAGTACATTGTCAGCATCGGCCATTGTTACGTAAGAAGCGTCTGTTCAGTAGTGAAAGGAAAACCATCATCCTTAAACATTTTTATGATCTGAACAGCAAAACCAGAACTCTTCCTCACAACCATATCCTTCAAGAATCTAAACAAAAATCTACTCCAATCCACCTTAAACCCAGAAGTGATGGCCAACATCATTTGTACCTTCTCCTTAGTCAATCTGTCAAAAGTATCAGCTTTGACCAATAGTGCCTTTGCGACAATATCAGCAAGCACTTGATATTCCATCTTCAGAAGCTTTTTGAAGCGAGAGGTAGAGAGTTCCTCTCCAGAAGCTGAGAAAGTTACGAGGGCAGCCAACATCTCCTCCTTAGAAATATCAGAAAAGTCAGAGATACCTGAGCATGGGAGACAGAAGGTCGATCCCAATAGGGCAGCATCAATGGAAATAGATACACCTCCCTGGGAATAGATGATTTTCCCTTCGTCAACTGTTGCTTTGGCATAGAATTATAAGAGAGCAGTCTTGTAGATAACAGCTGGTGCTTCCAAAAACCTTCTGAGAACAGATTTCTCGATGGCTTTAAACATGCTGACAAGATTTTTGTCCTTGATTGTTAGGACTGAAGCAAAATTAACTTGATAAGCATTTAGAGTGTAAGCTCCAGCCATTTCTGTAAACAAAAAGAGTTTGGAGTAGATTCTGCAGTAGAGTGTGAATGCGAGAGAAAGCAGTAGCTAGTATGCGAAAGATCTGAAAGCGTAAAGATGAAATGACTGAGAAAAGACGGTTAAAATCTAGAATGTATAGCCGTCAGTGAAACATAAGGACACGTGGCAATATATTTACGATTGAATTTGAAAAGTTTAGTAGAGAGTGTTAGATACGCCACAATTTTAAAATATACTAAAATTGGCGGGCTGTCCAAAGCGGTTACTAAAAAAATCAGAAGAGGGTTTGTCGTCTTATGATAATATCTACTAGAAGTTATGAAGTACTGAAATATTTTCAGCATCTTGATAAAAAAACCAGTAGACACATTGTTTTATCGAAAAGACAAACCTTCTTCTGCTTCTGGTAAAACACGAAAAAGGAAAAGACATAATAAATAATATTCTCCCTCAATTAATGCATCTAATAAATGCAACGATACGAGATCTGAGGGAATGATATATGACTCTTGATATTCGTGCATGATGTGAACAGTTGGATGTCTCTTTAGCTTCCCCGAGGCTCTATATAAGTACCTGCAAGTCCACAAATTAAATTATGTACACAAATAACAAATCACAACAAATGGATGATACAAAAATTCTCTCGGAGTCTTCTCCAGAGTCCGATTCAGCAGAAGAGTTGCAAGGACAATTTTCAGTTTCTCGTAAGATGATGTCTGAAGACTTCATTTTTCAAGATATGAAGACTTGGAAGAAATTCTTTAACCTGTAATCTGAAAAATCAGTTAGATTGTTTTAAATTAGAAGGATTAAGCTGCGAAATCATCCCTTCTAAAAACCATAACCATGCGAAGTGAGGGGATTCCTGTAGATCTTAGTTAGGTTCCTGCTGAAGTACTCAGTACTTCTGAAGTACTTCAAACTGCTGATATCAACAAATGTAATAAATAGGGCAATGTAATACATATGGTTTTATGAATGAAATATTCCATTTTGTCATATCTCTGTTCATCTACTGCTTTTATTTAATGCATCAAACAGTAAAGAAAAGAGTAGAAGACACTTAGTCTTAATAAGAAATGTTTCGATTGACTTGAGTCTCTTCATCTTCTTCATTAAGACTTGTCTATAAATAAGCTAAACACAATGTTAGATATCAACAATTCAATATGTCTAGTTCAAGCGATTCCGATGCCTGCAGCAGTACACATGTTCAAGTCACAACATAATCACTTCTTCATCTGGAAAATCTAATGAAGACTATTGAGGAATACATCTGGATGAAGGTCATGTCTTCATGGTTCAAGATCTTCTGAGAATAAGTCGTAGTGGTGGTGCTCCTACTGCCATACAAGTAGCAACAGCAAGAAAATATATTCAGCGGTTTGATGTTAATCATGTTACAGAACTTGGTGCTGATCGAGTTCTGCTGCACGTGATGCTGTGGAAAGAATGGCATCAACTAGAAAAGACTTCCAGTGCAGAATCCTTTACAAGGATTCGAAGTCATGAATTGAATAACTGGATTTCTGAGTGGCAGGATTCTATAGGAACTGAGTTGTCTCGTGTAACATGGTTTCGATTTTATTCTCAATAAAATATCAATTCTGATTCATTGTCGTCTCTTCACTTTTCTGCAAACAAGCTGATGTTAGTTGAACAACATATAACAAGATAATAACAATAGAATCAAGTTAAGTCGATTAAACCAAGTATATTTCGAAAATAAGAAAACTTATTTTCAGGCAGAGTTTTTGTAAAGATGTCTGCTTCTTGTTAATCAGTAGGGACATATTTCAGACGAATGTCCTTCTTCTGCACATGGTCTCTAATAAAATGATGCTTGATATAAATGTGCTTCGTTCTGGAATGTAGTACTGGATTATGAGTGATGGCTATAGCACTGGTATTGTCACAGAAGATGAGTGTTTCAGAGGTTTGAACAGCATAGTCTTTAAGTTGTTGTTGTATCCAAAGCAATTGAGAGCAGCAACTTCCAGCAGCAAGGTATTCTGCTTCTGCAGTAGACGTGGCTATGAAAATCTGCTTTTTACTAAACCAGAAGATCAACATATCACCAAGAAATTGAAAAAACCACTGGTGCTTTTCCTATCCAGTTTGTAACCTGCATAGTCAGAATCTGAATATCCAATAAGATTGAAAGATGAATCCTTGGGATATCATAGGCCGACATTTTGAGTGCTCTTCAAATATTTCATTATACGCTAGCAGCAATATAATGGGATTGCTTAGGGTTGGACTGAAATCTTGCACAAATACATACAGCAAACATAATATCAGGTCTACTCACAGTAATATATAACAATGATCCAATAAGACCACGATATTGAGTTACCTCTACTGAATATCCACTCTCATCTTTGTCAAGTTTAGTAGATGAGCTCATTGGAGTAGAAGCAGCAGAGCATGTTTCTATGCCAAACTTTTTCAGTAGTATTTTTGTATACTTAGCCTGATTTATGAAAATTCCTGTGTCCAGTTGCTTGATCTGCAGTCCTAGGAAGAATGTTAATTCTCCCATCATACTCATCTTGAATTGAATCCTGCATTATCTTAGCAAACTTTTCACATAGTTTGAGGTTAGTTGATCTAAAGATAATGTCATCAACATAAATTTGAACTAACAAAATGTGCTTATTCTTAACAAATGTAAATAAAGTCTTATCTACCGTGCCGATGGTGAAATCATGCTTAACAAGAAATTGTGAGAGAGTGTCATACCAAGCTCTAGGTGCCTGTTTCAAACCATACAGGGTTTTGTGTAATTTAAAAACATGATACGGTAACAAAATGATCAATAAAATCTGGAGGTTGTTCAACCTAGACTTCCTCTTGCAATAGACCATTTAAGAATGCACTCTTCACATCCATCTGATAAACTTTGAAGTTTTTATAAGTAGCAAAGGCTAAGAATATTCTGATAGCTTCAAGCCTTGCTACTGGTGCAAAGGTCTCGTCATAGTCTATTCCTTCTTCTTGTATGAAACCTTGAACAACCAGTCTTGCTTTATTTCTGACAACAGTACCTTCTTCATTTAGCTTGTTTCTAAATACCTACCGAGTTCCAATAACTGCTTGATGAGTTGGTCTAGGTACAAGAAACCACACTTTATTTCTTTTAAATTGATTCAGCTCTTCTTGCATAGCTTCTATCCAACTGGGATCCATAAGATCTTCTACAATCTTCTTTGGTTCATCCTGAGAGATAAAAGCAGCATGCATATATTCATTAATCATTTGCCTTCTGGTTCGTAATGGAGCTGCTGGATTACCAATAACCAAAGATGGAGGATGAGATTTTCTCCAGACAAAACAGTTTAGAGGGATTTCTTCCTGATTTGAACAATTCGGATCATGCTCAAGTAAAACAGCAGTAGGTTCTGAAATGTTCACTTCTGGTTCTGGTAAATCCTGTGTCTGAACAATTTGTTCTACCAGAGGAATGTCTGGTTCTAGATTTTGAACATCTTTAACACTAGGTTCTGCATCATCTTCACTATCCAGTTCGAGATGAATCCTGTCTAACATGTTACTTGGATTTGACACGTTAGAGATTCCAGGAGCACTGCTATCTTCATCAAAAATAACATGAATAGATTCTTCAACATTATGAATTCTATTATTGAAAATTCTAAATGCTTTGCTCACTGCTGAATAACCAAGGAAGAGTCCAGCATCTGATTTTGAATCAAATGCAGACAAATAATTTTTATCGTTATTATGAACAAAACATTTGCAACCAAATGCATGAAAATAAGATACGTTAGGCTTACTCCCTTTCCATATTTCATACGGAGTCTGATTATGCCTTTTGTTGATCATTGTTCTGTTCTGTGTGTAGCATGCTGTGTTGATTGCTTCTGCCCAGAAGCGCTGAGAGATGTCTGCATCTGCTAGCATCGTTCTAGCAGCTTCTTTGAGAGTTCTGTTTCTCCTCTCAGCTACTCTGTTTTGTTGAGGCGTTATGGCAGCTGAATATTCATGATGAATACCCTGTTTATCCAAATATAACTCAAGAGCTTTGTTAATAAACTCAGTGCCCCGATCACTTCTGATTTTAATTATAGAAACTGATTTTTCATTTTGAATCCTTTTCAGAAGCTTGATCAGGAAGCTACTGGTTTAATCTTTTCAGCAAGAAATATTACCCAAGTAAATCTAGAAAAATCATCAACAACAACAAGTGTATACTTCATTCCACCTAAGCTCGTGATAGGGATTTGACCGAATAAATCCATTTGCATTAATTCCAAACACCTTGAAGTTGATTTACTACCTTTATTCTTGCAGCTAGATCTTACCTGTTTACCGAGTTGACATGCAGAACAGACATGATTCTTAACAAAATTAATATCAGGTAAACCATCAACTAAATTCTGCTTTTTGAGATTACTGATCGACTTGAAATTCAGATGATTCAGTCTCTTATGCCATAGCCAGTGTTTATTACTAAGGGAGGCAACTAAACAGGTAGGAACATTAACATGATCTATATTCCATGATACTTTGTAACTGTTGCATTCTCTTGTTCCAGTTAAGACCATAGAATCATTAACATCTTTAACTGTGCATGTGTGCTTCTGAAAAGCTACAGAGTAACCATTATCACACAGTTGACTGATACTAATCAAATTATAACATAGATTTTCAACTAAGAGCACGTCATTTATAATGATGTTACCATGGATAATCTTACCCTTATCCACGGTTTTACCTTTTGAGTTGTCCCCAAATGTAATCTTTGGTCCAGTAAAACTCATTAATTCTGATAGTAGATTCTTTTGTAAAGTCATGTGTCTGGAACATCCACTATCCAGATACCATGTGGAGCTGCTGATTTTGGCTTTCCTCTCCTGTTCTTGCAAACACAAATTTTAGTATCTAGTACCCAATTTATTTGAGTCCAATCCTTATCAGTCCTTTAGGAACCCACATTTGTACAATTCTAGGTGACCTTGTACTTCGGGTATCCAAATAGGTGTGTGCAACAGAAGGTCTGCTATTTCTAATAGAATGCATCTTAGAATGTTGTTCTTCCCTTCTGTTTTTGTTGTCTGGTCTATATCTCTTCTGAATAGGTCTATAATTATAGTACTGGTAGTTTTTAACATTCATAGAGGGTTGTCCTCCTGAGTTGAATCCTGTGCTGGATCCAGAACTCTGGTGAACTCTTCTCTTAGGTTCAGCATAACCCAGACCATAATGCTTCCTTCTGTTTGTCTGATCTACAGTCCTTTCAACTCGAATAGTTGGTACTACATGTTCATATACCACACTGGATTTGACAAAGTGAATGAATTTCTCTTTGCATTTATCCAGTAATGGCTTAGTACTCGTTTCAGAAGTGTTTTCATTATTATTGAAACCGAGACCACTTATGTCTCCAGATTGTTTATGCAATTCCTGCATCTTCTCCAATGAAACAGAATACTTATTCCATGCATTCACCAGTAATAATAGCTTCTGATTTTCAGATAGCATCGTCTGGTAATCTGCATTTACTATTTCATTCTCATTTTTCAATTTACTCATCTCAACTTTGAAATCATTGCAGCTGTTTTCTTGCAAGCAAGTAAACTTACTGATTTGATCTTTTAAGTTGTGATTTTCAGTTTTAACTTCCTTGAATGACTGAGAAAATCTTGAGTACTCGTCAACCATGTCATGCAGTGCCTTAACCAAATCAGTTCGTGTAAATTCATTAGAGTCAAAGTCAAATACCTCTCCAGATGTAGAGGTTGATTCATTGTCTGCCATAAGACATTTGATCTCTTCTGCATCGCTATCACTGGAATGAATTTCTGAGTCAGAAGACTCAGAGCTAGAATCCGCCCATTTAGACTTGCTTTCCTCAGCAATCATGGCTTTGCGATCTCTTCTGGAATTCTTGTCATTCCGCTTGTACTCCTTCTTCTTCTGGTCATCCTTCTTGAGCTTTGGGCAGTCAGCAATAAAATGTCGGATCTTTCCACAATTGAAGCATGCCATATCACCAGATGGTTATTCCTTTTTGAAATTCCGGTTTGGATTCTGATAGGCTTTGTGATTCTTCTTCATGAATCTCGAAAATTTCTTCACGAACAAAGACATTGCATCATTGCTGATTTGTTCAGCAGTCTTATCAAATGTGCTTTCAGTAGCAGTAGCAGGTGATGCACTTGGAACAACTGCAGTAATAGTAATAGTAGCAGTAGCTGCAAGAGCCCTGGCAGGTGTATTCGATGATGGCTCTTCTCCACTCCTTACTTCCAGTTCAAACTCATAGGATTTTATGTCAGCAAACAAGTCATGTAGCTCCAACTTGTTTAGATCTTTAGAGACTCTCATAGCCATTGTTTTAACGTCCCATTCCCTGGATAAATCTCTCATCACTTTGAGTGCTATTTCTCTGTTGCCATATTCTTTCCCAAGAGCTGCTAGTTCATTAACCAAGCAGCTGAAACGTTCATCAAACTCATTCATAATTTCTCCAGCTTTCATTCTAAGATTCTCAAATTTTTGCATTGCTACAGACAGTTTATTCTCCTTCGTCTGTTCATTTCCTTAGCAGATTTGGATAAATTTTTCCCAAATCTCTTTAGCAGTATAACACATCTTGATCTTACTGAAGGTACTTTTGTCGAGAGTTTTATAGAGAATGTCCTTCGCAACATTATCAAGATTGGCTTTCTTTTTATCGTCGCCAGTCCATTCACTTCTGTACTTCTCAACCATCTGAGGTGCTCCCTCAGTAACAACAACATCAGTGCTAGACTTTAAGATCTTCAACGGACCATCTGTGATGATAAACCACATGTCATCATCTTGAGCTACAAGATGAGCTTGCATCCAGATCTTCCAGTCATCAAAGTCTTCTTTTGAGAACATGGGAACCTTGCTGAAATGAGCCATAGATGTTTTAAATTTTTAGAACAAGAAAAACCCGCTCTGATACCACTTGTTGGGGATCGATATAGAGTTTAGAGGGGGGTGAATAAACTCGTTCCTTTGTCGATCATTTTTGCAAAGGATGCTATAATCCTATTAGAGATTATAGCTTATCTTGTTCAAGTATATAACCAGCAAACTACAATATAGTGTGGAAACGATATGATAGTTTAAGGGTGAAAATGATTAAAACAACATGCAGCAAAAAATGGTTGTTTATGGATGTTCGAAGATGAAATCTTCTACATCTCCTGATATGAATCCACCTAACTCCACCTCAAAAGCTAGCTCATATCTCATTAGTTGTTGCATTAACAACTATTTTTACCTCTCCTCGATTGATATGTGGATCAACCCATTGAATCCATCCGTCCTCGACACTCACTTGCCTCCTCATCTCGAGGGCGCCGAAGTCCTGCAAAGAAGAATTAATACTGCTCGGGGTTGAACCGGCTATATCATCACTAGATACATAAATCTCATCATTGTACAAAGGTACTTGGAGAGATTTATACAAAATTAAATCACGCTCATATTCACTCATTTGGGCCTTTAATTTATTTTCTTTTTCTCTTCTTTTGGCCTCTTTTGCATTTTCTTTTTCTTTTCTTTCTATGGCCATCTCACTCTTTTTATCACTCATTCTTTCGACCATTTTAAATTCTTTTTCACACTCACAATTAAATTGCAGTTGATCATCAGTAATTACAATTGAAATAGGTTGATCAAGAAAGGTACATGATGAATCATAACATGCGTGCAACAAATTATTACTACTTTTTTCTTTCTTCTCCATAGCGCACACATTAGAAAAAAATTCACAATCTAAGGATTCACTCTCCACAGCACAACATTCTATGCTCAAGTCAGAAATCAGTAGAGTACCAACCTCCTCAATTCTCTCAACCTCCACTTTAGGTTCAACAACAATGCTCACGTCAACTCCACACTCGACTGCGTCCTTAGATTCACATTCAACTCTAGAATCCAGTACATTCCCCTCCTCATTTGGACATTGGCTAATATCATGTCCAAACTCTAGACACCAAATACATTGAATATCATAAGTACTAACATTTGAGATTTTAGATGTACCTTGATACCCATGCTTCAAAACCAACTTCGGTCTAGTCTTGACCTTCTTCTCTTCACTCGACCTTCGTGCGGATGTCAAAAACTCCTTCCACGAGTCACTTCCATGCCTACCACTCGATTTGCACCTCCTATCATCACCCGATACCAGGCGTGGTGCTCCACTCTCCTTGAATCTCCTAGCCCAATCAACTTCACGTGGATCATCCATTCCGCACCGCCTATATTTCTCACGAACGGGTTTAAACTCCTTCTCCCACATTTTATCCAACCCCCTTAACATTGTTTGAAATTGACGATCGTCAACCATTATACCTACAAGAAAAAGTTAGTATAAAACAATAAAGAATAAAGTTTCATCACCACAAATTCTCACTAGTCACTCCAATGAAAATTCACTCGCACTCGTCTTTTTTTTTTCCTCACCACAAAACCTCACAAATCACTCCAATGAAAATTCACTCGCACTCGTCTTTTTTTTCCCTCACCACAAAACCTCACAAATCACTCCAATGAAAATTCACTCCACTCAAATATTTTCACTCAAGTGAGAATTCTCAAGGGGGCGCTTAAGTCTCGTGGCTTCCACGTATCAAACTTATGAGATCAATCCTGTGATGCTTGAAATTCGACTCACTTAGACCACACAAGAATAAAAACTTTGGAAATTGACTAGAATGAGACTAAATGACAAGGACAAACTTAACGCTGAAATATAAGCGCTAAAATTCCAACAAGCACCCGATTCAAATTTTTTTTTCGGGTGAACAGTACGTGAACAGTAAATCCAGGCGAATGAACCGTAAATCCGCGTGAACAGTAACTCCTGCGAATGAACAGTAAATCCGAAAATGAACAGTACCGTGAATAGTAATTCCGGCAAATGAACATTAAATCCGAATGACGTGAACAGTAAATCAGCAATGAATAGTTGGTGAACAGTAACGCGAATTTTTTTTTTTGTAGATTCAACAATTACGCAGAAATCGCTACACGAAAATCGGTATTGAAAATCCTACGAAGAATTGAACGGATACGCTTACTTGAATCAAAAACCAAAAGCTCTGATACCACTTGATAGATCCCGCCCACGAGATCTTTGATTTGTCCCGATCTTTGAAACAAGTAATCGACAGGTGTGATAATCGCCTCTAGATCACGCGGTCTAGCAACAATTAATCAACGATAGAAACAATCGCGTTCAAGAGAACCTCCAAAGAACCCGTCCTTGGCAACCTCGTGATATTCGATTGAAAAACGCCACAAAAGATAAATCTTTTGATAAATTTGATTTGATACGACGCAAAAGTTATAACGAAACTTAAGCTTGTTTTTGAGAGAATTCTCAAAGAAATTTTTTTATAAACTCAATCAATAATTCAATGTTTTTTACAATGATAGATTTTCGAGTATATATTGTTCACAAATCTCAAAAATATCAAATCTAGTTACCAAAATAATTAAAACTCTAATTTAGGAACAAATTCTCGCCAACACGTATAGGACACGAACCCCGTGTAGGCCTCCGGGTAAGGGTCCGTGTAAGCTCAGCAAAATTACTCTCCGGGAAAACAATAGACACGGACCCCGTGTACAGGTCCGTTCTCGGGTCCGTGTAGGCTCAAAAATTCTCTTCCTCAACTGTAATGGACACGGACCCCGTGTACTGGTCCGTGTACACGTCCGTGTAGCCTCGGTCATTCAAAAATATCCTTGAATAATGTTTCTTTGGCCTCCCAACGTCATCCCACGCATCACAAGCCCTTCTTCCTTGTTCATCATTCCTTGTAGTGCCTCTTTGAACTTCCTTAGCCGTCCTTTGAACGCCATGCCCGGCCAGATTCATATCATCTCCCTTCTTCTGTTTCCAGAAGATATCAGAAAAGACTTTGGATTTTACAGTACAACACTTGTACACATCCACTTCAGTAGAACTTATCCTTTGCCTACTGAAACTCTTAGTTTCTCAACACAATAAACAAATACAACAAAGTTCTGGAAAAGACTCTTTTCCATATTACAAACTCTTCTAAAAAATATAGTAACGTGAATAGCTTGTAGAGAGAGTAAGAAATAGACAGCACAATATGATCTCAAAAGATCAGATAACTACTATGAAGCATGTGCTACTTTCTGTATATTGAGCTTGAAGATGATAAGTAATTCTAAGTGCTCAAATCGACGTTCGTATAATAGAGAATGTGATCGTTGTTTGGTAATCCTATAAACATCGTTGATCTTGTGTATTTATAGAAGTCTTCATTCCAACGTCTATAAACAAAACGACTTCTTTTACTTCTGATAGAATCAGCTTTATTACCAAAAAAAGTTTCTTCAAAAAGCTTCAGAACAATCAGTCTTGTTTCATACCAAAATTGGTAAAACATATTAAATGACTTTGTTCAGCATTAATGATGCATTTAATACTCGTACTTGGTAAAGCAACGGTAACAATTAATAAATGTTCGATAGGTTCTGATTTAGTAAAAGTCAAGTTCTGCTTCTGTTTATCTAAGCTGATAAGCACTCGAAAGGTACTGCTTTTTTAAGGTGATACGAGAACTTCTGCTTTTATACTGTCTTCTGGTTTTGCTATTGCGATCTACTGGTTTTGACTTTCATCACCACAATTAAATTAGTCTAACAAAATATGTATACGTAGAACAGCGCAATGAAAAATACTGTAATCAACATACATTACATGAACAAAAAAGCATAACCATAAACGTGTCGTATAAATCAAAACGTGTCAAAACATAACATCATATACGTATACATTTTCTTTTGTTGAATTCAGTTCATTAGTTGTGACTTTCGTATCAGCTTTATCGTATCATCATGAATCGATAGATTCATCTGCATATAACCGTGGTACCCGGCGGCTGTCGGACATCAGCGACAGTATTACCCATCCACTGTGCCTAGGGACCTCATCATTATCATTTACATATACATCGTTAGTCACAATTAATTCTCATCCTTCAAAGCATCATCACTTTCATCACTTAACAAAAGCATGCATATACATAAATTTTTTTATACTTAAAATCAAGCACGCAATGTATTTTTCATAATTTCATAAAAATCATATACAAAAATATTTATTAGACGTAAACTCGAGCCCGTTTTAAAACTTAATCAATTCCTTTTGAAACTTGGGCCGGAGTCCTAGTTTACCCGAATCGAACCGAAACATAACCAAATTTCTCCCAACTTTTACCACATCTTATATACACATTTACAGCCTTAAAACCCTCAAGACCAGACCCCTAAACCTATCGATCATACCCCGAATTTTGCTGGAAAAAGTCTGCAAGTCGTAAATCCAAAACCCTAGCCGCCATTTCTCTTATCATTGTTCCTAGGTTTTAGTCAATGGGACCAGCCACTAAACAACCTCACCTAGTCCACCCTAGGACCCTACTAGAACCACAAGACTCATGGCCACAGCCCCATGCAACCCAAACCACACACACGATCTCTAGCTACATCCCAAGCACGCCCGAGACCAACACAAACGTCCCTCAATCATGCGGCCTCTACCCTAGCCCCAGCCATGTTCGAGCCACCCTAGGCCACGGTCCAGAACCTTTAGGACCTTTACCCAGGCTAAGGACGTCCCTTGCACAGCCAAGCCTCCCCATCATCTGATCTGCTCACCAACAAGCTTCGGTCGAAGCATTGCTCCAAAATCCTTCGGCCAACAGCACTTAGTCTCGACCCTAGTACTAATTTTCCTTAAACCTTGACATGTTTCACCCCTCTAGCATCAGCAACTGACAGCCCCTTGCAAAAGGATTACAAAAAACGTGAGTCTGATGTATAAGAATGCAGATTTCATGAACAAATCGAAGCATAAATGTAAAACCATGCAAGGACCGAGCATTATACATGAATGGAACGCATATCAGCATATAAATATGAAGTGAATGATGGAAAAGAAGATACGTGGCGTGTCTTGATGATTATATACTAGAAAACTCGAAGATGCTCGCGTCGGGGAAGCATCGGAGAAGCGGGAATGGAATTTCCTTGGAAGAGCAAGGCTTTGCCGAGAGTTGCGGATATCATTCTTTGAAAATGCCGAAGGAGAGGCTTCTGAAATGAGGTGGGCGGCTGCTGATGGTTAGGGTTAGGTTTAGGATGGATTAGTGTAATATTTAAATAGATAACCAAGTGCTAATGAGCCTTTATTTGGATTTAAAGGGGATTATAAGGGTTTTGAGCCCATTAAGCTTAAAAATAAACTCATCAAGTACAAACACACTCCCAAAAATATTTCGTTTAGGTACGTTTTTGAAAATATTGCTCGAGCCCTCGAAAAGTCTTCTGAATCGTTAAAGTTTGCGTATCGATTAAAAAATATGACCCAGAGAGTAAAAATACGCATTAAGGCTCATTTTCGAGAAATATACTTAAAACACTCCATAATAATTAATTAAAATTAATCACTTCATAAAGTAATATTTCTTGATAATTCGCCGGTCTCCGTTTCTCCTTCGAGCGTGAAATGTATCTAGAAACCCTAATGCATTAAATTTTTAAAAATAATGTGAAATAAATCATAACCATGAAATAATTATGCAATAAATGCATAAAATTAAATAAACATATATGTTAAATAAAACCTTAGATTGCATCCATTCAGGTTACGTAAATTTAAATTTCCTGGACCTTACAGAGGGAGCCTGAGCTTTTATATAATCAAGACTAGGCGAATTTCGAGGAAGAAATTTTATTTAAGGGGGGAGATTTGTTACGCCCGAAAAATCAGTTCACGCAAAACCGCATGCATGCAAATTTTTTGAATTGATTATTTTATTTTATTTAATTGATTTTAAATACTTAAATGATATATTTTACATGCTTAAAATTTTAAATTGCATGATTTCATAAAATTGAAGGATTTTATCCGAACATTCGATAATAGACTGAGGAAAAAAAACGGGGACCACAAAGATAAAAATATTTTCGATAAATGTTTTTGAGGCTCGATAATATGATCAAATAGGATCAAACTTTGCTAAAAACTTTGAAGTCCAAATTATTTTGCGAGATGAGCCCGATTTTATCCACGAATTCGGTCTAGGACAAACAAAGGACTTTGAAAGGACCAAAAATTATTATTTTTGAAAACAAATTTTGTAAAGTTTTATTTTACAATTAAATAGGTATAAATGGACCTAATTTACCTATGATTAGAAGGCTATATTATTCTTAAAAAAAAGCCCAAAACCCTAACCCATTGAATACCTAAATTTCGAAAATAATAAAAAACAAACTAGGGTTCTAAATGACTCCAAAGCAGTCGAAATACACACAAAAAACACATACAATATTTCAAAAATTTTAGAGCAAAAGATTCAAAGATTTTTTGTCGCTCGTTTGTCCTTCTTCGCAACCCAAACCAACGATCGAATATTCGAGCGTTTTTACAGCAAAGGCACACTTCTAAACTCTTTTTATGCAACATTCAAATCATATTATGCTTTTTTTTTATGTATTTTGGCATGAAAAATATATGAGTGCAACTCGTTTAATGTTTTGATGATTATTTTCAAAGTTTTGATGATTTTTATGCGTATATGAACACGTTACGAATTCTAAGGGACACGTTGCCAATATAAGATTTTAAAGGGCTAGGAAAAGTTTCATTCAAGGAGTAGCTCGAGGTTTGGATAATGGCAGGAAGGGGTGCGCGTGGGAGTAAGCGTGTGCACCTAGGGTTTCATGGAGTTTTTGAACATGATGGCTTGGCTAGGAGGAGCAGTCGTACAAGGGCTTGAACCAGGGACCTTTACTGGCCGTGACTTGACTCTAGGAAGAGACCATAAGGCGCTAGGACTCTTGGTTCGGCGAGGAGAAGCATCGTGCGCAAACCATAGGGACCATGTAGTGCGCGCGCGGCTTGGTGATTAAGGGAAGGGGTGCACATGATGTAAGCTTGAACCAGGGGCTCGATATGGTCCTAGGCAGGGCTATAATGTCGGCTCAAGGAAGACTAGGTGTTGGTGGCTTAGGGGTTCGATTAGGAAAGAGCCGTGATCAAGGGTCTTGCATGCATGGGTGTGCGCGACTCGGCTTTGGGCTAGAGGCTGGTGCGCTTGTCCAGGAGGTTTCAGGTAGGGTCCAAGAGGCTGAGGGTTAAGACTGGTCCTAGTTGGCTTGTGGGTGGCTCGGTGTTTGGGGAAAATAATTGCTCGATTTAGTGGCTATGTGTAACGTCGAAAAACCAAACCTACGTAAAGCACATGTATGCAAATTTGTTAGGATCGATTGGGGGGAGTATCGTTGAGCTACAATAGCTCGGTTCTTGAAATATTGAACACCGATGAATTAAATCGAGTTTGGTTTTCAAATTAGGCAGAAGACACTCGAAATAATCCTTCGTAGAAACTGATTAAATATTTTGTAAACCATTTAAGATATATGCAAGTTGAATGAGTAAAAAGAATTTCGGTTGAAGCATTTTATCAAACACTTGGTATGCAATATTTTGGTATTTGAAGAACACATAAAATGCTTCAACAATGCATCTTTAAAAATAGTGAAAATGATAAGCAAATGCAATAAACAAATAGACACGAATTTGTTTATGGATGTTCGGAGATTTCAAACACTCCTACGTCACCCCTTCTTCCCCTTGGGAAGGATCCACTAGAAGACTTTGATTTATACAACTACTTGTACAAACCCATTCCGGAAGGGCATCACCCAACTAGAACTCCTAGCACTCAAGATTCTAGGCAGCATCTCACAATCATCATATTGTTTAATGTCTCATATGCAAAGACTACATACACAAGTTTATTGTCTTTGTGAAAGACTCACTCAACTAATCTTTGAAGTTCAACTCTCTTGTATATGTGTGAGTGATTGTGTGTGAGGAATTTATCATTTACAATGTATATCTCAAATGTATCCTCACACAAGGGCTTTTGCTCTCAACTAGCTGATATCTTAATGCTAACTGCCCATGCTTTGAATCCACTTCAAAAGCTCTTGTTTGATCTTCAAGATGTTGTATTTATAAGCCCCAACAATGATATGTACGTTAGACACAAGAATATGACCGTTTGGAAAGTTTCTGTACTGTTTTGAAATTGCAACGGTCAAATTCAGCTTCCTGGGCATTTTCCCGACTGGTCAACTCTGGTCAACTCAACTGGTCATTCAGTTCAACTGGTCAGCTGCTAGTTCAGTTCAGCTGGTCAACTGCTGGTTCGGTTCAGTTCAGCTGGTCAACTTTTGGTTCAGTTCAGTTCAGCTGGTTCGGCTGCTGGATCGGTTCAGTTGGTCTGGTTCATTTGTATGCTTCAGTTCAACTGGTCTGATTCAACTGGTCTTCAGCTGGTCAGGTTCAGTTCAACTGGTCTGGTTCAGTACAACTGGTTCGGTTCAGTTCAGTTTCAGCAGGTGTGCTGAAATCAGCCTTGCTGATTTCAGTTTGTGCAAAACCAGTAGCTTCATCTCCATTTATCAGCATCTTAAGCTTCGATTAGTCTTCGACTTCTGAAGATGATTTGTAGATCATCGTCTTATCTTTCCAACGCATATTGAATCGCTTCATTTCGATAACTTATCTGAGAGATATGACCAAAATACCTCAGCTGCTCAAACACAACTGATTGCTGTTTTCGTGCAATCAGTTCGTCACTTCAGCGATCAGTTAGCCCTTGATAAAATCCGATTTTGCCCAACTGACGTGAAATACGACTTGTTCCAAATTGAGTTTTCTAATCATTCTAGTTAGCGGATTGTCATTTGGATAATCCAGTTGAGATATATCATCAAAATACCGAAGCTCACCAGAAATTCAGTTTGTGCAAAATTCAGTTTCAGCTTGCTTCTTGTGTTTGCAACTTCACACTTGAGTAAATATGTTAGAAACACAATAACAAGTTTTGTTAACATCAAAATTAAGATTGCGAACTTGAAAAGTTCCAACAATCTCCCCCTTTTTGATGATCACAAAACTTGGATAAACAATCAACTCAACTAACATATTTCTCCCCCTTTTTGTGTGAATCAAAAAGTCATATTTTCAAAACATTTTAAACAAAATTTTCTCCCCCTCAATATTTTAAAATAATAACTCCATTAAAATTACAATGAGTTCTCCCCCGATATTTTTGAAATTTTGAAAATTATAAAAGAAGAAGGATAACTAACCAATTTTATTCATGGCTCATTTTCTGCTGCAGCACATATGCTCTGCCTTCAACGAATAAACTGTATTTTCTTGAGCATAATTAGGTTTCAAATTTTATACCGCTGTAAACCTCTATGAGTCTAGTTTGCAACGCAAAAAGCGGTTTGTCATTTGGACACTCGAGCAAGGAGATATGCCATTTTTCCTACGGTCGCTGCAAGCTGCGCGAAAATTCAGTTTTGCATAAATATGTGTAAAAAATCTGAAATTTTCGAATTTTAAACATCAAAATCAGTTTCAATGTTCTATCAAGAACACCCGCTCTGATACCAATTGATAGAATCGATTAAGGGGTAATCGTTGAGCTACAATAGCTCGGTTCTTGAAATATTGAACACCGATTATTAAATCGAGTTTGGTTTTCAAACCAAGCGGAAGACACTCGAAATAATCCTTCGTAGAAACCGATTAAATATTTTTTAAACCATTTAAGATATATGCAAGTTGAATGAGTAAAAAGATTTTCGGTTGAAGCATTTTATCAAACACTTGGTATGCAATATTTTGGTATTTGAAGAACACATAAAATGCTTCAACAATGCATCTTTAAAAACAGTGAAAATGATAAGCAAATGCAATAAACAAATAGATACGAATTTGTTTATGGATGTTCGGAGATTTCAAACACTCCTACGTCACCCCTTCTTCCCCTTGGGAAGGATCCACTAGAAGACTTTGATTTATTCAACTACTTGTACAAACCCATTCCGGAAGGGCAGCACCCAACTAGAACTCCTAGCACTCAAGATTGTAGGCAGCACCTCACAATCAGCATATTTTTTAATGTCTCATATGCAAAGACTACATACACAAGTTTATTGTCTTTGTGCAAGACTCACTCAACTAATCTTTGAAGTTCAACTCTCTTGTATATGTGTGAGTGATTGTGTGTGAGGAATTTATCATTTACAGTGTATATCTCAAATGTATCCTCACACAAGGGCTTGTGCTCTCAACTAGCTGATATATTCATGCTAACTGCCCATGCTTTGAATCCACTTCAAAAGCTCTTGTTTGATCTTCAAGATGTTGTATTTATAAGCCCCAACAATGATATGTACGTTAAAAACAAGAATATGACCGTTTGGAAAGTTTCTGTACTGTTCTTGAAATTGCAACGGTCAAATTCAGCTTCCTGGGCATTTTCCTGACTGGTCAACTCAACTGGTCATTCAGTTCAACTGGTCAGCAGCTGGTTCAGTTCAGCTGGTCAACTGCTGGTTCGGTTCAGTTAAGCTGGTCAACTTCTAGTTCAGTTCAGTTCAGCTGGTTCGGCTGCTGGTTCGATTCAGTTGGTCTGGTTCAGTTGGTTTGCTTCAGTTCAACTGGTCTGGTTCAACTGGACTTCAGCTGGTCTGGTTCAGTTCAACTAGTTCGGTTCAGTTCAGTTTCAGCTGGTGTGCTGAAATCAGCCTTGCTGATTTCAGTTTGTGCAGAACCAGTAGCTTCATTCTCAATTTATCAGCATATTAAGCTTCGATTCAGTCTTTGACTTCTAAAGATGATTTGTAGATCATCGTCTTATCTTTCCAAAGCATACTGAATCACTTCATTTTGATAACCGAGCTGAGAGATGTGACCAAAATACTGTAGCTGCTCAAACACAACTAATTGTTGTTTTCGTGCAATCAGTTCGTCACTTCAGCAATAAGTTAGCCCTTGATAAAATCCGATTTTACCCAACTGACGTGATATACGACTTGTTCCAAATTGAGTTTTATAATCAGTCCAGTTGGCGGATTGTCATTTGGATAATCCAGTTGAGAGACACCATCAAAATACCGAAGCTCGCCAGAAATTCAGTTTGTGCAAAATTCAGTTTCAGCTTGCTTCTTGTGTTTGCAACTTCACACTTGAGTAAATATGTTAGAAACACAATAACAAGTTTTGTTAACATCAAAATCAAGATTGCGAACTTGAAAAGTTCCAACAAAATTATTTTTATTTTCTTAATTGTTTTATTTAATTGATTTTTAAATTCTTGCATGATTTTTATTAAATGATTAAGTGTATGATTGCATGATTTCATGAAATTGAAGGATTTTACCCGAATATTCGACTATAGGTAGGGGAAAGAAGACCGGAGACGACCAAGACAAGAATATTAATTTTTCTTTAAATATATGCAAGGCTTCCTAATATGATTAAAATTTATTTAATCTTTCTAAAAATATTAGAGTTCAAATTATTTTACGAGTCAAGCTCGATTTTTCCCAGGAAACCGATTTTGGGTAAATAAGGAGTTTCAAAGATCAAAAATATTATTTTTCGGAAACTAATTTTATAAAATTTTATTATTTAATTAAATAAGTGTTACTTAGCCCAATTTAATTATTTAAAATAGGCCCAATTGCCCTTAAGCTTGCAAAGTCCAAAATCAAAGCTCATTAACGTGTTGATTAAATTATAAAAGGACTCCTAGGCTTTCATAACCCCATAATTTCATCACCTAGAAGCCGAAATTCATTCACACACACAGATCAAATTTTCGAAAATAAGGTTGGGAAGAAAATCTAGGAGTCTTCGTCGTCCAACGTCGCACCCTCGTCAATGATCGTCTATTCGAGCGTTATAAATGCAAAGGCACGTTCCTAAACTCTCTTAAACATCATACTAATCATAATATGTGTATTTAATTGATTATGCATGAAAAAAATATGGGTGTTCGATTAATTTACGGTATGATACATATTTTCAACGTTTTTACGATTTTACGCTCGTTGATGAAACGTATTGAATCCAACGAATACGCTGCCAACATAGGATGTTATATGAATGAAATAAGTTTAAAAATGATAAAATTAAAAGGGAAACAAGCTGGAATCTTCACATGGCAAAGGATGCGAGAAGCCAAGGGTTCTATGTGCAATTCGTGCATGAGCTTTCAATGGGTTCGATGGATTGCATGGGGCCTCACGGCTTGGCCAGGCTTGGGTTGGGGCCTGGGCTAGACGTGGTTCAGTGTTTGAGCGAGATAGGTTCTAGTTATATGGGATAGGCTTGGTCAGTAGGGTTCCTAGATGGGTTGGCTTGGGTTTGGCTTGGGGTGGCTCGACCATGGCTCGAGTAAATAAGAAGATTGCTCGGGTTGTTCACATAAGGGTCAATTTCGAGAATCAATGAACTTAAATTGGAACCATGTTTCCACGGGTGTGGTTCATGGCTCACAAGGGTATTTTAGGTAATAAAAAGATTATATTTAAAGTTTGGGAAGAAAATAATGAGTTTTGAATTTTTCTGAGATTTAATCGCCTCTCAAATAATTAATTAAAGAATTAATTGAAAATCCACGAATTAAGCCGAATAAAATTATGAAAAATTATATTTAACCATAATTAATTATTGGGAATAAACTCATGTCATTAAAAGTATGAAAAAGATAAAATCGAGAATTTTTACGCCTAGGAGCAAAACAGTAATTTTATACTTGGAAAATACGTAAAAGCTTGCCAGCGTCCCGAAGGTTTGTAACGCATGTTAAATTATAATTTATGATTTAAAATGATGATTTTAATGAAATTATTATATTTTATGATTTATGGTAAAGATGTACAATTTATACTGTTTAAAATGTTATTTTTGAAAAGTTATGATATTTTATACTTTTAAAAGAAAATGAAAAATGTTTTCAGGGATGTGAATTGACTGTGACAAATGATATATGATTTTGTGGGAATTTCTTGAGGGGAATTGGCCTCAAAGGAATCCCATTTACGGGAGAAGGCCCAGAGGGATCCAATTTATGGGAAAAGACACCAGAGGTAGCCCATCTATGGGAGAACCGAGGGAGCCCCGACGATCGTATTTCCACGGTGGAGCCTAGTGCCCACCCTCATGGACCATGTGGAGCTGAAGACGGATCAGTGGACCAAATGATAAATGCTAGTCACTTTTAAGGATCAAACTTCACCTAAAATGATAAAGATTGAAACCTTTACGATTAAAATGATTTTACGATATATGAATTATTCTTAAAGCTTTTTAAATGATTTATTATTAGTTAAAATGATTTTAAATGGTTTATTTATGTTCAAAAGATTATTTTAAGTAAAAGTATGGTTTTCCATGCATGTGATTGTATGTGTATTATTTGCTACTCATGTTTAGAACGTGCTGAGTCATTAGATTCACTAGGTTTGAATGATGCCGGATTTGATGATTTGAGGAAGCGCTGACACTTGAGTGGATCGAGTGCGGCAGTAAACTCCCAAGGGACCTTTATTTTCCGCATTAGCTTGATAGATAAAATATTAGAAAGATTTATGTTAAAGAATTTATTAGAGATGTTTTTATGCTTTATTTTATGTTAGTTGATCTTTTTAAAGGTCGATGTAAGTTTTTTGGTTCGATGACGATTTAGGGTTTTTTACGCACTTGAAATTTCTAATGTTAAATTATCATGATTTATGGAATGTTAATTGGTTTTATTTAGCAATTTTCGAGTTTATGGAAAAAAAGTAGTGGACGTTTCACTATGATTCGGTTATAGCTTAGAAAGGAAATTTGTTTGAACCGTGGTCCACGAGGGGTCGATTCATGGTTCATGAGGGTAGTTTAAGTATGAAAAGCTTAAGTTTAAAATTTGGAAAGAAAATATTAAGTTAGGAATTTATTCGAGATTAAAACACTTCATGGTTTAGTAATTAAGTAAATAAATCGAAAGGCTCGAGTTTACATTTAAGAAAAATATCATAAATCAATTTGAAGCTTATATGATGGCTTGGAATAGGCTCGAGTCGATAAATGTAAGAAAACGTCAAAATCGAGAATTTTAGAGCTCAAGGTCAAAATGATCATTTTACGTCTCATGTATTACGAAAGGCTTGGCAGTGTCTAGAAAACTCATAATATATGCTAAATAATATTTTAAAATATTTATGATGAAAATATGGAATTTTATGATTTATACTAAAGTTGTGCGATTTTTCCTGTTAAAATGCTATTTTACGAAATTGGAAATGACACGATATTTTACGAAAAAATGAAAGAAAATATTTCGAAGGATGTGAATTGACTTTGACAAACATGATATGGTATGACTGAGAATATCGTGTGGGAGAACACCCCAGAGGGAATCTGTCTATGGGAGAAGGCCCCAAAGAGAGCCCGCATGCAGGAAAAGGTCTCTGAGGGATCCCATTTACAGGAGAAGGCCCAGAGAGAGCCCGACAATCGTATTTCTATTTACGACGGTGCCTAGTAAACGTCCCCAGACGCAATGGTGAGCTAAGACTGATCAGCCGACCACATGATACGATTACATGTAGTTACTTTCAAGGATCAAATTTCACCAAAAATGATACATGGTGATGAAAACCTTTACGGTTAAATGATTTATGATTTATTTTATACTTAAAAAATTTACGCTAGCTATTTTAAATAAAAATATGATTTTTATGCATGTGCCTGTATATGTAGTATTTGTTACTCATTGTTAGAACATGTTGAGTTATTAGACTCACTAGGTTTGGATGGTTACAGATGAGGAGGATATTGAGAGAGGCGCTGATGCTTGAGAGGATCGAGTCCAACAGCACACTCCCGAGGGACATTTATTTTCCGCATTAGCTTGATAGTTAAAGTTTTGAAACAAATATTTGAGAATGATTTATTTAGAGATTTTTATGTTTTACTCTGAAGTTTCGTTTGATCATGTTAAAGGTTGACGTAGGATCTTTGTTAATTAACAACTTAGGGATTTTTATGCACTTAAGATTTTTAAATGTTAAATTAATTTTTGGATTTTAGAAATTTTGAGTTATTTTAGTATGCAAGTTTCGACGTTTAAAAAAACATTAAGTAGGATTTTGAAGTTAAGAGATAGTGGACATTTCAGAACTTGATGATTTAGGACTGCATGTTTCGAATTTTAGACTGTATAGGAAGAGAATTTTGAACTTGATAGTTATGGGTTGAATTTTAAGGAATCGGGGACTCAGGGACTGAATTATAATAATTAAAAATTTTAAGTGACTTAATGGCTAGTTTTCAAAAATATTGGAAGTTATTTTGCTATAATTCGAAAATATTGGGGCTTAGTTGTATGATTCCGAAAACTTGGAGGGCTAAATGAATAAAAATTGGGGGCTAAATTAGAGAATTCGACAATTTAGGGTCTTGATCGCAAAGTTTATGAAAAAATATGGGATCATCTTAGCATTAAATTTGGAAGTTAAGGGAGCTGTTTTGCATAAAATTCAATAGGTTGAGAGGCTGAAATACGATAATTTAAGCTTAATCGAATAATCCGAGAACTTTGGGATTTAGATTGTAATTTTCAATAAATAAAAAGTTCTAATTGAATGTAATCGGCAAGTAAATTATTAATTAAAGGTTATATAAGGAATTGTAATTGAGGAATTTAGATAGAGATGTAAGTATGAGAATGTCCTAGGAGGAACGAGAAAAATTAGTATTATCAATTTTGACGAAAAAGTAAGAATTGTCAAATTAATAATATTTGGGTATTATAATGAATTATAGAGAACTACAACAGTATTACAGGTGTTACAAAAGTGTGTTGTCAAACACAAAATATAAATATTAAAAAGAAGATTTAATCAACAATATTTTATTATTCATTTTATCGTAAAATACAAATACTTTTTGGTTCAACAATTACTATTGTATCGGAAAGTTTGGGGAGTTTGGACTTTAGAAATCAGAATTTTAGTAAGATATTTGATGGAAAAATGACTGGAGAATAAAATCGATGGTTGACCGGGGATGGAGGACCAGAGACGATTAAGGTGTTAAAGATTTAAAAGCTAAATTTTTTATAGCTAAGAAAATTTTTATTTTAAATAATTTAAGAATTATTGCATTTTTAAGGTCGAATTTAAATTAATTAATGAGAGAAAGGAAATTATGTATTTTATAAGGGGTTTTTTGGAAATATGTATTTTTAAATATTCTAATTCGAGGTCTAATAATTTTATTAATCTTAACGGGCTTAAATTGTTAATTAAAAACTAGGGTTATTAGAGCCCATTAATTAAGTAATTAAAAATCTTTTTTGGTTTTCTTTTTTTTTATATTATTAAACCTAAACCTAAACCTAAACACACACACCTAAACTCACACATGCACACCGAAACACACACACAACTCACATAAGTTTAGAAGGAAAAGTGGCCGAGAACTAGGACTCTTGGCAAGGAAATTTTTGATTTTTTTCTCATTCGTTCTCCATTCTTCACCGACGTTCCACCGCTTCGATATTCGTATTTCAAGTATTTTAAATGCAAAGACATGTTTCCAAACCTTTCTTTATGCACCATTCAATCCATAATAAAATTGAATGTGTTGGAACGTGTGTGAGCTGCAATAGCTCTGATACCAATTATTGGATCGTCTCTTATTGTACCTTGATCGTACAATAGCTTTTGTATCTTTGTGCACACCAGGATTAAGCTTGTTTTATCTGCAAACTGGTTTGCTCCTAACGGATGTTCTGAACTGATCAGTTGAACTTGTCTTGAACTGGTGAGGTGAAATCAGTTGACTCGTCAGTTGAACTGATTTCACTGATTCGGTTGAACTGGTCAGTTGGGCTCTTCATCAGTTGAACACTTCATCAGCTGGCCGGGATTCTGAAAGTCTTCTGCTGAACCACCTATCAACTGGACAATCAGTTAAACTGATATTGATACTTCAGTTGTACTGGTTCAGTTCAATTAATCAATTGGCACTTTCATTTTGCGTGTCGATAGCTTCAGTTTAAGCTTGGTAACTAATCAGTTCGAAGCTTGATCAGTTTCAGTTTCTGCGCACTTAGGTAAACTCATTAGAAACAATTAAAACATGTTTTGTTAACATCAAAATCAAGCAAGATTGCGAACATGAAATGTTCCAACAGCATGTATTTGATTTTGTGCGAAAAGTTCATAAAGATGATGGTTTTTAATTTTATATATATGCATTGTTTTTCAAAAAAAAAATCCTTGGCGTTTTTTAGAATTGTTGAAGGAGGGATGCAAATCAAGGGATTCAAGTGAAGATCTAAATGTTTAGGAGTATGTTTTGAAGGGTAAGAATCAAAAGAGAGGCTGGATAGTGGCTGCACAGCCCTGCATGCATGAGGGAATGAGGATCGGGTTTTGGACTCCATCGGTCAAGGGAGCTGCATGTGGTCCTAGTCAGGGTCTTGGGGGAAGTTTTAGGGTCCTAAGAAGGTCTAGAAGGGGTTCGTTCAAGGCTTGGACAAGCTGGTATAGCTGTGCGACTGTGAATCCAAAAGTATCACTTGTTGCCTAATGTTAGGTGCGTGCGGTCGTAGGGCTAAGGGGATGGTGGAAATGGCTGGGCCAGGGGCTTGGGACATGACTTAGGGTTCTGGATAGGGTCTGGTGTGAGCCAAGAGTCGAGCCAAAGTCTGTGATAGCCGCTGGTGCGCAAGGGAGCAACTGCTATGCAAGGGATGCGCGTGGTGAGCTGTTGATGCGAGAGGTTTAGGGCTTAGGAAATCTGGTCTGATTCTGAAAGGGGCTGTTCATGGTCTTAGTTAGGGTATTAGGAAGAGGTCTAGGGCCTGGTTTGGGTTTATTTAGAGTCATGGTCTGTTCGGGGTCATAATTTGCCCGAACATGTCAAAATAGAGACAAATTGGACCTAGGTCAAACCTTTTCTTCAGGTTTCGGTTTTGCCTTGGTTTTGGGAAGTTCCAGTAGCTTAAATTGGTTCTTATGATGTTAATAAGTTCTGTCTTGGGTTTATTTGGGTTGGAAGGGTCGTTTGTTATTTGTTTGCTCGAAAACAGGAAAAGGGGGTTAAAGGAGTAATTCGATGAGTGAATCGATTCTTTTTTGACGCGTAAGTCCAAAGATGAATCTACAACAAGTTTGTGGATATTTTGGGTATTTTTAGGATTGTAGAATCGAGTCGCTTTTGTTAGAATGAAGTCCGGGATCATCCGGGCAGGTATAGAGTTGAAACGTGGACGGTCGGTTTGAGGAAAAGTCGAGGGGGTTTGCAACTTCTTAAAACAATTTCATATCAAGTTCAATGTCATTTTTAGAAGTTTCAAAGAATATTCATGATATATGCTATTTTCAGAAGTTTTAAAGTATCTGCATGTTTGTGCTATTTTTAGCATTCTCGACATATATGAACAATATAAGCCATTTTTTGAAGTTTTAAAGAATGTGGAAAGTTATGCATGTTTTTATGAAATGATAAAGTAAAAGAAAATTTTTTGAGAAACGTGTATTGATCATGACGTAAAAGTAGTAAGGGATTCGTTGAAAACAGAACAGTGACCTTGCAATGAAAAGGGAGTGAACCGTTGAAAACGGATGTGAGAATTTCAATAATAATGGATCAATTGAAGAAGTTAACAGTGAAGTTATTTTATGATAGTCGGAGGGATCACCAAAGAAGTGGATGTTGAACCCGACGGCCTAGTACTTTGGTTTATAGATTGATCAATCGACTGATTGTTGTAACTATCGAGGATCAGACTTCACTTAAAAAAGTCATTGTTATGGAAAATTTCATATTCACGCGTGATTTAGAAAGTTGCAAATTTTTTAAAGTTTCGTGCTTGCACGGAAATTTATTTTTAGTAAACGTAATTCTACGCATGTGATTGCATAATTATGTACTTGCTGTATCTGGTTTGAGTATGCTGAGTCATTAGACTCACTAGTTTTGAATGGTTGGAGGTGATGATGATATTGAGGGAGGCACTGACGCTTGAGTAGATCGAACCCGAAAGTACACTCCCAAGGACTTTTACTTTCCGCAGTGCTAGATTTATATTTAAATTTTTTAAGCAAAAGTTTGATGATTATTTTATAACTTTATGCTTGTTGTGAAGTTTTGAGGTTGGATCTTTTTGGAGTTATCGTACATTTTTACGATTAACGATTCATGGAGTTTTTATGCATTTCAGATTTTTGGATGTTAAAATATTTTATAAATGTGATGATTTCGAATTTTAAAGGAAAAGTTTATTTAAAAAAATAATAATAATAATAAAATTTTAGTGGTATTTTAAAGTTAAAAATGAATGGATGTTTCAGTACATGTCCAAGATTCTAAATAATTAAAATTCTTAATAGACTTTAATATAATTAACTAAACTAGTTGAACTAGTTCAATTAATTAACAAAGCTCATTAAGTTTAATTAAGGAACCTCTGACCCGTAATTAAGGTAATTAAGTCAAGAATACACAATTAAGTAATGAGACAACTAACCCTAGCCTCCATTATTCTTCTTGTGTCTTTTTCAAAAATCATCTCTCTCAAGCTCTCAAAATTCCACTTCCTCAAGTTTAAAGGTTTGAGCCGCTTTGTTTTTTTGTTTTTTTTTTTGCTCTCAGAAGTTAAAAGCTCTTCTAAATTTCTAGAAATTTAGAAGAGAACAATCAGTCCAGTCGTGGATCAGATTAGGAGAATTGAAGAAAGGAGTTCAAGAAGATCATTCGTAGGGAATACTACAAGAGCTATATCTGTTAACCTCGGAATAGTTGGTGACGAGATTTATTCACTAAAGGTAAATTCATAAATGCCCTATGAATGATTTAATTTGTTTAAACTATACGAGTGTTAAAAGACAATATTTGAATGTCAAATAAAAATTTAAAAATTCCGCTACATTTTGGACACGAAAAAACTTATTACCCAACATATTGGTGATGAGAGCAGTTAATAAAGAGGATTTTGAGGCGTTTGTGATGATGGTTTGGGCAATTTGACTTGGGATTTGTAAAGGTATTGAATATTGATTAGGCTTAGTTCCGGAGAGTTAATGTCGTGTGTGAGACTTCTATTTTGTCAGATGAAATTTGTTGTACTCGGATATGACAACATCCTTCTCTTAATATGTTGAGATCGGATGTTGATGCGAGATTTGATGAGCGCAGCAACAGATTTTCTGTATGAATGTGAAAGTGATTTTGCTAATAAACGTGCAGGAAATTAAAATAATATAATTAAAATATTCAGTAATTGATATATCAGAATTTTTGGTGTTATGTTAAGGTGTTATCAACACCAGTGCACAACACTGCAACGGAATTTATTTGGTAATTAAACATGTATAATTTCAATAACTAAGCAGAGACCAATCTTTCAATCATGCACAAGTACGAATACTTGTGCGATGCCTCATGGCAAAAATTTCACTAGTAAAATATGTAAAGACGTTTACACCAAACCAATCCTAGTGAAAAATAATAAAACAAGATTCCTTGACACACCAAGGAATTAAAAATGCATCGAAACTAATCATATAAAAACCAGATGCATAATGTAACAACGTATTGCTTGAAACTAATCGAAAACCACTCTTCGAACAACACTCTGCGTCAGTGTAAAAGGCCTCTACTTTCGTGTTTTAAAATTTGCGGAAAAATTAAAAATTTTGTTTTTAAATAATTAAAATGTCTCATTCATAAGTTAAACTGATAAATAAATGTTAATATTCAAAATGGCAGCGGAAGAATTTAATGTTTGCAACGTAACCGTTTAAAAATAATCCAACGACAGATAAAATGTTTGATCATAAAATAATAAATGCTGAAAAATGAGGTCCTCGGGTCCCACTACTGCCGACCCAAGCTAGCTCACTGGTCTCCGCCCTCGGTCCCGTCATCGTCAGCACCTACAACAATCAAGTCTAGTGAGTCTAAAGACTCAGCATGCATATATCGTAAATAACAAATAAATAAATAATAAAATCGCATGCAAAATATCATGTCCTGAGTTATATCGTAAATATCGTGTCAAGATTAATTATAATACGTTCATAACTGAACTGAAAATTCATAAGTGAAAATGTTTGCTCCTTGGAGCCCTATAATGAAATAACATGTAATAATTTCCTGGTGAGATTATGGTCTACGCAAGTGGTCCCTGAACTGAACTGAACTGACCGGTAACTGATGACCGGGTGGAGTAATGATAGTAAAGTGACCACAAGCAATATCGCATAAATCTCAAAATGAATATTTTGCATGTAATATAATTAAGTAACATAATAAATATCCTGTAATAATTTTACTAATTGGTTTGGATCACTCCAGGCTCGCTGCGACTTAAATCTAACATGAAAAATATGCAAATGATTTATTTGACCAAACTCTGTAATTAAATCCGAAAACGCGATAATTACGCCCAACGACTTCGTATTTAATCATGACTCCGTACCAATCCAAACCAACACCAAACCATCATATAGTCATGATTAAAATACGCCAAAAATGATGAAATAATGCTCCTAAATTTACAGTACTCGAAATTTAGTGAATAGAGGCCAAAAACGTGAAACGCTCTTTCGAGAGTCATTTTGGCACATTGCACCATAAATTCTCGTACGACCTCTAAAATGATCCAAATCACAAACGGCCAAAAACATGACCTTCCTAACTCGATGAGGTACTGTCCAGTTCAAGGCCATAGGCTAAAAGCCAACCGAGAACCCGGAACACGCCTCTGGACCGCGACGTCACTTGCTGTCAAAAATACAGCAGCAGCGCCTTTGATTCCTTGCGTCGTTTTCGAGACTACCGGCCATTGGGGCTTAAACCACCGACCAGAACCTCTTACCAATGTCCTAAGGAATGATTAGAACCATGGCTAAGGGCCCTAGGCCAGCCACAATTCGAACCACACCATGAAACCAGCCGAGAAGTCCCACCCGAGAGCACCCTTGCGTGCGTGAGGTGTATTGCTTCGCTTGCTGTCTCGTGTCGTTCCAGTGGCCATTTGATTGACCATGGCACAATCTAGACATAAAGAGGTATGGTATGGACCATGGCTATGGGCCAGAGGCCAACCAAGATTCACACCATACCACTAAACTCGAAACCACACTTGCTGTAAAATGTTCTTGTGTTTTGATTTAAAAACCGATTCCACCATGGACCAAGCCTCAAAAGGGCAACTTGGCAACGTCTTAGACATGATAGGGAGGTGTTCTAACCATGGCTATAGGCCCCTAGGGCAGCCAAGATCAGAAACCCCCTCTTTGGACAGCAACTCAAAAAAATCGAACACAATATGACACTTAATGGGGTGTTGCTGTCATCTCTGGATTTCGGCTTGCATGGGACTCGAACCAATGGACAAACGTGTTCCTAACATGTCCTAGTACATGCCTAGGAGCAGCCTTGGAAGCCTGGAATCGAACCATACCCTGAAACCATCGAAACAATGCAACCCATGAAGCATGAAATGGAGGAAAACTGTGCAGAATTTGTTTTTTTTTTCAATGAACTTGCTGTCATAATTCGGTTTTCATGATTCATGCTAACATAATGGTTTATAAAAATGTAAATACAACTTAATTGAAGAGCAAGGGATGGTATATGCATGCCTGAATATTTTTGTTTCGAAAGAAAAACAACCGAACGACGACGCGGCGCGGAGGAGACGGAGTGCACTTTTCTACCTAGTTTTGCTTCGATTTTTCCTCTTGTTTTCTCAAACTTTTCTCACGGTTTGTACACTGAATTTTCCTCTGAATCACTCTCAGATTTCGGTGAAGAGGGGAGGGAGGGAATGGCTAGAAGATAGATGGGAATTTGCAAGATAAAAGGAAGAATAAGTCTTGCTATCCTAGTGAGTTGGTGAGATAAGGAAAATTGAATAATATCAAAAGATTTTTGAGGGTGCATATGGTCGATCATAGTGTCTAGGTACAAGGGAGAAATAGTGCTTAATTAATTATTTGATGGTGATTTAAAAGTTGGGAGAATATTTACCTAGAAAAGATTAAGGAGATAATAAAGAATGAATTGTCAACTAATTTAAATCTTTTGAAAGAAGGGAGAGGGGTGATCGATTTTATCAATTAAGGGAGGGTATGAAATTGTTTAAATAAATAATTATTAGAGAATTAAAAGGTGAGGGAGTTATCTCCCAAAAATGGATAAGGAAAAGATCAAGTGAAGGGTGGCCAAATATTTTTAAATTAAATAGGGAGAGGGCCGAAATTTTAAACAAAAATGAGGGTAGGGAATTATTTCTTAAATATTGTATTTTAAATTTTTAGTGTTTTATCTACTCATTAAATATTTTACTGAATTAAGGAATTAACTATGGAACTTTATTTACTACTTATCTCAATTATTTAAAAAATTCCTTAAACATTCTTTTACATTTAATCAACTTATTATTTATCTTAAATAAATTCTAACTTATTATTTATCTTAAATAAAATATAAGAATGTTTTCTTAATATTAAAATTTATCTCTTTACTCCAACTCCGGTCCGGCCTCACTTAATTAACTTAAAAGCTAATAATTAAACTACTGAATAAATTTAGAGAAAAGAATTTAAATACTCATGCACTAAAAATCATTTTAATTTAAATACTAGAAATTATGCATGGCTTATACGTAGTCTAATTTACGGGTTCTACAACCCTCCCCCCCTTAAAAGAAATTTCGTCGTCGAAATTAGAACTCACCGAATAACTCAGGATAACGGCTCCTCATCTCTGGCTCAGACTCCCACGTAGCTTCCTCCTCTGAATGGTTGAGCCATTTGACTTTCACTCGCTTAACCAGCTTGTTCCGAAGCTTTTTCTCATGTCTGTCTAATATCTGCACTGGTCTCTCCTCATAAGACAGGTTCGGAGTAAGCTGCAACGGCTCGAAATTTAGGACATGCGAAGCATTTGCCATATACTTCCTCAGCATAGAGACGTGGAACACATTGTGTACTCCGGCCAGATTCGGCGGAAGAGCAACACGATAAGCTAGCGTCCCAACTCTGTCGAGGATCTCAAATGGTCCAATGAATCTCGGACTGAGCTTCCCTTTCTTCGCAAATCTCATGACACCTTTCATAGGTGCCACTTTCACGAAGAAATGGTCGCCGACTGCGAATTCTAGGTCTCTCCTCCGCTGATCCGCATAACTCTTCTGTCTACTCTGAGCAGTCCTCATCCTATCCCGGATCTTGACTACTACATCGGCAGTCTGCGGAATGATCTCTGGACCCAACTCTGCTCTCTCCCCTACTTCATCCCAATGAATAGGGGATCTGTACTTTCGACCATACAGTGCTTCATATGGAGCCATACCTATAGACGACTGAAAACTGTTGTTATAGGTGAACTCTACCAATGGCAGCCTCGACTCCCAACTCCCTGAGAAATCAATCACACAAGCACGGAGAAGGTCCTCTAAAATCTGAATAACTCGCTCTGACTGCCCATCTGTCTGAGGATGGAAAGCTGTGCTAAACAGTATCTTCGTCTCCATAGTCGAATGCAGACTCTTCCAAAATGAAGAAGTAAATCTGGGGTCTCTGTCAGATACGATAGATATTTGGATACTATGAAGTCGGACTATCTCCCGGATATACAACTCTGCATACTGAACCATGGTGAAAGTCGTCTTAATAGGCAAGAAGTGCGCTGATTTGGTAAGACGATCGACAATCACCCAGATAGCATTTGATCCTCTGACTGATTTCGGCAGGCCGGTAACAAAGTCCATGGTAACATTCTCCCACTTCCAATCGGGGATAGGAAGAGGCTTGAGCAAACCCGCTGGTCTCTGATGCTCCGCCTTCACTAACTGGCAGGTCAGACACTCGGATACAAACCGTCTGATGTCCTTCTTCATTCCCGGCCACCAATACAATAACTGCAGATATTTGCTTCCACTTTGCCAACTGCTCATCTGCTGACTGACCACTGGTAATACGGTCTAGAAGAGAGGACTGAATAGTCAAGGTAGATAGACGGGGAACTCTACCTCGAGGATAAGTCTCTAGACCAAACCTCTGCATCTCAGTCTGAAGGTGTCTCGAAACTGTCAAATGAGCCATCACTGCGACTTTTCTGCTCAATGCATCCGTAACTACATTAGCTTTACCCGGGTGGTAGCTAATGTCACAATCATAGTCTTTCACAAGCTCCAACCATCGCCTCTGACGCATATTCAGCTCCTTCTGCGTAAAGAAATACTTGAGGCTCTTGTGGTCGGTAAAGATCTGACACTTCTCTCCATACAAATAGTGCCTCCAAATCTTCAAGGCAAATACCACGGCGGCCAACTCTAGATCATGGGTAGGGTAGTTCTTCTCATAGGTTTTCAGCTGTCGAGAAGCATATGCTATCACCTTCCCATGCTGCATCAATACTGCGCTGAGACCGAGCTTCGAAGCATTGGTAAACAGAACAAACTCACCGGGCCCTGACGGCATGGCCAAAACTGGTGCTGAGATAAGAGCTTGCTTCAAAGTAGCGAAGCTCTTCTGACACTCCTCGCTCCACACAAATTTAGCATTCTTCTTGGTCAATGATGTGAGTGGAACGACAATAGAGGAGAATCCCTTAATGAATTTCCGATAGTATCCTACTAGCCCAAGAAAACTGCGGATCTCTGATGCATTCTGCGGCACAACCCAATCTCTGACTGCTGCAACCTTCTCTGGGTCTACCTCAATGCCACTGCTAGAAACGATGGGGCCCAAGAACGCCACCTTCTCTAACCAGAATTCGCACTTACTGAACTTTGCGAATAACTTGTGCCTTTGCAAGGTCTGCAAAACTGTGGTCAGATGTCTGCTCTGATCCTCCTGATTCTTTGAGTAGACGAGAATGTCGTCTATGAACACTATCACAAACTGATCGAGATACGGCTGAAATACGCGATTCATGAGATCCATGAAGATCGCTGGCGCATTCGTCAGACTGAACGGCATCACCAGGAACTCGTAGTGGCCATAACGAGTCCTGAAAGCACTCTTGGAAACATCAGCATCTCTCACCCTCAACTGGTGATAACCGGACCGCAGATCAATCTTGGAGAATAGCGAAGCTCCCTGCAACTGGTCAAATAAATCCTCAATCCGCGTAAGTGGGTACTTGTTCTTCACTGTAACCCTGTTCAACTCCCGGTAATCAATACAAAGTCTCATAGAGCCATCCTTCTTCTTCACAAATAAGACTGGCGCGCTCCATGGAGAAAAACTCGGGCGAATGAACTCCTTGTCAAGAAGTTCCTGAATCTGCTTCTTAAGCTCTGCCATCTCTGTCGGTACTAGTCGGTACGGTGCTTTTGAGATCGGAACCGTACCTTGCATAAGCTCGATAGAAGACTCCACCTCTCTCTCGGGTGGCATACTTGAGACGTCCTCAGGAAAAACGTCTAGGAAATCTCTAACAATAGGAACATCTGTGGTTGACTTACTGGGTGCCTCGGGGACAGATATAAAAGTCGCTAGAAACGCCAGACACCCTCTATGCATAAGCTTCCTAGCCTGGACATAAGGTATAATGCCCTGTAAAGGAAAGTACCTGTCTGGCTCAAATAAAAACTGTGACATCCCAGGCGGTCGGACTAGAACAGATCTCCGCTGGAAGTCGATCAAAACTCTGTTCCTTAGAAGCCAGTCCATTCCTAGAATGATGTCAAACTCTGGCATCGGCAACACGATCAGATCCGCATAAACGAGGTTGCCATGGAGATCAAGATCTATGTCTCGGATCACATTGGTAGCTGCCATCTCCTCACCAGAAGGTAATACTACCGAATAAGCTACATATAGCCCAATGGTCTTGACCTTAAGGAAATTAGCAAAGACCTCCGAAATAATGAGTGAGTGGCCCCTGAATCTATCAAGGCCTTCGTAGCGGAACCAGATATGAAAATTCTCCCTGAAAGGTTTGAACACTAAGCTAAACCCAATATCACAAGTACTAAGCTTATTGACATGCAAAGGTCACTGTTCTTCTATTTTTAAACTCCCAAAATAATACTGAGTAGAGCATGCAATCCTACTGCAATTCTATGTTCAAAATCTTAATCCAATACATTAAATCCCAACTATAAACTTAAAGCGTAAAGGTACCTGTCATAAGCATGGTCTCCGGGTTTGTCTCCGCTGCATGGAGAGCAAACACCATGCCTTGGGTAGGCAGGTTCCTCTGAGGGCACTGCGGCAGCACGTGGTCTGGGCTACCACACTTGTAACACTTCCCTGAGCCATACATACATGCTCCAGGATGGCGGCGCGTGCACTTAGGACAAACTGGATGCTCAAAAGTCCTCGGGACAGGGTGTCCCCGTTTCTGTTGCTGACCTCTGTTTCTCAGCGGGCCGTGAAAAGGCCTTTTATTCTGCTGTTGCTGCTGCTGAGGAGGAGGGCGGTGCGGTGCCTGGATTGGGCGCTTGCCCTGGCGATCCCTCTCAATATCATACTGATCCTGCTCTGCGGCTAGAGCTCTGGAGACGGTGACCTCATAAGTAGTAGGGTCGGCCACCCTAACATCACGGCGCAAGATCGGTCGTAGACCCACCAGAAAATGCATCAACTTGGCTTTAGCATCATTCGCGATCAAGGGCAAAAAATGACAGCCCCTCTCAAACTTACGGATGAACTCCGTAACAGTCAGATCTCCCTGCCTCAGGCTCATGAATTCCGTGGTCAACCTGGTGCACACCTCCTCAGTAAAATATTTGGAGTAGAATACCTCCGTGAAGCGTGCCCATGTCAGTGTAGCCAAGTTCAGGGCTACTGATGCTCCTTCCCACCATAAGCGGGCATCTCCTCCGAATAAATAAGTGGCACAACGAACTCTGTTTACATCTCCAAGCTCCATGAACTCGAAGATAACCATTGAGGGACTTAATCCAGCCCTCGGCAACCATGGGATCAGACGTCTCTGAAAACTCCTTCGGACGCATCTTCATAAACCGCTCATAAGTAGCCTCAGGCCCTGTCGGCCTGGCTGCCACAGCATTGTTCTCCGCAAACTGTGCGAAGAACTGTGTCATCCCAGCTAGCATCTGGGCATTCATGTCAGGTGGAGGGGGTGGGGGTCCCTGCCTCTCCTGTCTTTGCTCCTCACCATCCTCTTGGCGAGGCTCATCATCACCTCTCGGGCGTCCAACAAGGCGTCTAGGGGGCATACTATTCCATACATAACCTACACGTAACCAACATGCATAATTCCATAATTTATTTTAAATTCTAATAAATACTGAACAATTAAAATCTGAACGTAAAAATATTTCATGAAAACATGTTGATAAAATAATTCATGCTATAAATAAAATGCATAAATGTAAAACTTACAGACCGAAGACGTGACTTCATTAGCTTCTCGTGGTCAATAGTAGTACAACCCTATACAGAATCATTGCTCTGATACCAGCTGTAAAAAGGCCTATACTTTCGTGTTTTAAAATTTGCGGAAAAATTAAAAATTTTCTTTTTAAATAATTAAAATGTCTCATTCATAAGTTAAACTGATAAATAAAGTTTAATATTCTGATAGGATCGATTAACGTATCAAGAGTGTTTAGAAGGGGGGTTGAATAAACACTCTCAATTAAAACTGATCTTTTCTAATTTTGAGTTCAGTTTGGTGAGAAATTGATTCTCGGAATCTTGCTGGTCAATGACAATCAGTTAAACTAAAGTAGTTGCGGAAAGTAACTGACTGAAAGATAGAATACAAAACTGAAATAAAATACACAAGGATTGTTTCTGGATGTTCGTAGATTTCAATTACTCCTACATCACCCCTTCTATCTCAAGGATAGGATTTCCACTAAAAGACTTTGATCGAATACAAGATTTGTACTGACCCACTTCAGTTTGGACTTGTCACTGCCAAAAGTTGAAAGTCTTAGTATTACAAAATATTCTCAGTGCGTAACTGATCTTAGCACTATCGAATTTAACGATTATTACAAAGTGCTAGTGAGCTCAAATTGTAGCCTTGACTGCTACAAATAAACCAAGTAAGAGTGAGCTAAGATTTCGGCAGAGTAACAGCAAGCTTTGAATAGAGTGATCTTCTCATCCTTTTATTCAGCTGTTCTTCTGTCATATTTATAAGCTTCCCTTCCAACGGTAACTTGAGATATATTTGAATCTTTGTATCCGTTGATTGCCACTTCATTATTTCTTAGGCATTGTTTGCTTCATTTATTATAATGCGGCGTCTTAACTGCTTTAGCCGAAATGCGTTGTTTTAAGCTCTATTGATTGAAGTGCGGCGTTTCATATTCAGTTGCAGTCTTCTATGTCTCTTTGTCGGTTGATTGTTCTTTCCCGAGACATGTTCATTTGAAGGATGCTTAGCTTAGAAGCATACGGCTGAATGTATCAACTGATCGGTTTCCAACTGATCAGTTTTCTTTATTAGATCGGCTGATTTCAGTTGTTAAGTCCAGTTGCTGAATTGCGCGTATCAGTTGGTTCATATTTTGTCAAACGCCGGAATTTAGTTTCCAACAATTTTCCCCCTTTATGGTGTTTGACAAAACTAAGTAAATAATAACTGAACGTCTGAACTCATTGTAGATAAAATAAGAGATTGATCAACTGAATAATGGACTACACGAATCTGTAGAGATTTTTCTTCGACGAGAAGATTTCTTTTGTTGTTCTAGAATCTCTTTGATCTCTTCCCCCTTTTTGTCAAACAACTCCATCTTCAATGAGAATTTCCGAACATTTGTTGATAAAACATTGACAGTGATGGATATGCTAGAGACAACAGAGAGCATTGTGTTTTGCAACGAGTCTATTTTTCTTGTTACAAGCGTCTCTAGATGTTCAACTCGTTTGCTGATAACGTCTTGAGTGATGGAGAGACTCTCAGCCAAACCTTTGTTCTTCTTAATTGCTTCCATTGATTGAAACAAAGAGTTTAAGGCTTCTTGAATTGCTTTCAGTTTCTCTGAGTTGAATGCCTCAGAATGTTCTAGTTTCAGAGAATGTTCTAATTGAGTATGCTGAATCTTGGACAGATCATTAATCACTCTATGTATATCATACTGAATTTCCTGAATTTCTGCAAGAACAAAATCAAGATCTTTGGCGGAGTTAAGATTTGGCTTATCCGACGCTCCAGCTTCCTGTGAGACTTGATCAAAAACCACCATGGTTCTTTCAGATATCATTGTTTCAGCAATATTCGGTTCTGGAACATCTGTTTCAGTTACTGCCACTTGGACCAGATGAGGTGAAGACTGATGTTGTTCAGCATTTGAGCTTTCCTGCTGAATGTGAGAGTTTGCAGGATCTTCAGCTAGTGAGTCATGAACTGATGCTTCTTCTTGATAGTCATCTGAGATTCGAGCTGACTCTTTAGTTGGAGGATTGTCAAAAGTAGGCAACAGATCCTCCAGATTCTCAGCAATTTGGTGATCTGGTGATTGAACAGACATCATTCTTGGATCATTTGGTTCAGAAATGGCGGCCTTAACTGGCTCTTCAGTTAAGATGTTATTCTCTTCAGCTGCTTGATCAGCGGAGTAATCAACTGATAAAGGTTCATTAATAACAGATTATGTCACCACTGCTTGAATAATTTCATCAATGTTGGCAAAATTCAACTCGGCTTCAGAGTACAGCTGATGTTCCACAGCAGATGATTGTGGCACATCCTGAACTGTTTCTTCAGTTGTAACAATAGTTTGTTCTGAGGGTGGATCTTTCTGCTGAGAGGAGGGTTCTTCTTCTTCTTCTTCAGAGGCTTCCTCAGGAAGAACTAACTCCTGATCCATTTCCCACACTTTTATCTGAGCTTGCAAGCTAGTAAGATCTGTATCTAGCTGAGTGTTGCGACTTTGATTGTTGCACTCCCAAGAGCAGGTTGTCCACAAGTAGTATAATTCGATGAGTTCGAATATCGTTCCACAAGGAAGCTAAGGTAATTACAAGTCCACTACAATGTCTTTTTATTTTTATTTTTTTAGTTGTTTGAATCTTTAATTGGTAATTTTTAATTGTTCAAATTTTAATTAAGTAGTTGAGATTAAAGGATCCACTCTTGGTATTTTAATAAAGTTAACATTAATGAACAATATTGAAATCCACTTAATAAAATGGTTCCAATATATTAAATAATCATATTTATATTATGTTATATATTATGATCTTATAAGTATATAATATATACCAAAAATTATAAATGTGGTCAAGTATTTATTGTGCTATATATATTTGTAAACACTAAATCAAGGTTCCCACTTTAAATGATTGGTAAAACCAAACTAACATTTAAATGGTACCAAGAAATTAATATTATGATATATTTATATATAGTAAATCAAGGTTCCCACTTTAAATGGTTGGTAAAACCAAACAAACATTTAAATGGTTCCAAGAATTTAATATTATAATATATTCATATATAATAAATCAAGGCATCCACTTTAAATGGTTGGTAATACTAAACTAACATTTAAATGGTTCCAAGAATTTAGTGTAACATATAGCAACAATAAATCAAAACTCCCACTTATAAGTAGGGTATAAAAATGCTTAAAGAAATAAATATAACATAAACAATAAATAATGATTAAATAATATAAAACATAGATTCTTACCTTTTAGTAACTTTATTATCATGCCAAGAGTTTTACCTTTTCTTCTCAACTTTAGGAAGTTAGCTATTCATTATTCAAAGTGTAAAACTTTGAATATGAAATTAACATGTTAATTATATTTAAATGAAGAAATAAAGGAAAAATATAGAGAGAAATATTATGAACTCAAAGGTTTGTTCATAGAATGAGGGATATCTCAATACATTACAATGCACCCCTATTTATAGCCAAATTTGGGGAGACAACCACAAATAAAATATTATTTTTTTACACATAAGTCTTCATTGGTGTTCCAAGATATTATATTATATTACACATCACTTTTGAAAATCTTCTTCTCCGAATTTGCTTCTTCACATAAAAAGAAACATGTGGATAATTGAGTTGTCTAGTTGTGGTATTTTTTTCAGACCATTTGACAAAGTAATTTGAGAGATATGGTCAAAATACTAGAGCATGCTAAAACTGCCACTCCTTTGGTAACATTATTTGTTGCTTAATTTGATCCCAATTGTGAGAGGATTTTTATCTCATGCTTGCCACCAATATTGTAGATATTAACATCAACTTTCTACAGGTCCAAGAATCATCTTAATCCCATTTGCAACGCCAAGTTTATTCTTGTTTTATCGAACATGTAAAAAATAGTAAAAACTTATAATTACACAACAACTTATATTTTATACAATTTATTATAAAACATATAATATTTAAACATTTAATAAAACAAAAACTATATATTTATATTATAAAATATTTAATTAATGTACAATTTTTATGTTTATCACTGAGTGATCACAGCTCGATCATTATAAGCAGTTGGATTGGTGGGAATGTAGTTTGCCTTCAATTTCTCAAGCAGTTGAGATAGCTTCTTAGCTCGAATTTGGTCAAAAAAATAGGTTTTCCTTTCCAAAGCCTGAACAATTGTGGCAGCTTTGACCATCTTGAGGACAATTGCTTCCAGATTGATAAACTTGTTCAGCTGGGATTTCTTTTTCAGCTGCTTAGCAAAAATCTGAGTTCTGTAAGCGGTCCTAGGCATCATAGGATTGAAGTTTTGATGCTGCAAAATTATTAACCTGTTCCCAAACAAGGTCAATATGAGTTTGAATGGCATTAGATGGTCTTGGCTCTTCAACTAATTTGCCCTTGCCTTTTTCAGTACTGAGGATGTGTGGAATTTCCAATCCAGTACGAGTAGTATCTGTTGGAAACTAAATTCCGGCAGTTTGACAAAATATGAATCAACTGAAAATACGAACCAACTGATCGAGTAAACTGAAATCAACTGACTGATCAGTTGGAAACTGATTAGTTGATATATTCAGCCGTATGCTAAGCACCCTTCAACTGAACATATCTCGGGAAAGAACAATCAACCGTCAAGAGACATAGAAGATTGCAACGCCGCACTTCAATCAATACAGCTTAGAAAAACGCATTTTGGCGAAAGAAATTAAGACGCCACATCACAATAAATGAAGCAAACAATGTCCAAGGAATAATCAACGGATACAAAGATTCAAATTCATCTCAAGTTACCGTTGGAGAAAAGAAGCTTATAAATATGATAGAAGAACAGCTGAAAAAAAAAGAGAGTCAACACTATTCAAAATCTTGCTGTCACTCTGTCGAAATCTCAGCTCAATCTTACTTGATATATTCGTAGCAGTTAAGACTACAATTTGAGCTCATTAGCAAGTTGTAATAATCGTTGAAATTCGATAGTGCTAAGATCAGTTACGCACTGAGAACATCCTGTTAAACTAAGAGTTTCAGTTTTGGCAGTGTTAAGTCCAAACTGAAGTGGGTTAATACAATTCTTGTATTTGATCAAAGTCTTTTAGTGGATATCATATCCTTGAGATAGAAGGGGTAAAGTAGGAGTAATTAAATTCTCCGAACATCCAGAAACAACCCTTGCCTATTTTATTTCAGTTTCGTATTCTATCTTTCAGTCAGTTATTTTCCGCAACTACTTTAGTTTAACTGATTGTCATTGACCAACAAGATTCCGAGAATCAGTTTGTCACCAAACTGAACTCAAAATTCGAAAAAGATCAGTTTTAATTGTGAGTGTTTATTCAACCCCCCCTTCTAAACACTCTTGATACATTAATCGATCATATCAAGTGATATCAGAGCAGTTGAATCTTGTTCTTGAATACTTTTGATCTAAAAACTTGCCAGCATGACTTCATTCAACAAAATTCCCATGTTCTCCAGAGAAGAATTTGATTCCATTGAAAATCAAAATGCAGTCTCATTTGGCTGCACAAGATAATGACATGTGGTATGTCATAACTGATGGACCCATGAAGATTCTAAAAGCAAATACAGCAGTTGCCATAACAGAAGGGGCACCACAAAGAATAGAAAAGCCCAGAGATGAATGGACACCTGAAGACAAAAGAAAAGCAAATCTTGATAATGTGGCAAAAGACATTCTGTACAAAACGCTGGACAAAGTAACCTTCAGCAAAATAAAGATGTGTGAAACAGCCAAAGAAATTTGGGAGAAGCTGATCCAGTTGTATGAAGGAAATGATCAAACCAAGGAAAATAAACTTTCTGTTGCTATGCAAAAGTTTGATAACATCAAAATGAAAGCAGGAGAATCGATGCACGAGTATGATGAAAGAGTAAGTAGTGTCATCAATGAGTTAAATGCACTTGGAAAAGTGTATACTAACAAAGAGATTGCACTAAAGATAATGAGAGGTCTTCCCAAGGAATGAGATGTCAAAACCTTGGCAATGAGGGAGTCCAAAGATCTAAACCAGATTGAACTTCATGATTTATTTGCTGATTTAAAGGCTTATGAGTTCGAGCTGCAGACTAGAGAAGGAGAACCATCCACCCCTGCAGCCACAACTGCTCTAGCTGCTGTCAGAACTGAACAAATCAGTTCAGTCGAAAAATCTGCTGATCAGTTGAGTAATGATGCAATATCATTATTCATCAAAAAATTCGGAAGATTCATGAGAAAGAATCAAGAGAACTTCCAGAAGCCATACCAAAGGAACAATTCCAAAGATGAACCAAATGCCTGCTATAACTGTGGCAAATCAGGTCACTTCATTGCTGATTGTCCTAAACCCAAGAAGAACAGTCAAGGCTCAACTGATAGAAGAAAGAAATCATATGAACGCAAAAGAAGATCCAAGGAAGATAAGAAGGTCTTCAGAAAGAAACATGAGGTACTCTTAGCTGAAGAAAACAAATCTAAATGGGCAGAAACTGACAGTGAAGAGTCGGAACCAAAAAGCTCATGCAGTTCAAGTGATGATGACGAAGTAAAGTGCCTGATGGCTAATGATGCAGCAGAAGAATCATCTAGCCAACAGGTATTTGATTTCAGCTCAACTGATTTCACACGAGAAGAACTCATTCTAACACTCCATGATATGGTAAATGAGTATCAAAAGCTTGCATCATCATTTGAAGAAATCAAAGCAAAGCAAACTGATCGCACAGACAATAAAACCAAAACTGATGAATCAGTTGATGGGTTGAGTCTAAAAAGGGAAATTGCTGAGCTAAAAACAGAAAAAAAACAAAAATCAGGAGTTAATCCAGAAGTTATTCTTGAAAATTCAAAACAAACAGAACTTATTCAGGCTTGGAACAAATCATCTGTTGCATTGACTGATATACAGAACTCCCAAAAATCAGTAACTGATAAAACTGGTTTGGGGTTCTGTAACCAAGATGAAATGTAAACCAATGATACTCAACCAAAACTGAATATGGGCAAAGGGAAATACATTCACTTTGTCAAATCAGTTATGGTACAAGAACAATCAGAGCCAAGTAAACTGGTTGAAAAGCCAACTGAAAATATGAACAAGGGCAAATAGATATGGTATTGGTTATAGTCAAAAATTCTCAACTGATTCACAAAGTCAGTCATCAAAGAGATTTTACAAAAACTATTCGAATGGCTATTCCAATTACTATAACTGCAAGCCAGTTCAGAAGAGATATAGGCTGAACAATCAGTTGAATAAAGCAAAAACACATATTGTATCATTCGTACACTACACAAGCACACAAAAGCCGAGACAAACCATTTGGAATACAGCTACTGGAAAGCCTGTTAGACTAATCCAAGTATGGGTTCCTAAAGGACTAATCAGTTCAGGACCCAAATAGATATGGGTACCAAATTATATTATGTGTGTGACTGCAGGTAACTGGTACAAACAAGAACTCAATATGGTATTTGGACAGTGTATGTTCGCGATATATGACAGGAGATGCAAGTGTGCTATCTCAACTGATCAAATACAGTGGTCCAAATATCAGTTTTGGGGACAATTCCAAAGGTAGAACTGTGGGTAAGGGTAAGCTTATCCATGGTAACTTTACTTTTAAAGATGTTCTATTAGTAGAAAACCTGAAGTATAACTTGATCAGCATCAGTCAGTTATGCGACAGTGGATTCTCGGTACATTTTGACAAAAACTCATGTTCAGTCAAAACTTCAACTGATGAAATCATAATAACTGGCAAACATTGTGGAAACACATATAAAGTCAGTTGGTATGATCAAACTTATGCACCAGTTTGTTTTATTGCTTCCAAATCATCTAAAAACTGGTTGTAGCACAAGAGACTAAGTCATCTAAACTTTAAATCCATTGCCTATCTGAGTAAACATGAACTTGTAACTGGTTTGCCCAAAATAGACTTTTCAAAAGAAAAACTTTGCTCAGCATGTCAGTATGGTAAACAAGTACGATCTTTTTTTAAAAACAAGGGTTGTAAATCTTCATCCCGATGCTTAGAACTGTTGCACATGGATCTCTTTGGTCCTATACCAGTCATGAGCTTAGGGGGAATGAAATACACCTTGGTAGTCGTGGATGATTTTTCAAGATTTACTTGGGTTATTTTTCTCAAATCTAAAGACCATACTGCTTCACAACTGATAAAGCTCTTCAAAAGACTTTTAAACGAAAAATCAGTTGGAATTGATCGAATCAGATCAGATCGAGGAACTGAATTCATCAATCAAACTCTTTCAAATTTTCTAGAGAATGCTGGAATTAAGCATGAGCTCTCAGCAGCCAGAACTCCTCAGCAAAATGGTGTAGCTGAGAGAAGAAATCGGACCCTTAAAGAAGCTACTAGAACAATGATTGCTGATTCTGGTATTTCTCAAAGGTTTTGTGCAGAGGCAGTAAACACTGCGTGTTATACTCAGAACAGATCAATGATTTATAAGAATCATATGAAAACACCATGTGAGATCTGGCATGGAAGAAAAAGTATAATTACTTATTTCAAAATATTCGGCTGCAGATGTTTTATTCTTGATAATGGTAAAAATTATTTAAAATCGTTTGATTCTAAATCTGCAGAGGGAATATTTCTTGGATACTCATCAGTTAGTATAGCTTATAGAGTCTTCAATAAGAAAACCCTAAATGTTGAAGAATCAGCTCATGTTGATTTCGATGAAACTGAACTAACTAATAAGCCAACTGATCAAGTTGAGCTAGTTGATCGACTTACAGATATCAGTTTGGAGGATGATGATGAAAAAGACAATCATATTAATCAAAACAATCTCCAAACACCCGAACCAGAAGTGTCAGATCAATCAGCTGAACCAGAAGCCATTCCTAATGATCAGTTGATAGAGCATAATGATAACATTCAAATACCAGTTGACGAAGCACCAACTGAGACTGAAAACTGTGTTCAGTTACCAACTGAAGAAATTTCTGATACAACAAATACTGAGTACAGATGGAGAAAATCACATCCACCTGAGCTGGTAATAGGAAATCCATCTGATCCAGTAAGAACTCGCAATCAAATGCTAAATTTATTTATCCATTCAGCTTTCGTATCACAACTAGAACCAAAGAAAATTGATGAAGCTCTTGCTGATCCTAACTGGGTAAATGCAATTCAAGAAGAGCTAAATCAGTTCACTCATAACAATGTCTGGAACTTAGTTCCAAGACCAGTTTCAAAAACTGTTATAGGTACAAAATGGGTGTATAGGAATAAACTGAACGAGGATGGTTCAGTTGTGCGCAACAAAGCAAGATTAGTAGCACAAGGATACAGACAAGAAGAAGAAATTGACTATGATGAGACATATGCTCCAGTTGCAAGACTGGAAGCAATCAGAATGTTTCTTGCTTATGCATCATACAAGAACTTCAAAGTCTATCAATGGATGTCAAAAATGCATTCCTAAATGGCCAGCTACAAGAGGAAGTATATGTTGAATAACCCCCAGGTTTTGTAAATCACAACTTTCCTGATCATGTATATCATTTGAACAAAGCCTTATATGGTCTTAAACAAGCTCCCAGAGCTTGGTACGAAACTCTTTCAAAATTCCTAACTGATCATGATTTTTCTGTTGGATCAGTTGATAAGACCTTGTTCAAATTTACTAAGAATGATCACATTTTATTAGTTCAAATTTATGTTGATGATATCATATTTGGGTCAACTAACCCCAAATTATGCGAGAAATTTGCTAAGCTAATGCAGGATAAGTTTGAAATGAGCATGATGGGTGAAATGACATTGTTTCTTGGACTACAAGTGAAGCAACTGGAAACTGGTATATTCATAAGTCAGACTTAATATACAAAGGAGCTGCTGAAGAAATTTGGCATGGAATCATGTTCAGGTGCGAATACTGAGCTCATCAGTAAAATTGGACACTGATCAAGGGGGAATATCAGTTGAGGCGACAATATATCGAGGTTTAATAGGGTCATTGTTATACCTAACTGCCAGTCGCCCTGATATTGTATTTGCTGTGTGTATGTGTGCTAGATTTCAAGCAAATCCTAAGCAATCACATTTCTCAGCTGCTAAAAGAATTTTGAAATACCTTAAGGGTACACAAAATGTTGGGTTATGGTACTCTAAAGACTCTACTTTCAATTTAGTTGGATATTCAGATGCAGATTATGCAGGATGTAAGCTTGATCGTAAAATTACAAGTGGATCTTGGCAGTTTCTAGGAGACAGGCTGATCTCTTGGTTCAGCAAGAAGCAGACATCTATAGCTACCTCAACAACTGAAGCAGAATACCTTGCTGCTGGTAGTTGTTGTGCACAACTGATCTGGATCCAGCAACAATTGAGAGATTATGGAGTAATTACAAATAATTCGCCCGTATTTTGTGACAATACGAGTACAATTTCCATCACCTATAATCCAGTTCTTCACTCAAGGACAAAGCATATAGATGTCAGACACCACTTCATAAGAGATCATGCTTTGAAGAAGAACATCAGACTGGAGTATATATCAACTGAGCAACAAGCAGCTGATATCTTCACCAAACCATTACCCGAGACTAAGTTTTCTTACTTTCGCAATATTCTTGGTTTAATTGATCTGTCTTAAAATTATTACTAATGTTGCTTTACCAATAGAATTATCTGCAGAAAATAAGAACACAACAAATTGAAAATAATACTTTATTAAGAATACCATTGATCCCAGTGTACAGAAGATATCATAGAACAAACTGAATCCTGCCATTCTCTAATCCAATCATTCAATTCATAAATTTGGATTCTAGAAAATGACCTAGTTGTAGAAATCTTCTCAACCACATGCCATTCCTTCCATAACATTGCTTCTAACATACATTTGTCATCAATCAGATCTGTAACATGCCTAACTTCAAAACGATCAATGTATTTTCTTGCTGTCGCTGCTTGAGCACGAGTAGGAACAGCACCACTACTACTTACCCTCTGCAAATCATGAATCTTGAACCATGTTGACATCACTTTCATCAAGACATATTCTTCCATTGTCTTCTTCAATTCTTCTAAATAAGGACTTAATTGCTCATTAACTTGAATATGCGAACTACTGCATGCATCAAAGTTACTTGAATCCGAAATATTGAACTGTAATTGTCTCACATTCTATCATCTTATTTAAAGACAGATGAAATTTAAATGTTCAAGAAACTGAAGAGACTCAAATCAACTAAAGCGTCTTTCTCATTTACCGAGGCCTCTTAACTATCAGTTGTTCATTATCAACTGATATCAGTCTGACATTTATTACTTAACGCTTAACCAATCATCAGTTCATCTGTTTATGATCGTAATTCATATATAATAACTAATGAAACTTATTATTTGCAGGAAAAAGAAAAAAAAAACAAAGTTAAGCCAAAATAAATGTTTTATTCAACCATAAATATTTTCTTGGATTACATTTTCATATTTTTCCTCTATATCATCTATCCACATTCTCAACCAAACAGATAGAGATGAGGAAGATGTCTTGAGAAAGCTGTGTGAAGAAGCTATGCGATTAAGGATCTCCAGTTCCTTTCGAAGCATCAGCTGATAGATACGACCATCCGTAAAGATGTCCACTCACACAGCTATATTCAAGTGCTCCCGCACTTCTCTCAACTCTGCCATCAGTTTGGGAGTGGTAGCCTCTCCAGAATTATACAGGAACGCAAGCTCCTGTAACTTTTCCCAGTAGGGAAGACTCTTGTAGAAGACTTCGTCTTCTATAACAGCCTTCCTAGCTTCCAGAGAAAATGGCGAAGCACTCGAGCTACTCGCATCTGCCATTCTTTCGTCTTGAATATTTTCACCAATATAACTGAAACTAACCGTGTTACTTCTATTTATAGCAGAATATCAAGGAAGCTGAAGGGTCGTCAACGTTTCAGCAAACGATAATCTTTCTGACCTTTAAATTTATTCGCTTTAATTATTTTATGCACTAATTAAGGGGGAATAATGGTTTTAAAAGGTTAACTGAGAAGACAAATGTTAGTAAACTCTCAACAGAAAGGACACAGTCTTACAACTGATCGTTCAGTTGGGTATTTCACTAATCTTCTAATATAAGTTAACTAATTAAAACATATTATATTCCAAATCAAATGACGTGACTGTCTATTATCTAATGATGAATCTCATTTTGAAAACGTGGAAGCATTTGAACCGTTTAAATTGTACACACGCTTATAGCACACGAACACACGTTTTTATTCAAAATTTTGATGGACTGACACGTGTCCAGAATTTAAACAGTCACATACATATAAATAATTTCCCGCTTCAATTCAGCTTTCTTTCTTACGCGTACATCATCTCTCAGAGCAAACTCATACACTCAGAGCTTGTATTTCGCAAAATTTCAGGTTTCATTACTCTCAGCAATGGCGAATCAAATCCCAGCTCACATGTTGAACGCTATGGCCATTGATTTTGACTCAGTTCTATCAGTTCACGAAGCTGAAATTAAGAACGTCTTTCTGAAGATTGAATCTGCTGGTCTCAGAATGTTTTTGGGACAATACTCGCAGGAGATTTACCCAAAAGAACTCCAAGACCTGTACTCAAATGAATATATCAACTCTGATGGAAACATCATTGCCACTATTAACGGTCAGTCGGTGACCATTTCTGAAGATTCTTTTGGAGAAATCTTTTCATTACCCTCTGATGGATTAGTACACCTTGCTGATGTTAAAGCATCAGATATCGAAGAAATGCAAACTGCACTCTCTGCTGATGGACGGAAAATCAAAGTTTCCGATCCTAAGAAGGAACTGAAGCATGAGGTTCAGTTACTGGCTGATATCGTAGCCAAAGGGCTATTGGCCAAGGCAGGATCGTATGCTGCCCTGACTTTGGAGAAGTTTCAAGCTATTACGATCATTATGGCTGGAAGAAAATTCAACTGGAAGCAACTTATTTTTAGTATCTTGAAGAACATGTTTTCCTCCACCAAGCAATCAAAAGGATTTGCAGTGCCGCTAAGCTATTTGAATGAAAGTCAAAGGGTTGGTGGCTGATGATTCGGAGCGATTATCCAAATTCAAAATTTTCAATGGGAAGAATATTCTACCACCCAAGACTAAACTAGACATTTCTCCTGCTCAGTTTTAAAGATAAAACAGGAGATTGGGACTCAACAGACGGCTCCCAAATCAGTTAAACAGGAGAAGACATTGGCTCAACTGAAGACAGTTAAAAGAAAATTGATTATTAGTAAATCCGATTCTGAGAAGACGTCCTCTCCAAAACTTGCCAAGAAACCAAGAACACAAAGAAAAAAATTACCAACCACAGTAAAATCAATTCCTACTGAAAGACTGATATCTTCAGATGCCCAACAGCCTATCAAAGCAGTTCCTCTGAAGATTATTCCACCAGAAATCTCAGCTGGTGCAACAAAGGAAACAATTAGAATCAAAGCTCCTCTAATCCACATCAATCGTCCTACCGTTCTAACACCTCCCAGACCCAAAGGTATAAAGATTATAGAACAGGTGGATACTACTCGTACTGGATTGGAAATTCCACACATCCTCAGTAGTGAAAAAGGCAAAGGAAAATTGATTGAAGAGCCCATGCCATCCAATTCAATTCAACCTCATATTGACCTTGTTTGGGAACAGGTTAATAATTTTGCAGCATCAAAACTTAAAATCTATGATGACTGGACCAGTCTACAGAACTCAAATTTTTGCTAAGCAGCTGAAAAAGAAATCCCAGCTGAACAAATTTATCAAACTGGAAGCAATTGTCCTCAAGATGGTCAAAGCTGCTACAATTGTTCAGGCTTTGGAGAGAAAAACATATTTTTTGATCAAATTCGAGCTAAGAAGCTATCTCAACTGCTTGAGAAATTAAAGGCAAACTACATTCCCACCAATCCAACTGCCTATAATGATCGAGCTGTGATCACTCAGCTAGATACAGATCTTACTAGCTTGCAAGCTCAGATAAAAATGTGGGAAATGGATCAGGAGTTAGTTCTTCCTGAGGAAGCCTCTGAAGAAGAAGAAGAAAACCCCTCCTCTCAGCAGAAAGAGCCATCCTCAGAACAAACTATTGTCACAACTGAAGAACCAGTTCAGGATGTGCCACAATCATCTGCTGTGGAACATCAGCTGTACTCTGAAGCCGAGTTGAATTTTTCCAACATTGATGAAATAATTCAAGCAGTAGTGACAGAATCTATGAATAATGAAACCATTTCTGAAAAAGTTGATCACTCAACTGATCAAATCACTCAAGATGTTTCTATCTCAACAGAAGCACCAGCTCAGCCTGTTGTTTCTGAACTAAAGGAGCAAACAGTGGTGCCTACTCAATCACCAAATCAACAGATTGCTGAAAATATGGAGGCAATTCATGACCCTTTCACTGAAAATCTTATTCAGCAGGAAAGCCCAATTGTTGATCAACATCAATCTTCATCTCCTCCAGTCCAAGTAGCAATAACTGAAACAGATGTTCCAGCACAGACTGTCTCTGAAACGATATTATCTGATAGAACCATGGTGGTCTTTGATCAAGTCTCACATGAACCAAGAACATCTAATCAATCACCTCCTCTTCAATCCACAGAAATGGATTTTGTTCTTGAATAAATCCAGAATATGCAGCACAATATGCAGCAGATGATTACTGAAATCAAGAAAATTCAATCCACACAATTCTCTCATACTGTCAAATTGGATTCTTCAATTGAATATGACTCCGCAAAACTGAAAGTCATTCAAGCAAACATGAAGTCTCTAACCCGAACAGTACTTGAGATGAAAAATAACAGAGGTCTAGTTCAAAGTCTCTATACAACTCAGAATATAATTAGTCAACGAGTTGAGCGATTGGAAACTTTTGTTTCTAATAAAATGGGATTGCTGCAGACTTGTTTACAAACTGCTGTCTCAAGTATCTCCTGCAGATGTCAAAATTCTTTCCACTGACATTCGAAAATTATCTGAGAAGATGGATTTGTTTGAAAAAAAGTGGGAAGAAATCAAAGATCAAAGAGCATCTTGAAAAACAGCAGAAGCAGTTAATCAGATTATTAGATTCAGCTGTTATTAAATCAAGATATCTTTCAGTTCAAGAAATTCAATCTCTTATTTTATCTACAATGAGCTCAGATGTTCAGTTATTATTTACTTAGTTTTAACAAACACCATAAAGGGGGAAATTATTGAAAACTAAATTCCGGCGTTTGACAAAATATGAATCAACTGAAAATACGAACCAACTGATCGAGTAAACTGAACTCAGCAACTGGACTTAATAACTGAAATCAACTGACTGATCAGTTGGAAACTGATTAGTTGATATATTCAGCCGTATGCTAAGCACCCTTCAACTGAACATATCTCGGGAAAGAACAATCAACCGTCAAGAGACATAGAAGATTGCAACGCCGCACTTCAATCAATACAGCTTAGAAAAACACATTTCGGTGAAAGAAATTAAGACGCCGCATCACAATAAATGAAGCAATCAATGTCCAAGGAATAATCAACGGATACAAAGATTCAAATTCATCTCAAGTTACCGTTGGAGAAAAGAAGCTTATAAATATGACAGAAGAACAGCTGAAAAAAAGAGAGTCAACACTATTCAAAAGCTTGCTTGTCACTCTGTCGAAATCTCAGCTCAATCTTACTTGATATATTCGTAGAAGTTAAGGCTACAATTTGAGCCCATTAGCAAGTTGTAATAATCGTTGAAATTCGATAGTGCTAAGATCAGTTACGCACGGAGAACATCCTGTTAAACTAAGAGTTTCATTTTTGGCAGTGTTAAGTCCAAACTGAAGTGGGTCAGTACAATTCTTGTATTTGATCAAAGTCTTTTAGTGGATATCCTATCCTTGAGATAGAAGGGATGACGTAGGAGTAATTAAATTCTCCGAACATCCAGAAACAACCCTTGCCTATTTTATTTCAGTCAGTTATTTTCCGCAACTACTTTAGTTTAACTGATTGTCATTGACCAACAAGATTCCGAGAATCAGTTTGTCACCAAACTGAACTCAAAATTCGAAAAAGATCAGTTTTAATTGTGAGTGTTCAACCCCCCCTTCTAAACACTCTTGATACGTTAATCGATCCTATCAGTATCCACAAGTTCTATAATCTTTATACCTTTGGGTCTGGCAGGTGCTAGAACAGCAGGACGATTGATATGGATTAGAGGAGCTTTGATCCTAACTGTTTCCTTTGTTGCACCAGCTGAGATTTCTGGTGGGATGATTTTCAGAGGAACTGCTTTGATAAGCTGTTGGGAATCCGAAGATTTCAGGCTTTCAGTAGGAATAGATTCTACTGTGGTTGGTAATTTTGTCCTTTGTGTTCTTGGTTTCTTGGCAACTTTTGGAGAGGGTGTCTTCTCGGAATCGGATTCACTGATAATCAGTTTTCTTTTAACTGTCTTCAGTTGAGCCAATGTCTTGGTCTGTTTAACTGATTTTGGAGCAGCCTGTTGCGTTCCAATCTCCTTTTTGATCTTCACGAACTGATCAGGAGAGATATCTAATTTAGTCTTGGGTGGCAGAACATTCTTCCCATTGAAAATTTTGAATTTAGATAATTGCTCCGAATCATCAGCTACCAACCCTTTGACTTTCATCAAATAGCTCAACGGCACTGCAAATCCTTTGGATTGCTTGGTGGAGGAAAACATATTATTCAAGATACTGAAAATAAGTTTCTTCCAGTTGAATTTTCTTCCAGCCATAATAACCGTAATAGCTTGAAACTTTTCCAAAGTCAGGGCGGCATACGATCCTGCCTTAGCCAATAGCCCTTTGGCTATGGTATCAGCCAGCAACTGAACCTCATGCTTCAGTTTCTTCTTAGGATCGGAAACTTTGATTTTCCGTCCATCAGTAGAGAGTGCAGTTTGCATTTCTTCAATATCTGATGCTTTAACATCAGCAAGGTGTACCAGTCCATCAGAAGGTAATGAAAATATTTCTCCGAAAGAATCTTCAGAAATGGTCACCAACTGACCATTAATAGTGGAAATGATGCTTCCATCAGAGTTGACATATCCATTTGAGTAGAGGTCCTGGAGTTCTTTTGGGTAAATCTCCTGCGAGTATTGCCCCAAGAATATCCTCAGCCCAGTTGATTCAAGCTTTAGAAATACATTTTTCACATCGACTTCTTCGACTGATAAAGCTGATTCAAAGTTGATAGCCATAGCATTCAATATATGAGCAGGGATCTGATTTGTCATTGCTGAGAGTAAGGAAACCTGAGATTTTGCGAAATTCAAGCTCTGAGTGTATGAGTTTGCTCTGAGAGATGATGTACGCGTAAGAAAGAAACTGAATTGAAGCAGGGGAATTATTTATATGTATGTGACTGTTTAAATTCTGGACACGTGTCAGTCCATCAAAATTTTGAATAAAAACGTGTGCTGTAAGCGTGTGTACAATTTAAACGGTTCAAATGCTTCCACGTTTTTTTAAAATAAGATTCATCATTAGATAGCGGACAGTCACGTCACTTGATTTGGAATATAATATGATAAATTAGTTAACTTATGTGAGAAGATTAGTGAAATACCCAACTGAACGATCAGTTGTAAGACTGTGTCCTTTCAGTTGAGAGTTTACTAACATTTGTCTTCTTAGTTAACCTCTTAAAAACTGATATTCCCCCTTAATCGGTGCATAGAATAATTAAAGTGACGATATAAAAATAAATTTAAAGGTCAGAAAGATTATCGTTTGCTGAAACGTTGACGGCCCTTCAGCTTCCATGATTCTCGGCTATAAATAGAACTAACAGGGTTAGTTTCAGTCATATTGGTAAAAATATTCAAGACAAAAAGAATGGCAGATACGAGTAGCTCGAGTACTTCGCCGTTTGCTCTGGAGACCAGGAAGGCTGTTATAGAAGATGAAGTCTTGTATAAGAGTCTTCACTACTAGGAAAAGTTACAGAAGCTTGAGTTCCTGTATAATACTGAAGAGGCTACCACTCCCGAACTGGTGGCAGAGTTGAAAAGAGTGCGGGAGCACTTGAACATAGCTGTGTGGGTGGACATCTTTAAGGATGATCATATCTATCAGCTAATGCTTCGAAAGGAACTGAAAATCCTTAAGCACATAGCTGTTTCTCAGAGCTTTCTCAAGACATCTACCACACCTTTATCCACTTGGTTGAAAATGTGGATAATTGTTGTAGAAAAAAAATATGATGATGTAATCCGTGCAAACGTTTATGATTGAATGAATTATTTATATGAGCTTAATTTTGTTTTTCTCTTTCCTGCAAATGATAAATTTCATCAGTTGTTATATATGAATTGCGAACTTAAACAGATGAACTGATGAAAGACTAACTTATATAAGTTGACTATGAACTGAAATCAGTTAAGCATTAAGTAATAAATGACAAACTGATATCAGTTGATAATGAACAACTGATAAATAAGAAGCCTGGGTAAATGAGAAAAACGCTTCGGTTGACTTGAGATTCTTTGGTTTCTTCAACATTTAATGTCATCTGTCTATAAATAAGACAAGAGAGATAAAATGTGAGATAATAACAGTTCAATATGTCGGATTCAAGTAATTCTGATGCATGCAGCAGTACGCATATTCAAGTTACTGAACAATTAAGTCCTTATTTAGAAGAGTTGAAGAAAACGATGGAAGAATATGTCTTGACGAAAGTGATGTCAACATGGTTCAAAATTCATGATTTGCAGAGGATAAGTAGTAGTGGTGCTGCTCCTTCTCGGGCTCAAGCAGCAACAGCAAGAAAATACATTGATCGTTTTGAAGTCAGGCATGTTACATACCTGGTTGATGACAATGTTCTGTTACAAGCAATGCTATGGAAAGAATGGCATGTGATTGAGAAGATTTCTACAACCGAATCATTTTCTAGAATCCGAATTTATGAGTTGAATAATTGGATTACAGAATGGCAAGATTCAGTTGGTTCTAAGTTATCTTCTGTAAGATGGAATCGATTTTATTCTTAATAAAGTATCATTTCCAATTTGTTGTTGTGTTCTTATTTTCTGCAAAGAATTTTATTAGTAAAACAGCATTAATAATAATTTTAAGACAAGTCAATTAAACCAAGAATATTGCGAAAGTAAGAAAACTTAGTCTCGGGTAATGGTTTGGTGAAGATGTCAGCTGCTTGTTGCTCAGTTGAAATATACTCATGTCTGATGTTCTTCTTCAAAGCATGATCTCTAATGAAGTGGTAACTGACATCTATATGCTTGGTCCTTGAGTGAAGAACTGGATTATAGGTGATGGCAATTGTGCTCGTATTGTCACAAAATATGGGCGATTCATTTGTAATTACTCCATAATCTCTCAGTTGTTGCTGGATCCAGATCAGTTGTGCACAACAACTACCAGTAGCAAGGTATTCTGCTTCAGTTGTTGAGGTAGCTATGGATGTCTGCTTTTTGCTGAACCAAGATATCAGTCTGTCTCCTAGAAACTGACAAGATCCACTTGTACTTTACGATCAAGCTTACATCCTGCATAATCTGCATCTGAATATCCAACTAAATTGAAAGTAGAGTCTTTAGAATACCATAACCCAACATTTTGTGTACCCTTAAGATATTTCAAAATTCTTTTAGCAGCTGAGAAATGTGATTGCTTAGGATTTGCTTGAAATCTAGCACGCATACAGACAGCAAATACAATATCAGGACGACTGGCAGTTAAGTACAACAATGAACCTATTAAACCTCGATATAATGTCGCCTCAACTGATATTCCCCCTTGATCAGTGTCCAATTTTACTGATGATCTCATGGGAGTATTTGCAGCTGAACATGATTCCATGCCAAATTTCTTCAGCAGCTCCTTTGTATATTTAGTTTGACTGATGAATATACCAGTCTGCAGTTGCTTCACTTGCAGTCCAAGAAATAATGTCAGTTCACCCATCGTGCTCATTTCAAACTTATCCTGCATTAGCTTAGCAAACTTTTCGCATAATTTGGGATTAGTTGACCCAAATATGATATCATCAACATAAATTTGAACTAATAAAATGTGATCATTCTTAGCAAATTTGAACAAGGTCTTATCAACTGATCCAACAGAAAAATCATGATCAGTTAGAAATTTTGAAAGAGTTTTGTACCAAGCTTTGGGAGCTTGTTTAAGACCATATAAGGCTTTGTTCAAATGATATAAATGATCAGGAAAGTTGTGATTTACAAAACCTGGGGGTTGTTCAACATATACTTCCTCTTGTAGTTGACCGTTCAGGAATGCACTCTTTACATCCATCTGATAGACCTTGAAGTTCTTGTGTGATTCATAAGCGATAAAAATTCTGATTGCTTCCAGTCTTGCAACTAGGAGCATACGTCTCATCATAGTCAATTCCTTCTTCTTGCCTATATCATTGTGCCACTAATCTTGCTTTGTTGCGTCCAACTGAACCATCCTCGTTCAGTTTATTTCTGTATACCCATTTTGTACCTATAATAGTTTTTGAAATTGGTCTTGGAACTAAGTTCCAGACATTGTTATAAGTGAACTGATTTAGCTCTTCTTGCATTGCATTTACCCAGTTAGGATCAGCAAGAGCTTCATCAGTTTTCTTCGGTTCTAGTTGTGAAACAAAAGCTGAATAGATAAATAAATTTAGCATTTGATTGCGAGTTCTTACTGGATCAGATGGATTTCCTATTACCAGTTCAGGTGGATGTGATTTTCTCCATCTGTACTCAGTATTTGTTGTATCAGCAATTTATTCAGTTGGTAACTGAACACAGTTTTCAGTCTCAGTTGGTTCTTCGTCAACTGGTATTTGAATGTTATCATTATGCTCTATCAACTGATCATCAGCAACGACTTCCTGCACATATTATTGGTCCAGTACTTCTGGTTCAGGTGTTTGAAGTATGTTTTGATTACCATGACTTTCATTTTTTTCATCATCTTCCAAACTGATATCTGTAAATCGATCAACTAGCTCAACTTGATCAGTTGGCTTATCAGTTAGTTCATTTTCATCGAAATCAACATGAGCAGATTCTTCAACATTTAGGGTTTTCTTGTTGAAGACTCGATAAGCTATACTAACTGATGAGTATCCAAGAAATATTCCTTCTGCATATTTAGCATCAAACGCTTTTAAATAATTTTTACCATTATCAAGAATAAAACATCTGCAGCCGAATATTTTGAAATATGTAATTATACTTTTTCTTCCATGCCAGATCTCATATGGTGTTTTCATATGATTTTTATTAATAATTGATCTGTTCTGAGTGTAACACGCAGTGTTTACTGCCTCTGCCCAAAATCTTTGAGAAATACCAGAATCAGCAAGCATCGTTTTAGCAGCTTCTTTAAGAGTCCGATTTCTTCTCTCAGCTACACCATTTTGCTGAGGAGTTCTGGCTGCTGAGAGCTCAGGCTTAATTCCAGCATTTTCTAGGAAATTTGAAAGAGTTTGATTGATGAATTCAGTTCCTCGATCAGATCTGATTCGATCAATTCCAACTGATTTTTCATTTAAAAGTCTTTTGAAGAGCTTTATTAGTTGCGAAGCAGTATGGTCTTTAGATTTGAGAAAAATAACCCAAGTAAATCTTGAAAATCATCTACGACTACCGAGGTGTATTTCATTCCTCCTAAGCTCATGACTTGTATAGGACCAAAAAGAAACATGTGCAACATTTCTAAGCATCGGGATGAAGATTTACAGCCATTGTTTTTAAAAGAGGATCGTACTTGTTTACCATACTGACATGCTGAGCAAAGTTTTTCTTTTGAAAAGTCTATTTTGGGCAAACCAGTTACAAGTTCATGTTTACTCAGATAGGCAATGGTTTTAAAGTTTAAATGATTTAGTCTCTTATGCCACAACCAGTTTTTAGACGATTTGAAAGCAATAAAACAAACTGGTGCATAAGTTTGATCATTCCAACTGACTTTATATGTGTTTCCACAACGTTTGCCAGTTAGTATGATTTCATTAGTTGAAGTTTTGGCTGAACATGAGTTTTTGTCAAATTGTACTGAGAATCCACTGTCGCATAACTAGCTGATGCTAATCAAGTTATACTTCAGGTTTTCTACTAATAGAACATCTTTAAAAGTAAAGTTATCATAGATAAGCTTACCCTTACCCACAGTTCTACCTTTGGAATTGTCCCCGAAACTGATGTTTGGACCACTATATTTGATCAGTTGAGATAACGCAATTGCATCTCCTGTCATATGTCGTGAACATCCACTGTCCTAAATACCATGTTGAGTTCTTGTTTGTACCTGTTACCTGCAATCACACACATAATATAACTTGGTACCCATATCTATTTGGGTCTTGAACTGATTAGTCCCTTAGGAACCCATACTGGGATTATTCTAACAGACTTTCCAGTAGCTATATTCCAAATGGTTTTTCTCGGCTTTTGTGTGCTTGGTGTGTAGTGTACAGATGATACAATATGTGTTTTAGCTTTATTCAACTGATTGTTCAGTCTATATCTCTTGTGAACTGGCTTGCAGTTATAGTAATAGAAATATCTATTCGAATAGTTCTTGTGAAACCTCTTTGATGACTGACTTTGTGAATCAGTTGAGAATTTTTGATTATAACCAATCTCATATCTTCTAGCCTTGTTCATATTCTCAGTAGGTTGCTCAATCAGTTTACTGGGCTCAATTTGTTCTTGTACCATTGTTGTTTTGACAAAGTGAATGTATTTCCCTTTGTCTGTTTTAAGCTTTAGTTGAGTATCATTTGGATACATTTCTCCTTGAGTGTTGAACCCTAAACCAGTTTTATCAGAAACTGATTTTTGTGAATTCTGCATCTCATTCAGTGTAGTAGATGACTTGTTCCAAGACTGAATGAGCTCAGTCTGTTTTGAGTTTTCAAGAATCAACTTCTGGATTAATGACTGATTTTTGTTTCTCTCTGCTTTTAACTCAGCAATTTCCCTTTTTAGACTCAACCCATCAACTGATTCATCAGTTTTGGTTTTATTGTCTGTGGGATCAGTTTGCTTTGCTTTGATTTTTTCAAATGATGATGCAAGCTTTTGATACTCATTTACCATGTCATGTAGTGTTAGATAGAGTTCTTCTCGTGTGAAATCAGTTGATCTGAAATCAAATACCTATTGGCTAGATGATTCTTCTTCTGCATCATTAGCCATCAAGCACTTGACTTCCTCATCATCACTAGAGCTGCATGAGCTTTCTGGTTCTGACTCATCACTGTCAGTTTCTGTCCATTTAGATTTGTTTTCTTCATCTAAGAGTACCTCATGTTTCTTTCTGAAGGACTTCTTATCTTCCTTGGGTCTTCTTTTGTGTTCATATGATTTCTTTCTTCCATCAGTTGAGCCTTGACTGTCCTTCTTGGGTTTAAGACAATCAGCAATAAAGTGACCTGATTTGCCACAGTTGTAGCAGGCATTTGATTCATCTTTGGAGCTGGTCCTTTAGTATGGCTTCTGAAAGTTTCCTTGATTCTTTCTCATAAACCTTCCAAATTTTTTGATGAACAATGACATAGCATCACTGCTCAACTGATCAGCAGATTTCTCGACTGAATTGATTGGTTCTGTTCTGACAGCAGCTAGAGCAGTTGTGGCTGCAGGGGTAGATGGTTCTCCTTCTCTGGTCTGCAGCTCAAATTCATAAGCCTTTAAATCAGCAAACAGATCATGAATTTCAATCTGGTTCAGATCTTTGGACTCCCTCATTGCCATGGTCTTGACATCCCATTCATTGGGAAGACCTCTCATTACCTTCAGTGCAATCTCTTTGTTGGTATACACTTTTCCAAGTGCATTTAACTCATTGATGATACTGCTTACTCTTTCATCATACTCGTGCATTGATTCTCCTACTTTCATTTTGATGTTATCAAACTTTTGAACAGCAACAGAAAGTTTATTTTCTTTGGTTTGATCATTTCCTTCACACAGCTGGATCAGCTTTTCCCAAATTTCTTTGGCTGTCTTACACATCTTTATTTTGCTGAAGGTTACTTTGTTCAGCGTTTTATACAGAATGTCTTTTGCCACATTATCAAGATTTGTTTTTCTTTTATCTTCAATTATCCATTCATCTCTGGGCTTTTCTATTCTTTGTGGTACCCCTTCTGTTACGGCAACTGCTGTATTTGTTTTTAGAATCTTCATGGGTCCATCAGTTATGACATACCACATGTCATCATCTTGTGCAGCTAAATGAGCCTGCATTCTGATTTTCCAATCATCAAATTCTTCTCTGGAGAACATAGGAATTTTGTTGAATGAAGTCATGCTAGCAAGTTTATAGATCAAAATATTCAAGAACAAGATTCAACCGCTCTGATACCACTTGATAGGATCGATTAACGTATCAAGAGTGTTTAAAAGGAGGGGTTGAATAAACACTCTCAATTAAAACTGATCTTTTCGAATTTTGAGTTCAGTTTGTTGACAAACTGATTCTCGGAATCTTGCTGGTCAATGACAATCAGTTAAACTAAAGTAGTTGCGGAAAGTAACTGACTGAAAGATAGAATACAAAACTGAAATAAAATACACAAGGATTGTTTCTGGATGTTCGGAGATTTCAATTACTCCTACGTCACCCCTTCTATCTCAAGGATAGGATTTCCACTAAAATACTTTGATCGAATACAAGATTTGTACTGACCCACTTCAGTTTGGACTTATCACTGCCAAAAGCTGAAACTCTTAGTATTACAAAATGTTCTCAGTGCGTAACTGATCTTAGCACTATCGAATTTAACGATTATTACAAAGTGCTAGTGAGCTCAAATTGTAGCCTTGACTGCTCGAACCAATGGACAAACGTGTTCCTAACATGTCCTAGTACATGCCTAGGAGCAGCCTTGGAAGCCTGGAATCGAACCATACCCTGAGATCATCGAAACAATGCAACCCGTGAAGCATGAAATGGAGGAAAACTGTGCAGAATTTGTTTTTTTTTTCATTGAACTTGTTGTCATAATTCGGTTTTCATGATTCATGCTCACATAATGGTTTATAAAAATGTAAATACAACTTGATTGAAGAGCAAGGGATGGTATATGCATGCCTGGATATTTTTGTTTCGAAAGGAAAACAACCGAACGACGACGCGGCGCGGAGGAGACGGAGTGCACTTTTCTACCTAGTTTTTCTTCGATTTTTCCTCTTGTTTTCTCTAACTTTTCTCACGGTTTGTACACTGAATTTTCCTCTGAATCACTCTCAGATTTTGGTGAAGAGGGGAGGGAGGGAATGGCTAGAAGATAGATGGGAATTTGCAAGATAAAAGGAAGAATAAGTCTTGCTATCCTAGTGAGTTGGTGAGATAAGGAAAATAGAATAATATCAAAAGATTTTTGAGGATCCTAGAGGGTGCATATGGTCGATCATAGTGTCTAGGTACAAGGGAGAAATAGTGCTTAATTAATTATTTGAAGGTGATTTAAAAGTTAGGAGAATATCTACCTAGAAAAGATTAAGGAGATAATAAAGAATGAGTTGTCAACTAATTTAAATCTTTTGAAAGAAGGGAGAGGGGTGATCGATTTTACCAATTAAGGGAGGGTAGGAAATTGTTTAAATAAATAATTATTAGGGAATTAAAATGTGAGGGAGTTATCTCCCAAAAATGGATAAGGAAAAGATCAACTGAAGGGTGGCCAAATATTTTTAAATTAAATAGGGAGAGGGCCGAAATTTTAAACCAAAAATGACGGTATGGAATTATTTCTTAAATATTGTATTTTAAATCTTTAGTTTTTATCTACTCATTAAATATTTTAGTTAATTAAGGAATTAACTAGGGAACTTTATTTACTACTTATCTCAATTATTTAAACAATTCCTTAAACATTCTTTTACATTTAATCAACTTATTATTTATCTTAAATAAATTCTGACTTATTATTTATCTTAAATAAATTCTAAGAATGTTTTCTTAATATTAAAATTTATCTCTTTACTCCAACTCCGGTCCGACCTCACTTAATTAACTGAAAAGCTAATAATTAAACTACTGAATAAATTTAGAGAAAAGAATTTAAATACTCATGCACTAAAAATCATTTTAATTTAAATACTAGGAATTATACATGGCTTATACGTAGTCTAATTTATGGGCTCTACAGTCAGTGTTGTTCTTGAGTGTTGAAGACACTGTTCAGCAACACGATTGTGACGTGAGTCAATCACACATACAACTTTGCACCGAAACCTTCAGCTCCAAGGAGAGTCCTGCAGCGATGCTCTTTTCCTCAGTCGTGATCAATTCCCTTCTTCTCTCCTTATTCTCTTTTTATATCTTTTTTTTCCTTTTCTCAATCTTTTTCCATAGGTGCTCAAGATCCTATAATCAAGGAAAGTAAACGGTTTTTTAGAAATTGATTTCTATGTTAGGCTAAGATATCAAATCTTAGAGATAAGTCTTCAATTCAAATATATGGAATATATCTTATCATATAATCACTTTAGAATAGTCTAGAAATGCAAAATCGTCATATCTCATTTAAATGAAGTGTAGATTAAATAGGAATACAATATTCCTTTCAATCTCCTCCTTTTTGCATTTCTGGACAAAACTTCCAAAAATAATCTCCCCCTGATTTTTAGCGTATAGCTCCCCCTGAGTTACAAAATTGCATTTCCACCTGAATTTAGTAGTATTGTTGATGGTGTTGTCAACACAATCACACAGCACACAAACTAGAGAAATCGAACTGGATTACTCAAGCACATAGACAAGGTAGCAAGACATAAACCACCAGGAATTAAGCAACTAGAGCAACGAGAGAGAAAACATAAGAGCAAGGAAAGAATGAAAGAGATAAAAACTCAGGCAGTAGTGTCATCTTTAGCAGTATCTCCAGCATCTCCAACAACTGTATCTCCATCTCCCTAATCATCTCCCTCTTTTTGACCAGAATGCAAGCCAACCTCAAGAATCAGTCGATAGTCGGCGATCAGATTTTAGTGATAGGCAATGGTTGTCTTGGCCACTGTAATCTGCCGAACGGCAGAGGTAATAGTGTCATGTTCCTTCTGAATTTGCTGGAGTCCAAACGTAATTTGTGCGTGAACGTCGGAAGTGGTAAGCAAGATAAATCCTTCAGGGGCGGATGATGAAGAGGGTGCAGTGTTGCCAACACCAAGGGCAACACCAACAACAGATGAAGGAGCATTGTCCACAGCCATCGGGGCTGTACCTGCAGCAGACCAAGGGAGATCGACAATTCTGTTTCCTTTAAAGTAGGCAGGGGAGATTTTGAGAGATTTCCCAATGTCTATCAACTGTTCCTCATGGTCTTTAACAAATCCCTGAGATTCCAGGATCCCAAAAATCAAAGAGGGAAAGGGGAGCTTTGTCGATTTCATTTCTCCTTCTGCAAATTGAAGGACAGTGGTGAACACCAGTTTGCCAAAATTAAAGTTATGGCCTATGCCAATGGTAAACAGGGTAATAGCTTGTGTTCTTGTGACCACATTTGTGTTGGACTGAGGGAGTCCAGTTGCGCACAGTAGTCTTATGAAGAACAGAGTAAAATGATCTCAAGTTGGCTGCTACAAGACGCTTTCAGCGGCTTGGAAATTTCGTGATGATTCCCGCTGTTAGAATAGAAGTAATGTCGTCAATGTGAGGGAGATCATCCTCATCATCAGACAAACAACCTCCCATACTTTGCAGAACTACCATCTCCAACACTGGAGGTCAGATTACGGTAGAATTCTAGGATTGGTTTCCGAGCATAGGGCAGTACTGAATTTACGGTTGAACTCAAACGCCTGGCCTGGAGAAAAGTGGTCAAGTTGTATTTCCCACATGCATCAAAATCAATATTTCGTTCCTCAATGAAGTCTCAGTGTGCATACAAGAACCATTGGGCCACACTAGACTCAGTATAGAATTTTTTAGAGAAGGAGATAGAAAGGTTATAGTCCTCCGAGTCAGTGTTGCCAACACCGTGCTCAGTTACATCTACACTTTCCACAGCCTCCGCGAATTGTTATGAGTTATCATCAGAGGGTTCTGCAGCAGACATAGACTCAGATTCGGATGGTACCTTCTCGGAAGTTTCGGGTACCATGTTCTTCCCCTTTTTGGTGCCGCGCAAGCTGTTCAGAAAATCATCCAGAGAGTGTTCGTCTTCAGATGAAAAACATATCTCTTCGGGGGGATCATGAGATTCCTCTGGTGAGACAGCAGAGGTGGATGAGGAGGCAGAAGCCTTTGTAGTGGGCGTAGACCGCTTTCGTGCAACCAATTCAAAGTTTTCATCATTGGAGTCGTCTCCTGATGAAAAATCCGGATCCAACGTGAAATAGGTGGTAATCCGTGGTTTCTTAGGAGCAGAAAAATCGGGAGTGTATCCTGCCTGTCGCTTTGAGCGTCTTCGATAAATTGGAGGTTTTGGAGAAAAGGCCCGTCGATAAGCCTCTGGTGGATTGTCTACATCCCAAGGATTTTCAGGTTCTCCTGGAGCTATTTCCTCCAGTGGGACGGGCTCTGGATCAGCAACCACAATTTGTAGAGGATTATCATCAGAAGGGACTGTTGATGGTGTTGCTGGTGGTGTTGAGGCAGAGGGAGGGATATCACGACTCACAGCCATTTCACTGCGAATATCCTGCGGTTCAAATTGGTTATGTGCCATTTTCACCGAGAGAAAATAAAATTATAAATCAAAAGAAAAACAGGATTCACAGCGAAGGAGTTGAAGATTTCTTTCGAAGAATCAAGAAAGGCAAGGAACGGTAATTCGCATTACAGTCAAAATGTTGAGTATAAAAAACCTAGCTACAACGGTAAGATTTTTTATTGGGAAACGCTGCATAGTAACGGAAAAAAAATGACAGACTCCTCTAGGCCCAGCGGTAACAATTCGAAATTTACCCGTTTACACAATTGCTTTTCTGTCCTTCTTTCAAACGGTACTTCGATTATATTCAATTCTAGGAACATTTCAAAAGTTAATCCAATGAAAAACCCACGTCGATTATAACCCACTAACATATGTAGGCACACAGATTCAAAATTCAGGTAATCAGGATTTTCATCAACCGTTATGAGTCAAGACAGATAAGTCACTGCACATGATGGATTCACGAAAGACAGTATGCATGTCCTAAAATATGCCTCTAATATGATGAATTATCAAAATGCCAGGCAGTGTATAGATTGTGTTGTGTCTGAACAGTGTTGGCAACACCTCCTGTCAACACCACCGAGTTTTATTCAAACTTCCATAAAAAATTTTGATTAAGAAAAATGGTAGCTCCCACACTAGAAGAACGGTCTTCAATGGACTCCCCTAGGTAGCTTTTTCCATTACTATTTTAACTTAGAAGTGGTAGCTCCCACACTAGAAGAACGGTCTTCAATGGACTCCTCTAGGTAGCTTTTTCTATTTTCTCCTAAACAATTTTTTGTTATTTATCTCTTTTCTGTTGTTCTCCTTATGCTTTGTATTTTTCAAGTCACTTTTTCTCATCAGACCAGATCATGATTTCCACGAATATCCTCAGTTACTCGATGACTTGGATTGAGCACAATTTTTTTTTTCAACATTTGTTTGGAAGCATGAAGACTCAGAGAGTACCTTTCAATTGTTGCCTTCACTGTTCAGTCTTTACACAGATAAATAAGATGGTTATGTTTATGCAATATGCCTAGCATCCTAAAAATAGACATGCGAAAATGGTGTTGTGACTTGTGTTGGCAACACCAGTGAAAACATGTGTGTGATTATTGAAAGCACATGCTGAGAGACTTCCGAAGATTGGAAAATCTCTCAAAATCAAGGTTTCGTGAATATATCAGCCAATTGATTCTCAGTCCTAACAAATTCCAGTCGAATGATGCCTTTTTCAACCAAATCTCGAACAAAATGATGTCTTATATCTATGTGTTTTGTTTGAGAGTGTTGCACAGGATTCTTAGAAATGTCTATAGCACTTGAATTGTCACAATAAACAATCATTGCATCGCTATGAAAACCATAATCTTCAACCATTTGATTCATCCAGACAAGTTGTGAGCAACAACTAGCTGCTGCTACATATTCAGATTCAGCAGTAGATAGGGATACACAATTTTGTTTCTTACTAGACCATGACACTAGGTTATTGCCTAGATAGAAACAACCACCCGAAGTGCTCTTCCTATCATCTAGATCTCCAGCTCAGTCAGCATCAGAAAAGCCTACCAGATTTGTGTTAGTCTCTTGAGTGTACCATAAACATAGTTCTAGTGTACCAGCAATGGATCTCAGTATATGTTTCACAGCTTTTAGGTTTGATAGTTTTGGGTTTGCTTGGTACCTAGCACACAGACACACACTGAACATGATATCAGGGCGAGTCGCAGTTAAGTACAAAAGACTACCGATAATACTGCGATACATGTTGTTGTCAACACCATCGTCAACATCGTCTTTAGAAAGTTTTTCACTTGACCCCATGGGAGTTTTCATATGCTTAGAATTGTCATTTGAAAACCTTTTAATCAAATTCTTGGCATACTTAGATTGACATAACAAAATACCATCATGCAGTTGTTTTACTTGTAAACCAAGTAAGAAGTTTAATTCACATACCATGCTCATTTTGAACTGTGATGACATGCGCTCAACAAAGTTATTAACAAGTGTTTGGAATGAGGCACCGAAAATAATGTCATCCACATACACTGGACATATCAAAATATCATGTTTGAGCTTTTGAATGAAAAAGATTTTATCAACTTCACCTCGTATGAAGCCCAAATTGATCAAGTAATCAGCTAACTTATCATATCATGCTCGTGGAGCCTGTTTCAGTCCATACAGTGCCTTCTTTAGTTTGTAGACGTGGTCCATGTGATGTGGGTCTTCAAATCCTCTTGGTTGACTCACATATGCTTCTTTCAAAGTTCCATTTAAAAAGGCACTTTTTACGTCCATTTGATACAACTTTATGCGCATGTAACATGCTATGGCAAGCAACAGTCGGACAGACACAATTCGGGCTACAGGAGCAAAAGTTTCATCAAAATCCACCCCTAAACCTGCGTGTAACCTTGAGCTACCAGCCGATCTTTATTTCGAATAATATTACCAAATTCGTCTGTTTTATTTTTGAAAATCAATTTTGATCCAATAACATTCATATTCGAGGGTCTAGGAACTAAATCCCAGACATCATTGCGCACATATTGTTCCAGTTTTTCATGCATTGCTTTGACCCAAAATTCATCCTTTAGTGCATCATTAACATTTTTAGGTTCAGTTGGAGACACAAAGCACGAGTGACTCACGTGAGAAAATGTAGAGATCATGCAGACTAATCCTATCATCTTTCGGTAGTCAACCTTCTCCTTTTTTCTTGTTTGCATATCATCATATATTTCACCAATGATTTGTGATGATGGGTGATTTTTCTGGATTTTGCTATGGATATCTCTCCCACTGTTGATTGTCACATCATCAAGATCTTCATTTTCCATGGCTTCTGTTCTGTTCAGGGGTGGTGTTATGCACGGTGTTGCCTCACTGGACTCAACACCAGTCTCAACACCAGTGCTGGTCGAGGGCTCACTTAAATCCAGTAGTCCTTCAGTATTATCCTCTTTAGATTTCCCTGTCAGATCTGCACAATCATCAAACACAACATTAATTGATTCAATAGTCATTCTAGTTCTCAAATTAAAGACACGATAAGCCCTGCTATTTATTGAATATCTGAGCAATAGACATTTATCACTTTTGGAATCAAATTCTGCAAGATGATCACGATCATTTAGGGCATAACAAACACAAAAAGAGACATGAAAGTATTTGAGGTTTGGTTTTCTCCACATCAGAATTTCATAGGATGTCATGGTAGATCTATTCCTTAAAAAAAACACGGTTGGAAATGTGGCATGCAGTATTCAAGGCTTCTGCCCAAAAACGTTTTGACACATTTTTAGAGCTTAGCATGACCCAAGCCATTTCTTGAAGGGTTCGATTCTTCCTTTCCGCTATTTCATTTTGTTGGGGAGTTTTAGGGGCTGAAAACTCATGGGTGATTCCTTTCTTTTTGCATAAAGAAGTGAAATATGAATTTTCAAACTCCTTACCGTGGTCAGTTCTTATTTTAACCACCCTCATATCATACAAATTAGTTATTCTGGCATGCAACTTTTTAAAGACATCAAAAGTATCAGATTTTTCCCTGAGGAAGCTTACCCAAGTGAAACGTGAAAAATCATCAACACAAACAAACGAGTATTTCTTACCACCCAAGCTCTCAACTTCTATTGGCCCCATTAGATCCAAGTGCAAGAGTTCAAGGCAGTGTGTTGTTACAAAGTGTTGTAACACCGGGTGTGCAACAGGGGTTTGTTTTCCTTTCTGACATGGTCCACAAATATATGCATTATCTGAACATAAATTAGGCATACCTCTCACAGCTTCAAACTTACACAGATTCTTCAAGGTCTTGAAGCCCACATGACCCAGTTTTTGATGCCATAGATCCAAATTTTTACCTTGGCACTTCGGCAATCATCACCTTCTCCCACAAGATAGCAGTTATCAGCAGACCGAGTTCCTGACATAACACATACATTTTCATCATTAAAGACTTCACAATTATTTTTGTTGAACCGAACATGTAAATCATCATCACAGAGTTGACTTATGCTTATTAAGTTCGAATTAAGTCCTTCAACATGTAGGACATTGTGAAGTACGGGAAGTCCATCAACATTCAGGATTCCCTCGCCTACAATTTTCTCTTTGACACCACCTCCATAGGTTACACGACCACTTTTTACTTCAAGATAATCAACAAGATGTTCTTTAGATCCAGTCATGTGACGAGAACACCCACTATCAAAGTACCATGCACCTGCAATGTTAGCTTTTAACGAGGTATAAATGACATTGCATCGTGTAACAGTTTTTGGTAACGAAATTTTCTTAGTGACGGAACTTTTCACTGCGGTGTTGGACGAGGTTTTGGGCAACACCTTATGCAACACCCGATTCGTATGCCACCTGAGGTAGTCATTTCTGAGTTTATAGCAGAAGGGTTTGATGTGCCCAGGCTTATTGCAATAGTGGCACATGAAATGACGATGTCTTTGCTTGGAGTTTGGGATTGAAGCAGGTTTCTTGGCTTGCGACACCTTTGCTGAAGAGTGAGCTTTTGGAGATGAGGGAGATGAACTGGATGATTTCAGCTTCTGTTCATTGACCAACTTCGAGCTCTGAGTCGTCTTTAGCGGTGGATTTTCTGGTAAGGTTACAATATAGTCTTCAACACCCTTTACAAAGATTGTGGTTCTTGAACCGAAATTAGACGACTCACCATGTTCATACATACTTTCCACATACCCAAGCCCAGATCTGCTGTCCTTTCCCATAGTCAGCATTGTGTCATGTTTTGATGAGCTTGAATTGAATTTAGCAAGTGTTTTTTATGCTTTTTCAAGGTCGTCCTTGACCTTACACAGTTCAAGGTCCTTCCTAGTCAGTAAGACTTCAAGACGGGACAAGTTACTCTTCAACTCAGTGTTTTCTTTTGACAGTATGGAGTTTGTCTCATTTTGTTTGAGCCAATCATTGTAGAGTTCTTCGTACATCATCTGGATGGTTTCCAAAGTCAGTTCGTCTTGGTCAGATTCCTGAATATTATCGAGATCTGAGTTATTCATCGATTTAGCATTAAAACATCGTGATATTGACTTAGTGTTGCGGCCTGGTGTTGCAACACCAGTAGCAACACCAAAGGGATCGACCTGCAGTTTCTTCATATCTATCTGGATGGAAGTAAGGGAGGTACAATCGTCTCTTTCCTTAGAATCACGGTCTTCATTAGTTTCCTCATCGCTCAAGGTGATTGCCATGTTTTTATTTCTTCGAAGTCGGTTGGCACACTCATTTGAATAATGGCCAAATCCAGAGCATTCTCGACATTGGACATAGTCAAGTTTCTTTCCCTATGGGCGACCCACAACTTCATTCTTTGATCTAAAATTCCCTCGAACAGATGCAGGCATTTTATTCCTTTCAAAAGGAACGAAAGAAGATTTTGGTGTTAACACAGTTTTCTTTTTGTCTCTCATTTGTTTAAAGTAGTCACAAAACTTCTTAGTAATCAGGGAGATTGACTCCTCACCAAGATCAGATTCATTTGCCTCTTGAATTAGACTGTTCATGGAGTCATCTGTGGTTCATAAAGCAACGGCCTTCCCTTTATTTTTTTTTTTGTAGGTCCAGATTCATTTCAAATGTTCGAAGTGAACTGATCAGGTCTTCCATGGTTAAGAGTAGAGGTGTCCTTGGACTCGTCAATGGCACAGATTTTGATATTGAAGCGTTCAGGGAGGGATCTCAGGACCTTGCTAACCAGCTTTTTCGTTTGACATAGGATCACCGAGACTAAAAGCCTCATTTGCAATGTCACGTAATCTTCGATCATATTCTACAATAGTCTCATTTTCCTCCATTCTCAGGCTTTCAAATTTGGAGGTTAACATTTTGAGTTTGGTTCTGCGAACACTTTCAGACCCTTCGCAGTGCTTTTAAAGTATATCACAGGCTTCTTTGGCAGAAATGCAGTTGGTAATTAGACTGAACATGTTGATGTCCACAGAAGTGAATATAGCATTGAGTGCCTTCAAATTAAAGTTCGAGGTCTGGACTTCATCATTGGTCCAAGTATTCTCTGGTTTACTTCTGCTATCACCATCAGCGTCAACTGTCCTCGGTGGAGACCAACCATGTAAGACTCGTTGCCAAGCCCTTTCTTCGATGGATTTGATGTACGTCCTCATCTTAACTTTCCAGAGGGCATAGTTTGAACTATCCAAGACTGGTGGTCTAAACGCAGTACTTGATGCTAGCGAATCCATCGGGTTAACAGTGTATTTCCTGTACGAACAACAGAATGAACAGAATCAATCACTTAGTGTATCAAGTGTTGGCTCTGATACCACTTGAAAGTGCTTTTGCTAATAAACGTGCAGGAAATTAAAATATTATAATTAAAATATTCAGTAATTGATATATCAGAATTTTTGGTGTTGTGTTAAGGTGTTATCAACACCAGTGCACAACACTGCAGCGGAATTTATTTGGTAATTAAACAAGTATAATTTCAATAACTAAGCAGAGACTAATCTTTCAATAATGCACAAGTACGAATACTTGTGCGATACCTCATGGCAAAAATTTCATTAGTAAAATATGTAAAGACGTTTACACCAAACTAATCCTAGTGAAAAATAGCAAAACTAAAAACTAGATGCATAATGTAACAACGTATTGCTTGAAACTAATCGAAAATCACTTCTTCGAACAACATTCTACGTCAGTGTTGTTCTTGAGTGTTGAAGACACCGTTCAGCAACACGGTTGTGACGTGAGTCAATCACACATACAACTTTGCACCGAAACCTTCAGCTCCAAGGAGAGTCCTGCAGCGATGCTCTTTTCCTCGGTTGTGATCAATTCCCTTCTTCTCTCCTTATTCCCTTTTTATATCTTTCTTTTTCTTTTTTCAATCTCTTTCCATAGGTGCTCAAGATCCTATAATCAAGGAAAGTAAACGGTTTTTTAGACTTTGATCTCTATGTTAGGCTAAGATATCAAATCTTAGAGATAAGTCTTCAATTCAAATATATGGAATATATCTTATCATATAATCACTTTAGAATAGTCTAGAAATGCAAAATCACCATATCTCATTTAAATGAATTGTAGATTAAATAGGAATACAATATTCCTTTCAGAATGGTTGTTCTAGATTGCAAAGGGAGTGTGTTAAGAGCAAAGGCTTGTTTTATTTGACACTCTAGTTCATTGAAAGGTGTGGAGCTTTATGTGATTCGGTTCGGCATGGAATTTTTGTTTGGCTCAAAGGTACACCAATGTATGCACTTTTTCGGAATACATTCAGGCGGTGCAAGCATGTCGGTAGAGAAAAGTAAATGAAAGAATATTGGCTGAATTTTAAACGTGATAGTCGGCAATCATTTAATAGGGTTGGTGACGGAAATTACGTAGGAAATATGAATACGCGTTTTTAACGCGTATTCACACGGTCAAGGGGATCAATAAATAGAGCTCCCCCCTTCATTCTGAAATCATCCCTTTTCGAGTTTTCTCTCATCTTATAAGCATTTGAGTGCTTAGTTCTATAATATTTGTGAGGTGTTTTGTTCTCCTGTATTAAGAGAGTGTGTGTTCTATTTGAAAACATAGTGAGTGAGTTGTACACCACAAAATATTACAGTGGAAATTCTTTTCATTTTGCCCGTGGTTTTTTCCCTAATAATTTTTAGGGGGTTTTCCACGTAAATCTCGGTGTCCATTTTATTCTTTATTTTCGGATTTTATTATCTCAAATTCCACATGTGGGACCAACAAGTGGTATCAGAGCCTTGGTTTAAAATATCTTAAAATTCTGAGTATGTTCTGTGGTTGCAGCCTAGACTGATCTTCCACATCAGAAAAGATTTTTTGAAATTTTTTATTTAAGGCGGGATTATTTTGTTCGTTCTACTAAAATTGTTTTAGCCATAATGGCGGGAAGGTACGAGATAGCAAAGTTCAATGGAAGCAATTTTATGCTTAAGAAAATAAAGATACAAGAAGTTTTAAGAAAGGAGAATTGCTTGGCGGCTATTGGAGATAGACTGGTGGAGATTGCTGATGATGGAAAGTGGAACGAGATGAATGATAATGTTGTTGCCAATTTACACTTGGCTATAGCTGACGAAGTTTTGTCAAGTATCTCTGAGATAAAAACAGCCAAAGTTATCTGGGATACTCTGACAAAGATGTACGAGGTCAAGTCGCTACACAACATGATTTTCCTAAAGAGAAGGCTTTATACTCTTCGGATGGCGGAATCTTCATCGATGACCGACCATATCAACACACTAAATACTCTATTTGCCCAACTCACTTCCATGGGGCATAAAATATGGAAAAATGAACGTGCGGAGCTTCTACTTCAAAGTCTACCAGATTCATATGATCAACTTATCATAAACATAACCAACAATATTCTTATGGGCTTTCTAAAATTCGACGATGTCTTGACTGCGGTTCTCGGAGAAGAAAGCCGGCGCAAGAATAATGAAGACAGGTTGGTAACTTCGAAGCAGGCAGAGGCTTTGTCGATGATAAGAGAAAGATTCATGGAGCGTGACTCCAGTGGGAGCCAAAGGCGAGGTAGATCAAAGTCGAGAAGTAAGAAGAAAAATATTTACTGCTTTAAATGTGGCGGTAAAGGGCACTTCAAGAAAGACTGTACGAGTATCGATAAAAGTTCTCAAGGAAATGTGGCCAGTACTTCAGGCAGTGGTGAAATATTATTCAGCGAAGCAGCAACAGTTGCAGAAGGCAGGCACAAATTTTGTGACACATGGATTATGGATTCAGGAGCGACTTGGCATATGACGTCTCGGAGAGAATGGTTTGATCATTATGAACCAGTCTCAGGAGGATCTGTATTCATGGGAAATGATCATGCCTTGGAAATCGCTGGGGTCGATACTGTCAAAATTTAAATATTTGATGGCACCATTCGCACCATACAGGAAATACCACATGTGAAAGGACTGACGAAGAATCTTTTGTCCTTGGGGCAATTGGATGACATCGGGTGCAAAACTCGTATCGAGAATGGGATCATGAAAATTGTGAAAGGCATGCTTGTGGTTATGATGGCGGAAAAGATTGCTGCAAATCTGTATGTACTTTTGGGAGAAACACACAAAGAGGTAGAACTAGCTGTTGCATCAATTGGTTCAAGAGAAGAATTAACAGTGTTATGGCATAGAAACCTCAAACATATGTCGGAACGGGGGTTGAAAATTCTCTCAGAACAGAAGCTGCTGACGGGACTTGCAAAAGTGTCACTACCCTTTTTGTGAGCACTGTGTTACCAATAAACAACACAGATTAAAGTTTGGCACTTCTACTGCAAGGAACAAAAGCATATTGGAGCTGATTCATTCGGATGTTTGGCAAGCACCGGTTTTATCCCTAGGAGGAGTGAGATACTTTGTCTCGTTCATTGATGATTTCTCTAGGAGATGTTGGGTGTATCCAATCAAGAAAAAATCAGATGTTTTCCAGATCTTCAAAGATTTCAAAGCGCGAGTTGAACTTGATTCTGAAAAGAAAATCAAGTGATTGAGGACTGACAATGGAGGAGAATATACCAGTGATGAATTTGAAACATATTGTCAACATGAGGGCATCAAGAGACAATTCACGACGGCTTACACATCTCAACAGAATGGAGTGGCGAAGCGGATGAATAGAACCTTGTTGGATAGAACAAGAGCTATGTTGAGGACTGCGGGTCTAGACAAGTCATTCCGGGCGGAGGCAGTCAAAACCGCTTGTTATATTATCAATCGTTCTCCTTCAGTGGAAATTGATCTGAAGACTCCGATGGAGATGTGGACCGGGAAGCCGACAGATTATTCTCATTTGCATACATTTGGAAGTCCGGTGTACGTTCTGTACAATGAGCAAGAAAGATCGAAGTTGGATTCGAAATCCAGAAAATGTATCTTCTTGGGTTATGCTGATGAAGTAAAAGGGCTTCGCTTGTGGGATCCTACTGTTCACAAGCTTGTCATCAGCAGGGATGTTATCTTCGAGGAAGATAAAGTAAAGGGAGACAAAGGCACACCGAATTCAGAAACTACTATTTTTCGAGTGGAAAATAAGACGGAACGAAGGTCAAGTTTCTTGTGAAGCAGTACCAGAGCACGAAGAACAAGAACATGTTGAGTCTGAGGTTTCCAATGTGAGGCAGTCAACTCGAGACAGAAGACCACCAGGTTGGCTTTCATATTATGTCACTGAAAGCAACATTGCATATTGTCTATTATCAGAGGATGGTGAGCCATCGAGTTTCCACGAGGCTACTCAAAGCTCGGATGTATCTTTGTGGATGATAGCAATGCAAGAAGAATTGGAGGCATTAGACAGGAATAAAACTTGGGATCTTGTTACACTACCACGAGGAAGGAAAGCCATCGGTAACAGATGGGTCTATAAGATCAAGCGAGATGGCAACAACCAAGTGGAGCGGTATCGTGCTAGATTGGTGGTAAAAGGGTATGCTCAGAAAGAAGGCATTGACTTCAATGAGATATTTTTCCCCTGTGGTTCGGCTTACAACAGTCAGAGTGGTGTTGGCATTGTGTGCGATGTTTGACCTACATCTAGAACAGCTAGATGTGAAAACGGCGTTTCTTCATGGAGATCTTGAAGAAGAAATCTATATGCTCCAGCCAGAAGGTTTTGCGGAAATAGGCAAAGAGAACTTGGTTTGCAGGTTGAAGAAATCTCTGTACGGTCTCAAACAGGCGCCGAGGTGTTGGTACAAGAGATTTGATTCCTATATCATGAGCCTTAGATATAACAGACTGAGTGCAGACCCTTGTACATATTTTAAGAGGTCTAGTGATGATTATATTATTTTGTTGTTGTATGTGGACGGCATGTTGGTAGCAGGCCCCAACAAAGATCAGGTCCAAGGATTGAAGGCACAGTTGGCTAGGGAATTAGATATGAAGGACTTGGGACCAGCAAACAAGATTCTAGGGATGCAAGTTCACCGAGATTGAAGTAACAGAAAGATTTGGCTTTCCCTGAAAATTATTTGAAGAAAATCTTGCAACGCTTCAACATGCAAGATAGTAAGCCAATTTCGACCCCTCTTCCTGTTAACTTCAAGTTATCCTCCGAGATGTGTCCTAGCAGTGAAGCAGAGAGGATGGAGATGTCTCGAGTACCATATGCATCAGCAGTGGGAAGTTTGATGTTCGCCATGATATGTACAAGACCGGACATTGCTCAAGCAGTGGGAGCAGTTAGTCGGTATATGGCGAATCCAGGACGAGAGCATTGGAGCACTGTTAAGAGGATCCTTAGATATATTAAGGGTACCTTGAATGCTGCATTATGTTATGAAGGATTGGATTTTACACTCAGGGCTTTGTTGATTCAGATTATGCAGGTGATCCTGATAAGAGGAAATCTACTACTGGTTATGTGTTTACACTTGCAGGGGGAGCAGTAAGCTGGGTTTCAAAACTATAGACACTTGTGACGTTATCTACAACAGAGGTAGAATACATGGCAGCTACTCAAGGTTGCAAGGAAGCAATATGGATCAAAAGGTTATTGGAGGAGATCGGGCACAAACAAGAAAATGTTTCTTTGGTCAGAGTGCCTTGCACATCGCAAGGAATCCAGCCTTTCATTCCAGGACGAAACACATTGGAGTACAATTTCATTTTGTGCGGAAAGTAGTAGAAGAAGGAAGTGTGGATATGCAGAAGATCCATAAAAAAGATAACATAGCTGATTTTTTGAAAAAGCCAGCGAACACTGATAAGTTTGAGTGGTGTAGATCCTCAAGTGGTCTAGTGGAAACGTAAGCAGCAGGAAATTGCAAGATTGAAAGGATGTGTGGAGATGTGTTTGATTCTCAATCAAATCTCCAAGTGGGAGAAATATCGGTAGAGAAAAGTAAATGAAAGAATATTGGCTGAATTTTAAACGTGATGGTCGGCAATCATTTAATAGGGTTGGTGACGGAAATTACGTAGGAAATATGAATACGCGTTTCACACGGTCAATGGGCTCTATAAATAGAGCTCCCCCCTTCGTTCTGAAATCATCCCTTCTTCGAGTTTTCTTTCATCTTATAAGCATTTGAGTGCTTAGTTCTATAATATTTGTGAGGTGTTTTGTTCTCCTGTATTAAGAGAGTGTGTGTTCTCTTTAGAAACACAGTGAGTGAGTTGTAGACCACAAAATATTATAGTGGAAATTCTTTTCATCTTGCCCGTGGATTTTACCCTAATAATTTTTAGGGGTTTTCCATGTAAATCTCGGTGTCCATTTTATTCTTTATTTTCGGGTTTTATTATCTCAAATTCCGCACGTGAGACCAACAAAACAGTCATCCAACCTTTTGAGGATCTTAGTCCGAAAGGGGCAATTGCTATGGAAGTTAACACATACCTTCAATCTCCAGTATTAATTGTGTCTCTGAAGCATATGCGAAGATCAGCAAATGATGTTGCTCATCGTCTAGCTCATGAAGTTTTTTATCAGGATCAAATTTGGAGCTTACTAATTGTAATATGCCATCTTGGCTATGTGCCGACGTACGTTGTGACTATTATATTTGATTTTCTAGATGGTTTTATTTTTTAAATAAAAAATTACTAATTTGAAAAAAAAAAATCTACTAGTTTCATGGTAAGTCGTGATGTTCTCAATTTTATTTATTTACTATTTTATTTTAAACTTGTTTTACTAATTTAGTTTAAAATTTTCAGTTGCACACTCTAATGATTTATTCCGTTACGTTTGTGTTTGTGCATAATTTTCGAAACGATGTACAGCATATCACATGGCACGATAGCAAAAATGTCTCAATATTATGGGACAAAGTCTCAAATTCGAGATCCGTGTAAAATTTCAGTTCCTAAATAAATAAATATATATATGTATATATATATATAATTATTTGTTCAAAACAATATTGATCTATATTTTACTTTCCAGTATTGTATCTCTTATTCTGAAACTTCCAATAATTTATATATACAATAGAGATAGATTAGGCCAAACCTCTCCAAGAAATCATTTAAATTTTTTTATGATACTCTTAAGATAAGGGCAACCAACCTGTAATAATATTTTAATACAACATATATATGATGGATAGAGGGCATCATGACGTCGATATTTTTTAATACGAATGCATTGATTTGGGCATACACGTGATTTGTATGATTTTGACTCGTCAATAAAAAAACCACAATATCTTCGATTTCGCGTGGAATTATACATTTATAAGTTTTGTACGTATCTAGTTGAAAACGACATTTGTTGTAATTAATTGTGCTTGATACGGTGAGGATTAATCCACGTAAAATTCTATTACATAAAATACGATTAATTATGATGAAATTGTAAATTAATTTATTAATATCTTATGAGAATTAAGATATGGAAAATAAAATGTATAATCTTCTTGTGTATATTTTGAAGAAGAGCCCATCATTGAAGAAGTACAATATATTACCAACAATCGTGGGTATGGAGGCTATCGATGTAATCCTGTCCCTAATCAATATCATTCTTGTTTGCGTAACCATGAAAAATTTTCAAATTTAAACAATAAAATGCGTTGAATCCTTCTCCATGGTTCAAAAATCAAAAGGGTGAAGGGGAACCCTATTAGAGAAGGTGCCCGACGAGTCATGTGTTGGCTGAGGGTTCATGTTCAAACTCTATGTATAAACAATCTTTATTTTAATAATATTTGAAATTATTGTTTTGGCACATCTTTATCCGTATACTCATGCTTGTTGTATAGATAAAGTCGTTGAATATACAAATACTAGAAAGAATATGAGATGCTCTTATGATGAGTATCATGAAACTCATATTTGGAATACTGTATATTCTAAACAGTTTCTAGTCGATTCAGCCGACATTAAGAAGGATAAAGGCAGCTCGAGTTTGAGACTAGTATCTGCGATGTGAGTACAATGTTTCATTGGTAGGGGACATTGTGATGTCGGAGCATGCAGATAGGTACTCCTTGTAGAGTGCACTAAACAACCCTCCATAAAGGACTTTCCAAGTGGTTCTCACTTATCGTTTGAAAACGTCCTAGTTTATGGTTGTACACCATTAGTCCTTACCCGTGACAACATTGTGACTCTATATGCTAGAATTGCACTTTGACTTGTTTACCGACTCATATGGGGTCTTCTGGTGGCAAGGTTGGGTGTTATGTCTAAATATATAGGAGTCTATGTATTGTAGTCGGGGATTCACCGCTTACCTTCGGATATGGATATCCTATGCGATCTCATGTGTATGTAGTTTGAAATCTCTTATCAGAGTCTTTGTATTAATTAAGAAGGGGTTTTTTAGATTACACTATCGATGCAACTTGTAACGCCCCGAAAATTTAAAGGTCCACGCGAACCACATGCATATAAATAATTAAATTCTTCTGTATTTTAATTAAATGTTTTAGTTGCATGAATTAATTATGTTGTGCATAATTTTATGTTAAAAATATATTTTCTAAATTGTTGCATTAAAATGTATTTTTAAAGGTTATTCAATTGCGATCGAGGAACGGAGACCGAGGGCTGAAAAATAGAAAATGTTTTTATTAAATAATTATTTTTATTTATTTAAAATATGGGTGATGATTTTTCTTATTTTTGAAAATAAGGGGTTTTGAGGTGATTTTATACGCCGGGACGTAAATTTTATCAGTGTTGGTTTTTCAACAAAAATGCGAGCTTTTTTGGCAACCCGGCTAATAAATTGTAACGCCCCGAAAATTCGAAAGTCCACGCGAACCACATGCATGCAATTATTAAATTCTTTTGTATTTTAATTATATGTTTTATTTTCATTTAATTAATTATGTTGTGCATAATTGCATGTTTAAAATATATATTTTTAATGATTGCATTAAAATGTAATTTTTAAAGGTTATTCGAGTTGCGATCGAGGAACGGAGACCGATGGCTGAAAAATAGAAAATAATTTTAATTATTTAAATTGAGGTTGATGTTTTTTAGTATTTTTGAAAATAAAGGGTTTTGAGGTGATTTTATACGCCGGGACGTAAACTTTATCGGTGTTGGTTTTCAACTAAAATACGAACTTTTTGGCAACCCGGCTAATAAATTCACAACTTAATTAAAGAAAAACCTTGTTATTATTTTATTTAATCCTAATTAAAACTAATGGACTTAAATTTTATGGCTTAATAGGACTAAAGCCTACTTAGTAATTAAATTAGTATTTAATGTGTTAAAAAGATCCCAAAACCCTACACTCTAGACACAACACACGGCCACACCTTTTCAAAATTCAGAAACTCTTTCAAGCACACCACACACACACCTCACGGCTGCCCACTTCTTTTTGGTGGTGTTTTTCGAAGGTTCTAGCATCAAACCAAGCCATCGTCGCGTCCCGTTCTTCGTCGTCAACGCATATTCGAGCGTATACTACGCAAAGGCACGCCATACATCTCCTTTTCTCATCCATTATATCATATTAATGCTTTGATTATAGGATGCATGAAGAACATGTCTTATTTTTCCAGAATTTTCGAAATATAATGCTTATAGGTTTCGAATTCATGATTTATGTTGCACAAAAATTGTACAAGCATGTTAGGGGGCTGCCATGATGTCAAGTTAAGTCTAAACAAAGGTTTTATGTGATTTAGAAACACACACGATCCACCAAAAGCTATAGAAGCAAGACAGGAAGAACCGAAACCTGCTGTCATGGGGGGAAGTGATCGGGCTGCTTGTTGTAGGGTGAGGCAGGGTCTTGGCTGGGGCCAGGGCTCGTCCAAGGGCTGTCATGGGTCAGGGCTAGAATCCTAGCCAAGCTAGGACTCGAGATATGGGATGGGGAAGAAGTCCTAGCCATGCTAGGACTCCCACCCGTGAATCGCGCAGCATGTGTGCGCTAGAGGGCAGGCGTCCAGGGGCGTGGGGGCTCGGCTCGTGGGTCACGGGCTTGGTTAGGGTGTCTCAATAGGGTCCTAAAAAGGTACACTAGAGGTTGGCTCGGGTGCTGGGGCGTTGGCTAGGTCCCTAGGTGTGCAAAACTTAGAACCCATGCAAGGTAGGATTCTCGACCAGCATGGGGTCTCATGGGAGGGCTTCGTTTTATGGTTTGGTTTGGTTTCTTGGTAAACTTAGGGTCCGGTAGGCTAATTTATGATGTTGGGCAAGTTTTGGACCAACATGGCTCTGGGGTAACTCGTGAAAATCGGAAGTTGGCTCGGGGTCGAAGTTCAGGTGTCAAAATAGGGTTTTAAAAGAAGAAAAATTAGAAAACGGCTCACGGGGGTCGAGTCGTGGTCCATAAGGGATAAAATAATATAAAAAGACTAAATTTATAATTTAGGAATTTTATATTAAAGTTTGGTATTTTTCGGGATTAAAACACCGTTAAAACAATTAAGAAAAGATAATTGAAAAAGTCTAACATTTAAGCCAAATAAAATTATGAAAAAATTCACGTAAGCTTAAATAATTATTTGGGACGTGTTAGAGTCATGAAATCAAGAAAAAAGTCGAAAACGTAAAATGTCGAGTCCAGGGATAAAACGATCTTTTTACACCGGGAAATTAGTAAAGGTCATGGCAGTGCCCTAAATGCTATTTTTATGAAAATATGATTATTTTTAAATGTTTATGAATTGTTCATGATTAAATGATGATTTTTAAATGTCTAAGGGATTTTTATGATTTAAGAAGACATTTAAAATACATGTTGCATGCTTGGTTTCAAAAATGAAAAATGTAATGATATTCATGATTTTTCTAAAGTGATGTGAATGAAAAATGTTGAATGATATGAAATGATTGTGACTAATTCGTTAATGTTGGCGAGTCGTGAGGGTTATGGTCCCAGTGGGAGCCCGACGATCGTGTTTCCATCATTGCGAATATGTGGTAACGGAAATGTGGTAACGGTTTTGTGGTAACGGAAGAATGGGAATATCGTGAGGGGAAAAGGCCCCAGAGGGAGCCCATTTATGGGAAAAGGCCCCAGAGGGAGCCCCGACGATCGTATTTCTATTCGAATCATGATAGGCCAGGGCCCAGTTGACCGGTGAGAGTGTTGCTGGTGTCCCCCGTCGCCCAGTACTGTGGTTTTATGTAGATGGATCCATCGACCCTCATGAGCATGATCAGGAAAGTCACAATTAACGAACTGAATTCAACAAAAGAAAAGAGAAAAAGAAAAGGAAAATATTCATGATCATGTTAAAGGTTTTATGTCATGTCATGTTGAGGAAAAAGGAAAAAGTTAAGGTTTATGATTGCATGTCATGAAAAAGTATTTTATGAAACTGTTTATGTTTAAAGTTTTATGCATCATGAAAATGTTTACGAAAATGTTTATGTTTATTTATCTTCATGAAACGATATTTTAAGTACAAATATTTTTCACTGTTATATGTTGACTGTATTACGTATTACTTGCTATAAAGATGGTGTGTTGAGTCTTTAGACTCACTAGGTGTGATGGATGCATGTGAGTTTGAGGGAGGATTTGATGGGTGATTTGACTGGACTGAAGGCGCACACAACCCGAGGACCAGCGCTTCTACTTTTTCCGCATTATGATTTATGACTCAATGATTTATGTTAGAGATTTTTAAGATTATTTATTTATGCTTTTGAGAGGTTTTTGAGAGGTTTAGTATGGGCTATTCTTTTCAAATTATTGATTTCTTTAGGTTTGGTAAAACAGTAGACGATTTTATGTTGTGACTATTTCACTTGATTTTTAAATGCTAGTTGGCTGATGTTTTATTTTAAAAAAAAAGGGCAAAATATTTTATAAAAATATTTTAGGGAAAGTCGAAAAATTTAGTGTTTATAAAAAAAAAAAATTAGTACTTTTAAAGCAATAAAAAGGGTAGGACGTTTCATAAATTCACAAACTTAATTTTACTAAAACTATTTTAATATTTTAATTAAAATCTAATTAAGACTTATGGGCCTAATTGTTGGCTTAATAGGCCTAAAGCCTACTTAGTAATTTAATTGGTTTATATATTATACTAATGCACACAAAACCCTCCACTTTGCAATCAAACCACACGGCCACTCAATTTTTATTTCTGAAAACTCTCCTCACAACCCACATCACACACGGCACACCATATTGAAGGAAAAATTCAGTAGAGTTTTCGAAGGGTTCTAAGGGAAACAAGCCAAAGGTTTCGATCCGTTCTTCGACGTCAACGGTTTTTCGTGCGTTAAAAACGCAAAGCCACGCCATACATCTCCTTTTCTCATCCATCATATCATATTATTGTATGAATTATTGTATGCATGAAGAACATGAAATATCTTTCATAATTTTCGGTATATTGCATGTATACATGAAGAAACATGATTTTCGAACCCAATAATGTGTATATTGTTTGGTTAAGGGGCTGCCATGATTAGGTAAAGTTTAAGGGTGGTTTATACATGTTTTAAAGGGTCCTAAGTCACCCACACAGGCTGCACACGTACACAACAGAAAGCTGGAACCGAAATTGAGAAAAGGAAAGAATAGCGAGAGGTTGGTTTGTCTTCATGGGTTCAGTTGTGATGCATGGGGCTTAGGGGCTCGACCAAGTCTTGAGGACGGCTAGCTTGGGACGTGACTAGGTCCTAGGAAGAGGCCTAGCACGGCTAGGACTCGTGTACCAAGCTAGGGAAGAGTCCACGTTGCATAGGACTCTTCCCGTAAGATGATGGTGGTCGGCCGAGAGTTTCAGAGGAACTGCTCGGTTGATGGCTGGGCTAGGTGGTTTGGGTGATGGCTTGAGGTGGTTCAGAGTGGGGCAGGAAGTCTAGGGCTCGGTGCTGGCTGCTGCAAGGAGTCCCACACTAGGTGGACTCTCGCGCACACATTGGGTCTCGCGCGCTAGTGCTGTGCGCCTGGCTGCTGCATGGGTTCAGGGGCTCGAGGCTGGTTGGGTCGAGTCTGGGCATGGTCCCAGGATGGTCAGGGTTAGGTGGGTTCGGTGGTTAAGGGTTGGGAGAAGTCCTAGACTAGTTAGGAGTCCTTGTGTTCAAAGGAACTCACAAACACACACACGTACAGAACATGGTCGAGATTCAGGAAGGTTTTGATCGGGCTAGGGCTTGTTTTACGGGCTGGGCTTGCATAGTAGGGTCCCTAGATGGGTTGGCTAGGTTTTGGTTCAAGGCGGCTCGGGCGTGGCTTGAGAAAATTAGGAGATGGCTCGGAGTGTTCGATAAGGTGTCAAAAACAAAAATAATAAAGCTAAAATTAAAACCAAGGGTCCACGGGGGTGGCTCATGACTTGGAAGGGTAGAATAAATCTTAAAAATGTTATGTCTAAAATTTGGGATCAAAATAATGAGTTTTGGATTTATTCGGGATTTAATCGCCACACGAAACGATAATTAACGAGTTAATTGAATTGCCTAGTTTTAAGCTTTATAAAATTATGAAAAATTAGGTTTAAAATTAAATAATTATGAAAAGTCTAAGTTTTTAATTCGGGATTAAAACGTGTTAATACGTCTTATTTAAAGATTAAATTAAAAGTCCTCGATTTAAGCTAAATAAAAATATGGAAAATTCATGTAGGCTTAAATAATTATTTAGGACATGTTAGAGTCATGAAATCTAGATAAAATTCGAAAACGTAAAATGTCGAGTCTAGGGGTAAAACGGTCTTTTTACACCTAAAAATTAGTAAACGTCATGGCAATGCCCTGAATGCTGTTCTATGTGCTAATATTATTATTTTCTATAGTTATGGATGTTTATGGAATTTTTTTTATGTTAAAATGATATTTTAAATGTTTATGAAATGTTCAAGATTAAATTATGATTTCTTTAATGTCCATGAGATTTTTATGAATTAAGGAAGACATTTAAAAGACGTGTTGCATGCTTGGTTTCAAAAACAAAATATATGTTATGCACGATTTTATAAAGTGATGAGAATGTAAATGTTGAAGGAAGTGAAGTGATTGTGACTAATTCGTTAATGTTGGCGACGTCGTGAGGGTTATGGTCCCAGTGGGAGCCCGACGATCGTGTTTCCATCATTACGAATATGTGGTAACGGTAAGAATGAGAATATCGTGAGGGAAAAAGGCCCCAGAGGGAACCCATTTATGGGAAAAGGCCCCCGAGGGAACCTCGACGATCGTATTTCTATTCAATCATGATAGGCCAGGGCCCAGTTGACCGGTGAGAGTGTTGCTGGTGTCCCCCGCCGCCCAGTACTGCGGTTTCACGTAGATGGATCCATCGATTTTCATGTCATGTCATGTCAGGAAAGTCACAATTAACGATCTGAATTCAACAAAAAGGGAAAAGAAAATGTTTATGATCATGTTAAAAAGGTTTTATGTCATGTCATGTTGAGGAAAAAGGAAAAGGTTAAGGTTTATGTTATACATGTCGTGAAAATGTTTATGCTTAAGGTTGATGCATCATTATGAAAATGTTTCTATTTAAAGTTATCATAAAAGATTTACGAAAATGTTCATGTTTGAAGTTTATGCATCTTCATGAAAACGATATTTTAAGTACAAATATTTTTCACTGTTATATGTTGACTGTATTACGTATTACTTGCTATAAAGATGATGGTGTGTTGAGTCTTTAGACTCACTAGGTGTGATGGATGCAGGTGAGGTTGAGGGTGGTCTTGACGGATGATTTGACTGGACTGATGGCGCACACAACCCGAGGACCAGCGCTTCTACTACTTCCACATTATGTTTTATGATTACTGATTTTAGATAAAAAATTTTAAGATTATTTATTTATGCATTTGAGATATTTTTGAGAGGTTTAGTATGAGCTATTCTTTTCAAATTTATTGCTTTTTAGGTTTGGTAACATGCGACGATTTCATTTTTATGACCTTTTTCACTTGATTTTTAAAATGCTAGTTGGATGATGTTTTATTTTAAAAGGTAAAATATTTTCATGAGGTTTATGTATATGGCCGAAAATCTAGTGTTTTAAAAAAAAATTCTAGTACTTTTAAAGCAATAAAAAGGACATGACGTTTCACAACTATGACATGACACACACTATCGATTATTTGACAGCTCTCGATATACCAATTGTTGTCGAATTGGTCGGGATATATGAGATGAAGGGACCATATTGTACGCTAACTATAATAAAATGGTTCTTGCAGGCACTATCATTTGATACCTAGGCCATCATGTAAATGATGCTGCTAGGCGTTTAACATGATTGGTTGGGTACTATCAGACTTCAGTTCTGACGTTTATTATCAAGGAGTTGATAAGTAAGAATGGAAGAACTGGGGTATGCTCATATAAGTTAATGTTTAGTCTCGAATCACATTGAGATGTGAACCCACTACTAGTTGTATCAATGAACAATTGAGGGTCACACAAGTGCTAAGAAGGATCCCGTTGAGAAGAAAAATAGTTCAATGTGTTGAACGACTTATAAAGGAGTTTATAAGAACAAGGAAAAATTAGAAGTATGACTTCTATAAGGGGAATGTAACTTTTAATTTGTGAAAGTGTTCCTCAATTAAAAGTTGGCCAAGTGAATAATGTATTTGAAAATTGTGATTTTCATAAACATTGTTATGGACAAATTAAATTAATTCAAATGTTGAATTAATTAAACATTAGTGGACCTAATAGAGTCCAAATAATTAAATTAATTCAAATCTTGAATTAATTAAATAACATTGGGTCTTGTAAAGCCAATTTAGAAATAATTATTCAGCTAGTGGGCTTGTGTAAATTCAAGTAAGGTTTAATTGGTCTCAAATTTGTTTGAGACATTTAAATTAAAGTCCATAGGCTTTGTAATTGTTACAAGTTCAAATAAAATTGCATGCTTGGGAGGTGAATGGTTGGAAGGAACTTTTTCAACAAACAATGCATGACATGCGCATACAACTTTTAGCTTTTTACACAACCAAGAAAATTTCCTCCCCTTCTCTCCTCAAGCATAGTGCCCGAAATTATCCATCATTTTTACTAACATATTTGCTTCTTCAATTGTTGATGGAAGCTTATCCTTCTCAAAGAAAAATCCTCTAATTTTTCTATGACAAAATTAGAGGAGATCTTCCTTGTTGGTGGTGGGATTTTTGAGCAAGGAGAGCTCATAAGAAGCTTATGGATTGTCTACTCATTGAAGAGCTAAGTTGTTTAACAACTTAGTTTAAGCCATCATCAATCCTTTGTGATTGATAGGTAAAATTACTACACATACTATGTATGACATTTTGTACTTTGTTTTTGGTATTTTCTACACACATTAGCGGGTGTTCGGTTTTCTTGTATAAAAAATGATTTTTGAAAATTTCGCTGCACTTTCGGGCACCGTAACCGATCCCTTTTCAAGTGGTATCATGGCCTAAGGTTACTATTTTGAGTAACAAATACATGATATTATATTGAATACAATTTCTAATTCCATGAGATAATCGTTACAACAAACCGAGACGCTTTTTGGGGAGGAATTTCGAGCAGCAACTTGCTGCCTGAGAGGGGCTGCCCATTTCAGGCAGCAAGGGCAGCCCCACCTCTTTTAAATAAAAAATAACTTTTGGTGCATGTTGGCCGGAATCCGGAGACGGAGCTCCGACAACGGCGATGACGACTAGGGTTTTCAAAAGTGTTTTGGAATATCAAAGAATCATGAGCCTTGAGTTGTTGGGTCATTAGATGGTTAACATAATTTGTGAAATTTAAATGAGCCAAATATTTTTGGTAAAAAATGTCTTATTGGGCCCTTAAGTTTAAATTTACAAAATTTGTACATATTTTTTCATAAAATAAATAATTGAAGTTGGAATTTAATTATTTATAATAAATGGTGATTTACAAAAAATTCGGTTATAAATAAATTAATTAGAAAGTAAACAAAGAATTTTGTTTAATTTGTTAATTTAATTTATAATCGTGGCGGTTAATGATTGGATTAAGATATATAATATTGAATCAATCAATTAATTATGATAATTAATTGATGGTGTATGATATATGATATTATGCATGAAGATTCATCAAAATCCCAAGCCTAATTTGCTAGGTGTATGTTAGGATATTTTGTGTTGAATGATTGTAATAATTATCAATTTATAAGTAAGCTTGGTTTATAGCTCGTTCCCACCTCATGAGATGTATCCCTATTTGCCATGAATATTTATTTATAAATATTAGTATAGTGGAAGATCAAGATTGGAAGATGGTGAGTCATTATGATTATGAAGAACGAAGACATGTATATATTGGAGGCTTATGTAATTATGCATTTGCATCCCATGCATTCCCTAGGATTGGACCTAGGCTCGTGTTTGGCTCACATGGGCCATTAGTTTTTGGGGCGATTGATCATCCTTGTTTAGTTTACTATTTACAATATATGCATGATATATTATAAATAATGAGTATGTGAGTTATTATTATTATAATAACAAAGTTGCATGAACCCGACAAACATACGATCAAACATGGCGTGTTTTTAAATAAAAATAATGATGAGACCTTTCAAAATTAAAAACCCTCATTTTGAATTAGATTCAAAATTAATATCAAGCCCGAAAAGGGGAATTATAAAAGTGTTTATAATTTTCATGTCTTCCATCGACAATGGATGGATGATGAACGCTACACGTGTTCAGTGCTCGGCTCATATTATTGAGGGAGCCCTGGACACCGAAATGCTGTAACATCCATTGACATGGTGATGTGAACTACGTGAAACTCCCATGGTTTCGGCTTATATTATTGAGGGAACTCATGGCAGCCGTCCATTAAGGTTCAACATCGATGGGCAAGGCTTGATACGTAAAGATGAACGACGTCATATTATTGGGTCCTAATCAAACGTGAGACAAAATTTTACGTAAAGAGTTGCATGGAGATGGAATTGGAAACTACCTTTTAGGAATTATGATTGGCTGATATTATTCAGAATCATAATTTGCTAACTGGACCTTACGTACCTCTTGAGGAAAGGAGTTTCCTGTTTTTACTAGAGGGTAGTGAAAAATATCAAAACAATTATTGATAAGAAAACGTGGGAAATCTAAGAGGATGTGGAGAAACTGATTAGGGTGTCGTTGGAAAATTAGAAAAAGTCATACCATCCTACCAATAAGTTACTATATCCTAATCAAACTTAACAATATAAAAAACTATTTTTTATATTGTTTTCAAGATAGTGATTCAATATCAAAAAAGTTGTTATGAATTTTAAAAAATATGAATGTACGTTATTATTCAAAGAGCTCTTTTTAAAGTTAGACTCATGCCTAAAATATGTTAGGAACGACCTGACCCTACTTGAATCTTATAAACATATTATCACTTCCCGCTTGAAACGTTGAGCACCATCTACAAAATGGGAACAGGTAAGTTGCTCGTTCATGTATAATAACATAGTTATAGAGAAATTAAAATTGTTTTAGGAATGAAATGCAACGGTAAAAATGTGACGAAAAAAAAATGTAATGGCAATTAAAGCATTATTTTTTAACGATGTGGTCGGTGCATTTAATTTTTTTAGAAAAACATACGCATGGTTGGGAAGTGGGGAGTGGGAAATGGGAAATGGGAATGAAATCATTGCATATTGTAATATTAAATCAAGACAAGTGGCAAGTGTGACGCGGCCTTCACCACTGCTCCTTTTCGTTGAACTCGGCCAATGACGACAAATTTTCCATTCTTCTTGGCAATAACAATTAAATAATTAATTAAAAACAGTATATAAAAAATGTGTGTATTTCTTAAAAAAAATACAATCAGATGAACTTTTAACTCATATAAATTGAAATTTGAGTTTTTTTTTTCCAATTTTTTTTATCCAATTTGTTTCAAAATTATTGAGAAAATATGTTTATCAATATATGAGTTCCCATACGGAATCTATTAAATCATTACACTGATCATATAATTAGCAATAGAGTACGGGTTAATTATTGACCTCTTAATATACTTGGCTAATCAGAATTTTGAATTTGAAATTTTAACTTTTATAAGAGTATTTACCCTTAAATAAATACCCAAATGTGGCTAATTTGATATATAACCATGTTAAATATGCTCTTATTCATGACCTCATTTTATTTATATTTTTCCTTGTAGATTAAAATGAAAATAAAGTTAAAATAATTTTCAAATTTGAAAATGTTATATCGAAATACTAGTAAATAAAGGTTAATTTTTTGGTCAAATAATTCAATTTAATGGATTTTGAATGAGATAATTGGATGGAAACTCCAAGGTTGCCCTTGTAAGCTATATATATATATACATGCAGCAACTCTACCCAGACCACAAAATAAACATACAACATATTCTAAAGAGAAATGAGTGGTGAAATTTTCTTCGTACTTTTCTTCTTGTTGGTAGCATCTTTATTCTCGTTGTTGTTAATGAAGAAGAAGAAAATGAAATATATAGGAAAAGAACGTCTTCCCATTGGCCCTAAACCACTCCCAATAATTGGCAATCTTCATCATCTTGGCAAGTTACCCCATCGATCCCTCAAAGAATTGTCCAAAATCTACGGAGATCTCATGTTCTTGCGCTTGGGATCCGTGCCAACGTTAGTCGTGTCATCTGCGGATATGGCGCGAGAAATATTTAAAGAACACGACCTTGCTTTCTCAGGGAGACCATCCTTGTATGCGGCGAAGAAGCTGACTTACAATTTGTCCACGGTTGCCTTTGCACCATATGGTGAGTACTGGAGAGAGATAAGGAAAATAGCTGTTCTAGAGCTGCTTACCGTCAAAAGAATCCAATCTTTTGTTCAAATAAGGGATGAAGAGGTGGGTCGCATGATTGATAGCATAGCTCAACATGCGAATAAACTCGTGAATGTGAGTCAGTTGTCGTTTTCACTTTTGAACAATGTTGTATGCCGTGTGGCTTTCGGAACTACAAGCCCTGATAACCATGCAAATGGTTATGGAAAAATGACTAGGTTTCAAGAAATTCTTCTGGAGGTGGAGCTCTTCGAGGCTGGTTTCAATGTCGCGGATTATTTTCCATGGTTGGCTTGGATTAACAAGTTTAATGGTGTGGACCGGAAGTTAGACAAGATTTTTCGTGATTTAGATTGGTTCGTGGACAAGGCAATAGAGGAACATCGTGACTCTACAAGGGTGACAACTGATCATGAAGATATTATTGATGTATTGCTCAGAATTCAGAAAGAACCTAATAAAAGGATCGCCTTAGATGACAAACATATCAAGGGTGTTCTCGTGGTATGTTATTTTCTTCTTGAAATATGAATTTTTTAATAGATTACCGTAATATTTTAAAAAATCAAAATTTCATAACAAATGTTACAATATATCATCTTCAAAATTCAATAACACAGATGTCGAAATATATCTTAATGTATATATATATATATATATATATATATATATTGAATTGTCATGTCTACAAGAGCTCTTTAGACTCTAATATATTAACAAATTATTACATTACTTACTCTATGAGTAAGATGGGAGAAATGGTTGGTTTGAATTTAAATATTTGATTGTTTACAGGGAATATTTTCAGCTGGCACTGACACTTCATCAGCAACAATTGAATGGACAATGACAGAACTTGTGAGAAATCCCAAAGTTAAAGAAAGAGTTCAACAAGAAGTGAGAACAATCTTCAAAGGAAAAGACAAAATTGAAGAAAATGATCTCCAAAAACTCACCTACCTAAAACTAGTCGTAAAGGAATCGTTGAGGCTTCATCCACCAGCCCCATTATTGGTCCCTCGAGAAACCATAGAAAACTGCACCATAGCCCAAAAATATGAAATCCCAGCAAAGACGAGAGTCATGATTAACGCTAGCGCCATTGGAACTGATCCAATGTACTGGAAAAACCCTGAACAATTTTGTCCTGAGAGATTTCTTGACAGCGATATCGATTTTAGAGGACAACATTTTGAATTGTTACCATTTGGTTCTGGGAGAAGGGGTTGTCCGGGAATTAATTTCGCACTTTCGCTTGTGGAGCTTGCACTTGTAAATCTTCTGTTTTTCTTCAATTGGGAGCTTCCGGAGGGAATGTTACCAGAGGATATTGATATGGAGGAGTCACTAGGGATCACAATGCATAAGAAAATCTCACTTTGCTTAATAGCTTCACCAGCTCGTGCTTTATAAAAAGTAGCGATACTATGCAGTAATCGCTTTGTATGAATAATATTTTGTAGTAAAAAAAATTTGGATTTTGAAATTATTTATTTCTTTGTATTTTTATTTTTATTGTTCTTCGTCTTATGTAATCGCTTTTTATATATATTATTTCAAGAATTTGATTGTATTTCAAAAATCATATGTTGAAATTTTGGAAAGGAAAAACCCAATAACAAAGTATATTCAAGGATTTGAGGGTATCTATGTCATTTGAGGTAATTGAAAATTTAAATATCATGACTAATTGCATTTCAAGGTGTGTAACTACAATTTCCGACGCGAGGATTTTTCAACTTATTTTTGAAAGGTAGAGGACTTAATAGCTAATTAATTTTTAAAAGAGGGTTTTGGTAACTACAAACTTCTTCTTTTACTGTAGGGAATATTTAACAAAATGACTTTTGTTTGATGAATTTGAAACCTAACATTCTCAAGTATATAAGAACTTTAGCATTACTTTCTACTTCGGCTATCAAAATTTGGTATTCAGAATTTTCAAATTTTTATTATATTTCCGTGTTTCAATTTCAATATAGCTATATTCTGTTATGAAGTATGCCCGAATAAATGAGTATTTTTCCTCATTGTTTGCTAATTTTTTGTTTGTTTGTTTGTATTATTAGAGTATATGACATGTAAGTTAACAGTTGACACTACAAGAAAAATGATTTTCCGCAGCACATCATCAACAACGTGCATTAAAAGCACGCTGCGAATAGTGCTTTTAACGGCGTGCATCAATATGTGCGCTGCTAATATTGTTGCACTTGGCAGAAATAACGGCATGCATTAAAAGCACGTTGCGGAAAGTAATACCCGCAGCGTGTATTTATGTGTGCTGTAAATATTATATACTTTCCGCAACGTGCTTTTAATGCGCGCCGTTAATAACATATACATTAATGGCGCGTATTAAAAACACGCTGCGTAAAGTAATATTATATACTTTCTGCAGCGTGCAATAATGTGCGATGTTAATACCCTATCCATTCACGGCGTGCATTAAAAGCACGCTGCGGAAAATAGGTGCGAATTTTTAAATTTGCGATGGTTTCTACATAACCGTCGCCGATTTAAAATCGACGACGACGACATATTAGTGATCACCTTCGCTTTTAGCGACGGTTTTTATTAAATTGTCGCTAATAGCCGTAAATCACCGACTATTATATTTAAACCGCCGCTAATAGCGATGGTTTAATGCAAAATCGTCGCTAATAGTCGCAAATTGTCTATAAATATCCGATTTCCGTTCCACTTTTCTTCACAACACTTAAAATTTTTCTCTCTTACACGATTTTAATTTCGATTTAGGTACATTTTTTTGTTTCAATTTTTGGTTAATTTTTTAAGTGTTAGTTAAGATCACCAGTCAATTTATCATAATTGTATTGTAGTTTTTTTAAAAATTTATTAAATTATAAAAGTAAATTTTTTTTATTTTTACGCAAACTTTAGCGACGGTTTTTAAACTGTCGCGAAATGTAGCGACGGTTTTATAATCGTCGCTAAATTTAAATACTGTCGTTAATTTAGCGACGGATTCTAAACTGTCTGTACTTTGGTAAAAAACTGTCGCTAATATTTAGATTTTTTTTAATATTAACCGCGTATATTGCACGCTGTGGATAGTTGTATTAACGGTGTACATATGCACGCCGTTGATAATAGTATTAACAGCGTGCACATGCACGCTGCGGATAATCTTGAACTTTCAACAGCTTGCAACTTCGCAGCGTGCAATGTGCGCGCAGAAAGAGAATTTGCGCGCTGCGAAAAGTCATTTTTGTTGTAGTGTGAGTAATAAATTTATTGACTCGTTTGTAATTAAAAGTTTTTATTTTAATATAATTTAAATTCATGGTTTCATTTCACTTTATCTGTATATTCATGCAATCAACATAGATAAAGACCTTGATTATACTTTAATACAAATGAATCGTAATTCGATCTTGCAACTCATTTATTAACACATATATTCTAAATTCGTTCATAGTCGATTCAGCCGTCTAAAAATAAAGATAAATGCCTCTTCAACTTGAGACTCTCATTTGTGATGTTGTGTACCGTGTTTCATGGCAAGGGCATAGAGATATCCAATCATGGAGATTGATAATCATATGATGATTGTGGCGAACAAACCTCACTCGTACTTTCCAAGTGGTTATCATTCATCGAGAGGAAAAGTCTGTGGTTGTGGTTTCACATCATTAGTCCTTACGACCTAGGACAACACTGAGGCTCTACATATTAGGATTGTGCTTTGACTCATTTACCGACTCCGCGAGGGTCACAAGGTGGCGAGGTTGAGTGCAGAGCCAGTGAATTGTAGTCGAAAATTCACCGATCACCTATAGGTGTGGATATCCTATGTGACCTTACGAAGTAGCAGTGCATGAAATCTCTGGCCAGAGTGTAAAATGTACAATAAGGACAAGGTGAAACGTCCTGCCCTTTTTATTGCTTTAAAAGTACTAGAATTTTTTTTTTTTAAACCTCACATAGCATTGGCCGAACCATAAAATTTCATAAAATACTTTTGACATCATTTTAAAATAAAAAACGAACTAACATTTTTCTAAATCTAAAAATAACATTTGAAAAGTATAGCCCATATTATAACCTCTCAAAAACCACTCATACTCATGATAAAAGTCATAAAATCTTTTAACATAAATCATAACATATATGCGGAAACTAGCGTCGGTCCTCGGGTCATGTGCACCTTCAGTCCTGTCGGATCAACCATCAAGACCTCCATTAGCATTATCATGATAACCTGCATCCATCACACCTAGTGAGTCTAAAGACTCAACACACCATAACCTTTATAACGAGTAATACGTAATACAGTCAACACATAACGGTGAAAAATACTTGTACTTAAAATATTGTTTTCATGAAGATGCATAAACTTCAAACATGAACATTTTCGTAAAATACTTTTTCATGATGCATAAATTTTAAATAAAAATATCTTCATAATGATGCATCAACTTTAAACATAAACATTTTCATGACATGCATAAATAAACCTTAATCTTTTTCCTTTTTCCTCAACATGACATAAAACCTTTATCATGATCATAAACATTTTCCTTTTCCTTTTCCTTTGTTGAATTCAGATCGTTAATTGTGACTTTCCTCAACATGACATGACATGACGATGGATCCATCTACGTGAAACCTCAGTACTGGGCGGCGGGGGACACCAGCAACGCTCTCACCGGTCAACTGGGCCCTGGCCTATCATGATCGAATAGAAATACGATCGTCGGGGCTCCCTCTAGGGCCTTCTCCCATAAATGGACTCCCTCTGGGACCTTCTTCCCCTCACGATATTCCCATTCTTACCTCAAACCTCATAACCTCATATTCGTAATAATGGAAACACGATCGTCGGGCTCTCATTGGGACCATCACCCTCACGACATCGCCATCATTAACGAATTAGTCACAATCACTTCACTTCCTTCAACATTTATATTCTCACTACTTTATAAAAATCATGCATAACATAACATTTTGTTTTTGAAACCAAGCATGCAACATGTCTTTTAAATGTCTTCCTTAAATCATAAAAATCCCTTAGACATTTAAAAATCATAATTAGTCATGAACATTTCATAAACATTTAAAAATAATCATAATATCATAAACAGCATTTAGGGCACTGTCATGACCTTTACTAATTTTCCGGTGTAAAAAGACCGTTTTACCCCTGGACTCGACATTTTACGTTTTCGACTTTTTTCTTGATTTCATGACTCTAAAATGTCCCAAATAATTATTTAAGCTTACATGAATTTTTCCATAATTTTATTTGGCTTAAATTATAGACTTTGTCAATTATCTTTAATTAATTGTTTTAACGTTGTTTAATCCCGAAAAATACCAAACTTTAATATAAAATTCCTAAATTCTAAATTTAGTCTTTTTACATTATTTTAGCCCTTATGGACCACGACTCGACCCCCGTAAGCCGTTTTCCAACTTTTCTTCTTTTTAAAACCCTAATTGACACCTAAACTTCGACCCCTAGCCATCTCTTAATTTTCACGAGTTACTCCCGAGCCATGTCGAACCAAAACTTGCCCATCATGCCAAAGTACCCTACTGGACTCTAAGTTCACCAAGACTTCACCCCAAAACCAAGCTACCCCAAGCCCCACCATGTTCTGGCCGAGAGTTTAATGTGCATGACTCCTACGTTTTTGGTGTCTAGACCCTAACCCATGGCTTGACTCTCTAACCAGCCTCTCCAGCACTCACCTAGGACCCTGAGGACTTGCCCTAACCCATCCCCCGAGCCCTGGACCGAGCCCCTACCCTCTACCGATCGCACGAAGTCTGCAAAGAATTTGTGCAGCTTCTCGGGTGGGAGTCCTTGCGCGCAAGGACTCCTCCCTGCCCCTTCCAGACCGAGTCCTAGCATGGCTAGGACTCTCCTCCTGACTCACCCGTACCCTTGGCTAGCCCCTGGACAAGCCAACCAAGTCCCAGACCTTGCAACTTGAAGAACCCGAATCCCTCCCCTCTTGACAGCAGTAGTACGATAGTTGGTTCATGCACCAGCCGAGTTCTGTGATGTTAGGTGTGCGTGTGGGTGTGTCTAGAACATGCAAAACCCTCCCTCAATCATACCTATGTCATGGCAGCCCTTAAACAATATCCACAAATGATTTAGGAATCAAAAACTTTGCTTAACAATTCATATTATGATCAAAAACGAAAATACATAAAAGTGACACTTGTTATTCATGTTTTTCATGCATAAAAGAATACTATGATGTAACGGATGAGAAAAGGAGATTAAGGCGTGCCTTTGCGTAATTTACGCACGAATTTACGTCGACGATTACGAAGAACGGCGACACGATCGACCTTGGATTTTATTTTTCCTTGAAGGCTTGTTTCTAATTTTCTCCTCTAAAATTGTGTGTGTGCCGTGTGATAATTGATTGAAAGAGTCCTAATTGAAGAGGGGTGAGGGGCGTGGGATTTTATGAGGTTTAGGGTAGGTTTTAGTTTTAAATATAGTTAATTAATCACTTAAGCAAGCTTAAGCCCATTAAAGAGGTTAATTAGGCCCATTAGAGCTTAATTAAGTTTTAATAAAAATATAAAAATAGTTTTGGTAATATAAGTTTGTGAATTTAATAGTCGGGTTGTCAAAAAGTTCATATTTTTGTTGAAAAACCAACACCGATAAAATTTTACGTCCCGGCGTATAAATTCACCTTGAAACCCCATATTTTCAAAAATAAGAAAAAGCATCACCCTTAATTTAAATAACTAAAAACAATAAAAATATTTTCTATTTTTCAGCCTTCGGTCTCCATTCCTCGATCGCAACTCGAATAACCTTTTAAAAATATATTTTTATGCAACAATGTAGAAAATTATATTTGAAACATGCAAATATGCACAACATAATTAATTTTATGCAATTAAAACATTTAATTAAAATACAAGAGAATTTAATAATTGCATGCGTGTGGTTCGCGTGGACCTTTAAATTTTCGGGGCGTTACAATCTTCCCCCCTTAAATTGAATTTTGTCCTCGAAATTCGCTTATCCTTAATAACCCAAAGTTTAGACTTAGTTCTAGTATCCAAAAAATCCACGCTTCCGCTGCGCTTACTCTGATAAAACTTAAACTCTAGAATGTCCTTACGTCTCTTTATCACAATTAAATTTTCCTTCTTAAATCCTTATTTTCAAATCGCAACTTAAAAAGACCCAAATACTTAGTGTTATTACTATTATAACCTCGAATTTAAATTTTTCTTACGATCCCCAACATTAAAATATTAATAACCGAACTTATCGTATATTATTTTCCTTATTTTATACCCAAAATTTTCATCAACTTATCAAATTTCAATCTTAAAATCCCAAACGCATCCGCTAACGCTTAGATTTTCAAGCCTAATATCGATTCATTCTTAAAAAACCCTTGATTAACATTCCTTATAATACTATACCCATGATATCCCAAGGTTCTATGTATTCTTAAAAAGTCTAAATCCTCAAAATTCTTACTATTTAACCCATTCAATTCGCACTTATTGCTAAACTAGTCCTCAAATTCCTTAATATTTGCGAAATAAATTCTTAATTTCCTCAAAAATCATCCTAATTGGTCCTTAATTTCGAAAATCCTAAGATTAACCCATAAGTTTTTATCATTCTAAATTTCCTTCTACGAGTTTCCCATAACATAACTTCGATAAATTTAAACTTATTTACTCAAAAATCAATTCCTATAACCAATATTACATTTCATCAAAACTTAAAATCCCAATTTATACATTCTCTTATTCCCAAAGTCGTTGTAAATCCTCAAATCATTGTTCCTTACGTCTAATTACCAAAAATTAATTCGTCTAGTAATCATGAATAATATTTTCTTAGAAAATCTACATGTCCCAAAGCATTCATAAAATTCACGATTAACTTATAGCTTAAAAAGTAAAACGTCAATACTAAAATCCGAAAATCACATAGTCCAATTCCGCCACAAACCAACATGCGTTGAAATCAAATAATTTTCTTATTTTATATCGTATCATGTATAAAATTCCAAAGCATATAAAATATATATTATCATAAAACTATTAAACATTAGACATAAACATATAAGTCATGTACTTATGCAGGTAATATCATAAAATTATCTAAAGCACGTAAACTTACAAATTGAGGCTTGACGACTGATCTTCCTGGCGCTGATGGTGGCACAACCCTTTACAGAACCATTGCTCTGATACCAACTGAAACGTCCTGCCTTTTTTATTGCTTTAAAAGTACTAGAAATTTTTTTTTTTAAACCTCGCATAGCATCGGCTGAACCATAAAATTTCATAAAATACTTTTGACATCATTTTAAAATAAACAACCAACTAACATTTTTCTAAATCTAAAAATAACATTTGAAAAGTATAGCCCATACTATAACCTCTCAAAAACCACTCATACTCATGATAAAAGTCATAAAATCTTTTAACATAAATCATAACATATATGCGGAAACTAGCGTCGGTCCTCGGGTCATGTGCAACTTCAGTCCAGTCGGATCAACCATCAAAACCTCCATTAGCATTATCATGATAACCTGCATCCATCACACCTAGTGAGTCTAAAGACTCAACACACCATAACCTTTATAACGAGTAATACGTAATACAGTCAACACATAACGGTGAAAAATACTTGTACTTAAAATATCGTTTTCATGAAGATGCATAAACTTCAAACATGAACATTTTCGTAAAATACTTTTTCATGATGCATAAACTTTAAATAAAAATATCTTCATAATGATGCATCAACTTTAAACATAAACATTTTCATGACATGCATAAATAAACCTTAATCTTTTTCTTTTTTCCTCAACATGACATAAAACCTTTATCATGATCATAAACATTTTCCTTTTCCTTTTCCTTTGTTGAATTCAGATCGTTAATTGTGACTTTCCTCAACATGACATGACATGACGATGGATCCATCTACGTGAAACCTCAGTACTGGGCGGCGGGGGACACCAGCAACGCTCTCACCGGTCAACTGGGCCCTGGCCTATCATGATCGAATAGAAATACGATCGTCGGGGCTCCCTCTAGGGCCTTCTCCCATAAATGGGCTCCCTCTAGGGCCTTTTCCCCTCACGATATTCCCATTCTTACTTCAAACCTCATAACCTCATATTCGTAATAATGGAAACACGATCGTCGGGCTCTCACTGGACCATCACCCTCACGACATCGCCATCATTAACGAATTAGTCACAATCACTTCACTTCCTTCAACATTTATATTCTCACTACTTTATAAAAATCATGCATAACATAACATTTTGTTTTTGAAACCAAGCATGCAACATGTCTTTTAAATGTCTTCCTTAAATCATAAAAATTCCTTAGACATTTAAAAATCATAATTAGTCATGAACATTTCATAAATATTTAAAAATAATCATAATATCATAAAAACAGCATTTAGGGCACTGCCATGACCTTTACTAATTTCCCGGTGTAAAAAGACCGTTTTACCCCTGGACTCGACATTTTACGTTTTCGACTTTTTTCTTGATTTCATGACTCTAAAATGTCCCAAATAATTATTTAAGCTTACATGAATTTTTCCATAATTTTATTTGGCTTAAATGTTAGACTTTTTCAATTATCTTTAATTAATTGTTTTAACGGTGTTTAATCCCGAAAAATACCAAACTTTAATATAAAGTTCCTAAATTCTAAATTTAGTCTTTTTATATTATTTTTGCCCTTGTGGACCACGACTCGACCCCCGTAAGCCGTTTTCCAACTTTTCTTCTTTTTAAAACCCTAATTGACACCTAAACTTTGACCCCTAGCCATCTCTTAATTTTCACGAGTTACTCCCGAGCCATGTCGAACCAAAACTTGCCCAACATGCCAAAGTACCCTACTGGACTCTAAGTTCACCAAGACTTCACCCCAAAACTCGAAAACAAGCTGCCCCAAGCCCCACCATGTTCTAGCCGAGAGTTTAATGTGCATGACTCCTACGTTTTTGGTGTCTAGACCCTAACCCATGGCTTGACTCTCTAACCAGCATCTCCAGCACTCACCTAGGACCCTGAGGACTTGCCCTAACCCATCCCCCGAGCCCTGGGCCGAGCCCCTGCCCTCGGGTTTTCAACCAAGTCCCAGACCGTGCAACTTGAAGAACCCGAATCCCTCCCCTCTTGACAGCAGTAGTACGATAGTTGGTTCATGCACCAGCCGAGTTTTGTGATGTTAGGTGTGCGTGTGGGTGTGTCTAGAACATGCAAAACCCTCCCTCAATCATACCTATGTCATGGCAGCCCTTAAACAATACCCACACATGATTTAGGAATCAAAAACTCTGCTTAACAATTCATATTATGATCAAAAACGAAAATACATAAAAGTGACACTTGTTTTTCATGTTTTTCATGCATAAAAGAATACTATGATGTAACGGATGAGAAAAGGAGATTAAGGCGTGCCTTTGCGTAATTTACGCACGAATTTACGTCGACGATTACGAAGAACGGCGACACGATCGACCTTGGATTTTATTTTTCCTTGAAGGCTTGTTTCTAATTTTCTCCTCTAAAATTGTGTGTGTGCCGTGTGATAATTGATTGAAAGAGTCCTAATTGAAGAGGGGTGAGGGGCGTGGGATTTTATGAGGTTTAGGGTAGGTTTTTAGTTTTAAATATAGTTAATTAATCACTTAAGCAAGCTTAAGCCCATTAAAGAGGTTAATTAGGCCTATTAGAGCTTAATTAAGTTTTAATAAAAATATAAAAATAGTTTTGGTAATATAAGTTTGTGAATTTAATAGTCGGGTTGCCAAAAAGTTCGTATTTTTGTTGAAAAACCAACACCGATCAAATTTTACGTCCCGGCGTATAAATTCACCTTGAAACCCCATATTTTCAAAAATAAGAAAAAGCATCACCCTTAATTTAAATAATTAAAAACAATAAAAATATTTTCTATTTTTCAGCCTTCGGTCTCCGTTCCTCGATCGCAACTCGAATAACCTTTTAAAAATATATTTTTATGCAACAATGTAGAAAATTATATTTGAAACATGCAAATATGCACAACATAATTAATTTTATGCAATTCAAACATTTAATTAAAATACAAGAGAATTTAATAATTGCATGCGTGTGGTTCGCGTGGACCTTTAAATTTTCGGGGCGTTACACAAGGGTTCTCTAGTTGTTAATGCGATGACACTATGAGTATTTCATGAATGTATCATATCGCTATCGGACCTAATATGCAACCCTCGATGAAACAATGATTGCAGTTTTGATCGGGATATATGAGATTAAGGGACCGTACCGTACATTAATCACAACCGATTGGTTCTTACAGGCACTATCAGTGATACCTAGGGAATCATGTGGCGATTCTACTAGGGCACTCTTACCATGATTCAATGAGTTTAATCAGAAAAAGATTTCTGACATTCTCATGATCAAATGTTGTTGTATAGAATGGGGCAAATAAGGTAAGCCCGAATAAAGTAAGTGTCCTAAATCACAAAGAGTCGTGAACCCATGGCTAGCTATATCTGTGAACCATTGAGGGTTACACAAGCACATGATCTTCCGTTCCCTTTGAGAGAATAAATTCAAGAAGTTGAATTTATATAAATTATGAGATAGTAAATTCAAGAAGTTGAATTTATAAAAATTGAGAGTTTAAAATATTAAACTCAAAGGTTGAGTTTATTAAAGATTAATTAAATGTAACCGTAGAATGCATAATGGGCTTGTAGGAATATAAGTCCAACATGCTCATTTATTAAAGTTCTTAATGAACTTTAATATATTAATTAATTAAACTAGTTGGCTAGTCAAAATTAATTAGTAAGGAAATTAGTTTAAGGGTTCAAGATATAGTAAGGAGGCCACTAATCCTAGCCTTCACTACTCCATAATTTCGAAAACCTCTCCCTTCATGCTCTCATAATTTCGGCCAAACCAATAAGAAATATAGGGTTTGAGGCGCCTCTTAATTTTGATCTCAAACGATAAAGTTCTTCTAAAATTTACTAGTGCAATTTAAAAGATGAACAAACGCTCTGGTCGTGTACTCAATTGGAGATTAAAGTTTTCAAGAAGAACATTCGTAGAGAATACTACAAGAGCTATTTCCGCTAACCCAGGAATAGTTGGTACCAAATGATTAATTCACTAAAGTTATAATTATTAACAACCTATGAATGTTTAATTTGTTTAAACCATGCGAGTATCCAAAGATATTTTTTTAATGTCAAACAAAAATTTTATAACTTCATCTACGTTTTGGACGATAGAAAACCGATTGCCAACATGTATGTAATTAGACGGTCAATAATTGTCTTTAGAAAGACAAAACTTCAATTTTTTTTTTCAAATCATGATTCACGAATTTGTAACTTTCCAATCATTTAGATATTTTTGTTTTATATATAATGAATGCTAAAATCATACAATTGAATTATACATATCTACATATAAATTTTCAAATGATTTCCGAATTTTCAAATTATATAATTTCTAATTATAACAGATAGAATTTTTTTTTTAAGATATAGCCAGTAGATCAAAAAGCATCAGAAAATAAAACCTACAATAATGTTGAAGAACTTGATCTATCTATATTTGAAATGATAATAAAAAAGTTATTCGAACTTTCATTAATGTGAACAAAATAGATGATGAAGTAACTTTTAATATTATTAAAGATGATCAACATTAAAAAAATGAATTAAAATAGTATTTCCCTTGAGTAAAAATATTATATATTTTTTAGTTGAAAATTATTTAAACATATTATAGATTTTTTATTTGCAAATTATTTAAACATAGGTGATAATATTGTTAAATACGACACGGTACAAAAATTCAAAGAAAATGCCAATTTTTTTTTTTGAAATTGTTTACTTTTATTTGCAAATGAATGCTCCAGAAAGTCAATGTACAGCAGTATTTTTACATATTTCCTTACTTGTTAGGTCAAGGATGTTGTTATATTATATTAAAATCGTCGACGTCGACATCGACAATCGAAATCATAATATCCAAGAAATTCAAACGCAATATCTTTCATTTACGAATCTCTGCGTTTCATTAGCTATATATATATATATATTTACCAAATAATTAAAATAAAAGATTTTCTAGCTGATATTCCACATGATACCGATATGTGTCGGGGAATATCGCATATTATTTCGCATCATTGCACCAATATTTTTAGAAAATAAAATAGCATGAAGTAGACGTAGCTGGTTACGTAATTTGATTAATTTAGGGATTACCGAAGCAATATTTTCTAATAATTCGTACTTTTTCAGCCAAAAAACAATTGAACAACATAATGAAATGGAAAAACATAACACAAATATATAACATAATGTTGGTAATTACCTTATGGTGTCTTCCAATCAAATTAAACATATATATATGTATATATATATATATATAAACATAGTTTTGAAATAACTTAGCACCCTTTCTAAAATAAAATAACCAACTCTTATTTGAAAATTCAAAAGAAAGAATTCAAAATCGTCAAACGTTTTACCAATCCTAAACTTAGCAATATTTTCAAATAAAGCTAACTCTAACAACCTCTCAAAATCACTCAAAAAGCATAAAAAAAGTCGTAAAAATCTTTAACATAAACTTTAAATCATAAGTGCGGAAAACTAGTGAAACGTCTGCTATTCGTTTTCTTAAAACATGCTAGAATTTTTTTTTAAAACCTCACTTACCATCGGCCGAACCATAAAATATTTTTGACATCATTTTAAAATAAATTAACCAACTAATATTTGAAAAGTATAGCTCATACTATAACCTCTCAAAAATCACTCATAAATAAAACGTCGTAAAAACATCTTTAACATAACTCAAAATCAAAAATCATAACTAGTGCGGAAAACTAGCGTAGGTCCTCGGGTTATGTGCATCTCCAGTCCAGTCAGATCGACCATCAAGACCTCCATTATCATAATTACCTGTATCAATCACACCTAGTGAGTCTAAAGACTCAACACGTCATATCCTTGATAACAAGTAATACGTAATACAGTTAACATATAACAATGAAAAATACTTGTACTTAAAATATCATTTTCATGAAGATGCATAAACTTAAAACATAACATTTTCGTAAACATTTTCATGATGCATAAAAATATTTTCATAAAAACGTTTCCATAATCTTATGCATAAACATTTTCACACACATTTTCATATAAACATAAACATATTCATATTCGTATCCATATTCATATCAACGTATTCATATCATCATATTCATATTCATATTCATATTCATGTTCGTGTTTGTTGAATTCAGATCGTTGATTGTGACTTTCATATACGTGTTATGCGATGGATCTGTCTACATGTAACCACAGTACTGGGCGGCGGGGGTCACCAGCAACACTCTCACCGGTCAACTGGGCCCTGACCTCACGTATTAACATATCATCATATGCATATACATATCCGTATCCAAGAAAATACGATCGTCGGGCTCCCACTGGGACCATAACCCTCACGATATCTCCAACATATCATCGTGTTAGTCACAATTCCCTCACCTCCTTCAACATGTTATCATCACTTAATAAAAATCATGCATATAACTTTTTTCATTTTAAACCAAGCATGCAACATGTCCTTTTAATTTCCATATTAAATCATAAAAATCCATAATCATTTAAAAATCATACTTTAACATATAAACTCCATAAACATTTAAAATAAACATTTTAACATTTTAAATCATAAAAATCCATAAACGTTTAAAATAAAAATTTTAACCTATTAAATCGTAAACATTTAAAATAAACATTTTGACATAAAAATCCATAAACATATAAAATAAACGTTTTAGCATATTAAAAATTCATAAACATTTAAAATAGACATTTTAGCATATTAAATCATAAAAACATCCATAAACATTTAACATAATCATATTAGCATATAAAACAACATTTGGGACACTGCCATGACGTTTATTAATTTCTAAGTGTAAAATGACCGTTTTACCCCTGGACGTATAATTTCCCGTTTTTGACTTTTTCTTAATTTCATTGACTCTAACATGTCCCAAATAATTATTTAAGCCTACATGAATTTTCTCCTATTTTTATTTAGCTTAATTCGATGACTTTTAAATTAATCTTTAAATGTGACGTATTAATGCGTTTTAATCCCGAATTAAACCAAACCTTAATATAAAATTCCCAAATTAAAATATTAGACTCATAATAATTATTTAAGCTTAAAACTAATTTTTCATAATTTTATAAAGCTTAAATCTAGGCGTTTCAATTAATTCGTTAATTAACGTTCCGTGCGGCGATTAAATCTCGAATAAATCCAAAACTCGTTATTCTGACCCCAAATTTTAAACATACCATTTTTAAGATTTATTCTACCCTTCCAAGTCATGAGTCACAGCCGTGGACCCATGGATTCAATTTTAGATTTATTATTTTCGTTTTTGACACACTAACGAACACACCGAGCCATCTCCTAATTTACTCGAGCCACGCCCGAGCCACCTTGAGCCAAAACCTCGCCAACCCATCTAGGGACCCTACTGTGCAAGACCAGCCCGAAAAACCAGCCTTGGCCTCCCCAAAACACTTCTGAAACTTGACCCAAAAACATGCATGCGTTGTGTGTGTGCTTCCTTGTATGTCTAGGACTCCTAACCCAACTAGGACCCTCCCAGCCGAGCCACCACCGAGCCCACACAACCCTAACCTTCCCTGGATCACGCCCAGCCCCTGCCCAGACCAGCCCAGCCCCTGAACCCAAGCAGCGAAGCCCCTGAACCTTGACAGCAACTCACGCCTAACTTGCTGCCAAAAAGCTTCTCCCTCACGTTTTCTGTGCTTGGCTCGAACCCCATCAAGCCACCCTTCACCAACTCATGACCAGACCATCTAGGCACCCTACTGGACCCTTAGAACCCATAGGACTCGAGCCCCAGTTGAAAACCGAAGCCACAACACAAGCCACCAGAAGCAGCCGAGAACCCACATAGACATGGACCCTACGTTTCTTTTGCTAGGACCTAGCCAACCACACCAGACCTTGAACCAGCCCCTTGTGCCCCTTCTTAGGACCCTAAGGACCTAACCTAGCCAAGCCCCAAAGCCCCTGGCCGAGCCACAGCCCCTGCACAAATTGCTGCAACCTGCGCTACCCTTTGCTCACTCTCTCGGGAGGAGTCCTAGCTTGCTAGGACTCCTCCCTAGCCCATGGTCTCGAGTCCTAGCGTGGGTAGGACTCTTCCCTTGACCCTTCACGGACCCTAGCCAAGCTTTGGTCCAGCCCCTTTAATGACACAATAATCATGTTTTTAAATCAAAACACAAGTGCTAAAAATCATCTAATATGCATGTACGAAAATCTTCAAGTTGTGTGCCTTGTTTTATTTCAAAACATGTTCAAATAAATATTATGGTGTGATAGATGTTTGAAGGAAAGAATTATGGCGTGCCTTTGCGTATTTAACGCACGATTATTCGTTGACGACGGCGAAGAACGGGGTAAAAACCTTGGCTTGAACTCTACCTTGCAAGTCTCGATTTCCTTCTTTAAATTGTGATGTGTGTGAGCCGTGCACTTTGAGGAGTTTTGGGAGAGAAAAATATAAGGTTTGAGGCGTGTAGCAAAGTGTAGGGTTGGGGATGATTATCTTATTTAAATAATAATTAATTCTCTAAGCAAGGCTTTAGGCCCATTAGGTAGATAAATAGGCCCATTAGTGCTTAATTAGACTTTAATTAAAAATATAAAAATAGTTTTGTTTAAATAACTCTGCGAATTTTTTAGCCGGGTTGCCAAAAAGTTCGTATTTTTGTTGAAAAACAAACACCGATAAAATTTACGTCCCGACGTATAAAATCACCTCCAAACCCCTTATTTACAAAAGTAATAAAAAGCATCACCCATATTTTAAATAATTAAAAACAATTATTTAATAAAATCATTTTACATTTTCATCCCTCGGTCTCCGTTCTTCGATCGCAACTCGAATAACCTTTTAAAAATACATTTTAATGCAACCATGTAGAAAAGTATATTTAAACATGTCAATATGCACAACATAATTAATTTATGCAATTAAAACATTTAATAAAAATACAGGAGAATTTAATAATTGCATGCATGTTATTCGCGTAGACCTTTAAATTTTCCGGGGCGTTACAACTAGCGCTGGTCTTCGGGTTATGTGCACTTCCAGTCCAGTTTGATCAACCATCAAGTCCCTCAACATCAATATCATGCTCACCTGGATCGATCATACCTAGTGAGTCTATTGACTCAGCAAACCATCACCATAATAGCAAGTAGTACGTATACAATCACATGCAACAGTGAAAATATTTTTACATAACATTTCATGAATATATATAAACTTAAACATTTTTCTTTTTATCATTAACATATAATAATTTTTTTTGTAGAGCCCAAAATCAGTACACGTAAAACTTCTGTATTTATTTAAATTGTTAAATTATTTATCTAATTTTAACAATGATTTTAGCAATGCACGATTAATGATTTGTATTATTTTAAATTATTATATGTCACGTTAAAATGCTTTCTTGAGTTTTATGTTTCAGACGAATATTCGATGCAGGATCGAGAAAAGAGACCAGTGATGATTTAGGCGATTATTGAAAATGTGATATTTTTTCTAAAGTCAAGAAAATTAGTATTGTGATTGATTTTTTTAGAATTTTAAGTATTTTAAAGTCTAAGTTAATATATTAGGTGATTTTGAGATTTTGAGTTTTTCAAATACCAATATGAAAATTTGGAGATTTTAATATTGAAACTTGGTACTCAATTATTTTATTTAAGCTTTCAGTAGTATTGAATAATTAGAGTAGTATTATTTTTATTACTAATTATTTAATTAAGCACTTTTAGCCCCTAATTATTAAATTAATTAATTAATTAGGCAATTTTCACCTAATCTAAACTCACACACGTTACACACACAACACACCCACACTTACACGATATTTTGAGAGGAAAAACTAGGGTTCTATTCTTCAGCAGCAGCCACTCTCCCCATTGCAAAATTTTTGAAAATTTATGCCGGTTTTTCGATCAAAATTCGTGTAGCAAGCGTCCCTAGATCATTTCCCGCAGTCCACCGCGTCGGTATTCGTTACCTTCGAGCGTTTCAAAGCAAAGGCATGTATATTCTTTTGTTTTTAGATCTAGTCATAGTATATGTTTTGATGATTATTGTAATGCCCGAGATTTTGATTCTGTTAATCTGAGATTATTGATTTTGAATTGATGTGATTATAGACGGATCATTCCGAGATCAGATTGGGCAAAGCATATGAATTATGCAATTTTTGGATAGAATTATTAGCGCCGAGCGGTAGAAAATGACCGCCCGAGCGCCAATGTGCAATAAGGATAGTTCATGGACAGAACGTCTGGCGCCCGAGCGGTAGTTTTTGACCGCCCTAGCGCCAGTGTCTCGAGTAATCGGGCAGAACATTCCGCGCCCGAGCGGTAATTCTCGACCGCCCGAGCGCCAATGGATAATAAGCTAAGCATCCGGATAGCAAGTTCCGCGCCCGAGCGGTACTTTTCGACCGCCCAAGAGCCGACTGAAATGGGTGAAAATATGACATGTTTCTTCAGCATGCAACTTAGGATATATATATCAAGTTTCCTTCCTTCAGATGAAAAGGAAAAGGAACGAGAAAAGCTTCAGAAATCCTTACGCCTCTATATCTCTTAGATAGTGATTTACGCAAGATCCGCATGTTAGATTTTCAATCCGACTTCAGTACCGTGTTTCTATCGATGAGAACTTCAACTGGACGTAAGTTTTACTACGTTTTGTTATGTTTTGAAAATATGATGTTGAAGAAATCAGATATGATTCATATATGATGTTCTTGCGTTATTAGACATCGTATAATCGAAACCGGATCGAAGAACGGATACCGTATGAAATTGTTATGAATTTTCAGAGTTGATTTGATTGTGATTAGACCGATTTGATATCAGAATTGTATTGTTATCGATTATGAGATGTTGAGATTGATATCTGATTGATACTGTATTGCTGGATATATTGATATTATTCAGATTTGGATCAGATGAGTTGCTGATTTGTATATACTGATATTGTATTGCCGGTATTTCGAGATTGTACAGTTATGCCGTTGAAACAGAATTTGATTAAGTTCTGATTATATCCAGTATTGAATTGATTGGTGTATTGATATCATACTCCTCGACCTTTGTCATTACCAGATTGATATGGACAGATTTGAATTCGAGACTTCGACTTCGTCAGACCGAGAAGAAAAAGGTATAAATCAATGTTGATTCGGGATTGCACAACTCGAGTTTGATTTAACTTGAGTCTCCCAAAATCATATACTGAATTGTCATTGCCTCGATATGTTGCAATGTTTGAGATTGATCTGCTTATTCTATTGATTTATAGTTAAGCATATGTTATGTGAGGGGTCAGTGGCGGATGTGCCTAGTCCTTGGGATGATGTGCCAGATATTTGGCGGAGAGGCCAAGTCTTCGGCTAAGTCGCCAAGACACCGGATGTTTGGTCATATCGATGTTGCCTAGGAGTAGAGCAACTCCTGTTGTCGAGATTCGATATGGATAGGACCAAATTCCGTAAATAAGAGCGTACCGTCATCGCGATCGGGAGAGTATGTGAGAGATTGTTACGTTTTTATTCAGATCGGGATCCCTAGATTAGGAAATGGGCGAGTCAGAGAGTATGAGTCAAAGTTTGAGTTACAGTGTTACATTGATTCATGTCTTTCAGATTTGATACATGTTATTGATATTTGTTTCATGCTTTTATACCTGTTTATATGATCGCATGTATACATGATTTATACTGGGAATGTATTTCTCACCGGAGTTATCCGGCTGTTGTCTTGTTTGTATGTGTGCATGACAACAGGTGGGACAGGATCAGGGTCAAGACGAGGACGAGAGAGGACTAGTTTATCGTGGAGATTCGGACCCAGAAGTAGATCTGTTTCATTACCGGACATGTAGTGAATGAAAAGTAGTTGTTATGATTTACTTTTGTACAAGACTTGTACTTAGATCTGGATATTGATCTTGTAAATGAAATAAGAGTTATTTCATATGTTGCGTACTCTTGTATTTAAAAAAAAAATTTAGACCCTATTTATTAATTGATCTAATTATTCCCAAAGATGATTAAGAAATGAATTAGCGTCCGGGTCCCCACAATTATTGTGTGTAAAAATCCATGTTTGTTTTGAAAAAGTTTGAGCAAAAACGTTTGGAATGATTCCCAAAAATTTTTAGATCTCAAAACCGGATGTTGCTATCATTTCGTGTATTGTACTTTTTTGGTTGATTTTTTTGAATCGTTTTCGACATATGAAACGTAGTAATTTTTGATATCTTCGATTTGACAGTAAATTCGTGATTTTTGGACAAGAAATGAGTGAGTTATGATCATTTTTGTGCGACTGCTCAAACTGTGATGTTTAAACGATTTTTAGATCTAAAAAAAACGTTTCTGCTGTCACTTCCAGTACTGTGAATTTTCGGTCGACTTTCTGGAAAACCTTTCAACATATAAAACATAGTACTTTTTGATATCTTCGATTTGACAGTAAAATCGTAATTTTTGGACAAGAGATGAGTGAGTTATGATTATTCTTGTGTGACTGCTCAACTGTGTTGTTTTTCAAAAAATTTCGCGCAGACGAGGCGCGCTCGAGCTGTAAGAAATTGCCGCCCAAGCGCCAAGCATTCTGGAAAAAAAAATTTAAATTTTTTTTGTCTTTGGCAGGCATGCATAATGTATTAGTATGTTTGACGTGCAAAGAAAATATTTTATATTTTTGAAGCATGCTAATTTTCTTGTGACCAATTATGAACGGGTTTGGAAGCTGGAGAACGTGTTTGGGGACCTCTCCACCCTTGTAAAGTATGATCGAGTTTTGATCAGGATTGGAAAGCGGTAAAGTATGACCAGGGACCAATCCACCCGGTAAAGTATGACCGGGGATCTTATGTATGTGGTAGTGGACATCCCTGCCAGCCCAATACTGTGGTTTAGTCTGATCAGGCACATTTATGTACGGGTCACTTGCTTTGAAACATATCTCTAGGCAAAATGATGTTACGCATGTTCAAATATGTATGACGCAAGTATGTTTATGAAAAGTTTTACGATATGATGGCACGTCTATGCTTATGTAAGTACGTTCAAGTTTAAGTATGTATGGTCTACTTTAAAATGCATGTAGTTTAATTACGTATTACTTGTTATTCTCAGTTTATACATGTTGAGTCTTTAGACTCACTAGACTTGATTGATGCATATGAGGACGAGTATGAGGAGACGAGAGTTGGTGATCAGTGAGCTGGCTCGGACTGCGCAGTGGACTAACTCGAGGACCGCCTTAGTTTTAAGGATTTTTATGCATGGTGTTTCATTTTCTCTTATTTTTGAAGAATTTACTTTATGATGTTTTAAACAAGTACTTGTTGCAAGTTGTTTACAATTTCAAATATTTGTTCAAGCATTTTTATTATGTGGCATTTTGAATGATAATTTCTTATTTAAGAAAAATTTTTATTTTTCCGCAAATTTTAAGTATGTTTAAAAGTACGGTACGTTATAGTTAGTATCAGAGCGGTGTTCTTATAAATGGTTAAGCCTACTGCTAGTTGCGAGAAGCTCACAAAGTCATGCCTCAAGTCTGTAAGTTTTGAAATTTTAAAATTCTTTCATGTAGTAAGCATCAAAGTCATGATTTCAGCATGTACATTTTTGTTAATTCGATTTAAGTGCATCTTATGTTATGAATATTATGTTATTGCATGTTTGTTTACTTGTTAGGTAAATGTTGAAACAGTATGCCTCCAAGACGTATTATTGCACGAGGAGCAGGTGAAGAGAACAGAGAGGCTCGGGATGAGGAGAGGGCCACTCATCCTCGCCCACCGCCAGATATGCAGGCACATATGCTTGTAGGTATGACTCAGTTCTTCGCACAGTTTGCGGGGAACAATACTGGAGTTGATACAGGGGCGAGGCCCAGAGATAGTATATGAGAGGTTCAGGAGGATGGACCCAAAAGATTTCTCGGGAACTACTGACCCGATGATAGCTGAGGGATGGATTAAGTCCATCGATGTGATTTTTCGCTTTCATGGAGCTGCAAGATGCAGACAGAGTTAGATGTGTCACCTTCTTGTTGACAGGGGACGCCAGGCTGTGGTGGGAGAGCGTATCCGTGTCGCAAAATTTGCTGACCCTGTCTTGGGATGGTTTCAAGGAAGTCTTCTACTCCAAGTACATCACTGAAGAAGTACGCTCCCGACTGACCAGGGAGTTTACGACGTTGCGACAGGGAGACAGCAGCGTAGCGAAATTCGTAAGAAAGTTTGAGAGGGGGTGTCACTTCGTGCCCCTAATTGGGAATGATGACCGGGAGAAGCTGAGGCATTTCATTGATGGATTACGGCCGATTTTGCGCCGTGATGTTAGAGTTGCTAGTCCTACTACCTATGTTGTGGCGGTATCGAGAGCCTTGACGGCTGAGCAGGACCAAAAAGATATCGAGAATGACATGCAAGAGGCCCTATAAGGCGCACCAGTAGCACCATTCACAGCAACAACAGCTTAAGAGACCTTTCCAGGGTCAGCAGGGAAAGAGGCCGTTCCAAGAACCACCGAAAGGCAAAGGTCCTATTCAGCAACAGAAGGCTCCTCAGAAGCCTGAGTACCCTGTGTGTCCGAATTGCAACCGTCAGCACATGGGCCAGTGTTTATGGGGTTTTGGCAAATGTTTCAAGTGTGGAGCCAGTGAACATATGCTGAAGGAATGCCCGCAGTGAGACAGCCAACCCAGGAAAGAGTGTTCGCCATGCATGCCGAGGAGGCGAACCCAGACATGACACTACTGACTGGTAATCTATCTAATTCAGCACAATATTTATTTTTGGTCTTGCATGCTTCGAATGTTGCTTGGATATTAGTACGTTGTTTTCTTATTTTGGAACTTGGGTAGAAATTATTTTCAAATATGCTCGAGGTTAAGATTATCATTTTGAGGTATAAGTTTTTGTGTTGTGCTAACGTCCTTCAGGAAATATTTTCATAAAGAGAGTAGCCACGAAGGCCATGCAAGATTCCGGGGCTACTCACTTGTTTATCTCAGAGATGTTGGCTAATCATTTGGATGTCCAGTCCATTGGACTCGACGTGAGCTACTCCGTGACAGTCCCATCAAAGGAGGAGCTATCAACTACTAGCGTGGTCAGAGATATTGATCTTGAACTACAGGCCACCTAGTTTACGTCGATGTGATCGTGTTGCCAATGTCAGAGTTTGATATGATCTTGGGGATGGACTGGCTTACAAAGAATAGAGTTCTAATTGATTTTCAGAAAAGATCAGTGTTAGTAAGACCGTTGGGCATGGTACAATTTCTTTTTGAGCCGAACATGTGGAAAAATTTCCCTCGCATGATCTCTTGCATGCAAGCACGGAAACTTATTCATAAGGGGTGTCAGGCTTTCTTGGCCAGTATTATTTATGCACCTGACGTACCCACTCCGTCGAATATCTGATGTACCAGTAGTCAGAGATTTTCCTGACGTTTTTCCTGATGACATCACAGGCCTTCCACCAGAGAGAGAGGTGGAGTTTGCCATTGACCTTGTGCAAAGAACCGTGCCAATCTCTAAGGCCATGTACCGTTTAGCTCTAGCTGAGATGTTAGAACTCAAACAACAAATTCAAGAGCTCCTAGACAAAGAATTCATCTGCCCTAGTTTCTCACCATGGGGCGCACCAGTGCTCTTTGTAAAGAAGAAATATGGGAACATGAGGTTGTGTATCGATTACCGAGAACTGAACAAGGTAACGATCAAGAACAAATACCCACTACCAAGGATCAAGGATTTATTCGATCAGTTGCAGGGAGCTACATTGTTCTCTAAGATAGATCTACGATATGGGTATCATCAACTGAAGGTAAAAGATTCAGATGTTCATAAGACAGCCTTCAAAACCAGATATGGGCACTACGAGTTCTTAGTAATGCCATTTGGACTGACGAATGCTCCGACTATTTTTATGGACCTGATGAATCGAGTATTTCAGCCATACCTAGACCAGTTTGTCATAGTGTTCATTGACGACATTCTTATCTACTCGAGGAGTCATGAGGAGCACAGTCAATATTTGGGTACAGTTTTGCAGGTCTTGTAGAGTCGCAAGTTGTTTGCAAAATTCAGTAAGTGTAAATTCTGGTTGTAGAACATAGCATTTTTGGGTCATATAATATCTAGTAGTGGCATTGAGGTGGTGGCAGCAGTTAGGGAATGGGTTGAGCCGAAGAATAAGTCAGAGATCCGCAGTTTCCTAGGCTTAACAGGCTACTATCGGAAAATTATTCAGGGGTTTTCCTCGATTGCAGTGCCACTCATTTCATTGACTAAGAAGAATGCTAAATTCGTTTGGAGTGATGAGTGTCAGAAGAGCTTTGATATTTTGAAGCAAGCTCTTATCAAAGCGCCAGTTTTAGCCATGCCATCAGGGCAAGGCAATTTTGTGTTGTACACCGATGCATCTAAGCTCGGGTTAGGTGAAGTTTTGATGCAGCATGGTCGAGTTATAGCTTACGCCTCCAGACAGTTGAAAGTGCATGAAAAGAATTACTCGACTCATGATCTCGAGTTAGCTGCCGTTGTCTTTGCGTTGAAGATTTGGAGACATTATCTGTACGGCGAGAAATGCCAGATATTCACTGATCACAAAAGTCTCAAGTATTTATTCACGCAGAAAGAACACAACATGAGACAAAGACGGTGGTTGGAGTTAGTAAAAGACTACGATTATGAAATTAGCTACCATCCAGGGAAAGCTAATGTTGTGGCAGATGCTTTGAGCAGAAAAGTTGCAGTCGCAGCACAGCTGTCAGTGCAGAGATCTCTTCAGTAACAGATTCAAGGTTTGTCCTGGAAGTTTATACTAAGGGCAGAGCTCCTAGGCTGTCTAATCTGAGAGCCCAGTCTTCTTTGCTAGACCGAATCTGTAGAGGTCAGCCTTCAGATGATTAGTTACAGAAATGGAGACTGAAGGATGAAGCCAAGGATGTGTACTCTACACAGTGTCTGATGCTATTGTGAGATACAGAGGAAGGATGTAGGTGCATAGTATTGATATGATCAGATAGGATATCTTGTCAGAGGCACATACATCTCTATATTCCATCCATCCAGGAGGTACCAAGATGTACAAGGATTTGCCGATGCTGTATTGGTGGCCAGGTATGATGCAAGACATCCGTATATTTGTGTCTAAATGTCTCACTTGTCAGCAAGTGAAAGCAGAGCATCAGAGGCCAGCAGCAATACTTAAGTCACTTCCTATCCCCGAGTGAAAATGAGAGAATATCACAATGGATTTCGTTGTTGGTTTGCCGAGGTCAGTAAGAGGATCTAATGCCATTTATGTTATAGTGGATCGAATTACTAAATTAGCATATTTCTTACCGGTAAAGACTACTTTCTCCATGACTCAATATGCAGAGCTCTATATCAGGGAGATAGTTTGGTTGCACGGGATCCCAGTTTCTATTGTGTCTGACAGGGACCCGATATTTACATCGTCCTTTTGGAAGTGTTTACATGCAGCCATGGAGACCAAGTTGCTATTAAGTATGAAATTTCACCCTCAGACAGATGGTCATTATGAGCGAGTGATTCAGACATTGGAAGATTTGTTGCGAGCTTGTCTGATCGATTTCCATGGGAATTAGGAATCGAAACTACCCCTAGTAGAGTTTACCTACAACAATAATTTCCAATCATCCATAGGTATGGCTCCCTACGAAGCACTGTATGGAAGGAAGTGCAGATCGTCGATTCATTGGGATGAAATCGGTGAGAGATCAGAACTTGGTCCACAAAGGTTCAGCATACTGCAGATGTGGTGGTCAAGATCCGTGACAGGATGAAGACCTCCCAGATTCGTCAAAAGAGTTATGTTGACAAGAGAATGAGAGATCTAGAATTTGCCGTAAGAGATCACGTATTCGTGAAGATAGAACCTATGAAGGTTGTTATGAGGTTTTGGAAGAGAAGCAAGCTGAGTTAGAGATTCATTGGACCGTTCGAAATTCTTGACAGAGTTGGAACACTAGCTTATCATGTAGCCCTACCGTCGAATTTGACCGGAGTACACAATGTATTCCACGTCTCAATGCTGATGAAATATATAGCAAATCCTTCGTATGTGTTGAGTTTTGAGCCATTGCAGTTGGCTCCATATCTGTCGTATGAGGAAAGACCTGTCCAAATCCTAGACAGACAGGAGCGGAGACTCCTGAACAAAGTGACCAAGTTGGTCAAAGTCCGGTGGCTGAATCAATCAGTGGAGGAGGCCACTTGGGAGGCCGAGTCAGATATGAGGAATCGATACCCGGAGCTGTTTGGTAAGATTTAATTTCGAGGATGAAATTTATTTAAGTGGGGGAGGAATTGCAGAGCCCAAAATCAATACACGTAAAACCCATGCATTTATTTAAATTGCTAAATTATATATCTAATTTTAAAAATGATTTTAGCAATGCACGATTAATGATTAGCATTATTTTAAATTATTATATGTCACGTTAAAATGTTTTCTTGAGTTTTATGTTTCAGGCGAATATTCGATGCGAGATCGGGAAAAGAGATCAGTGATGATTTAGGCGATTATTGAAAATGTGATATTTTATCTCAAGTCAAGAAAATTATTATTGTAATTAATTTTTTTGGAATTTTAAGAATTTTAAAGTCTAAGTTAATATATTAGGTGATTTTGAGATTTTAAGCTTTTCAAATATCAATTTGAAAATTTGGAGATTTTAATCTTGAAACTTGTTACTCAATTATTTGATTTAAGCTTTGAGTAGTATTGAAAATTAAATTAGTATTATTTTTATTACTAATTATTTAATTAAGCACTTTTAGCCCCTAATTAGTTAATTAATTAATTAACTAAGCAATTTTCACCTAATCTAAACTCGCACACACGTTACACACACAACACACCCCACACTTACACGATATTTTGAGAGGAAAAAACTAGGTTTCTATTGTTCATCAGCAGCCACTCTCCCTGTAGCAAAATTTCTGAAGATTTACGTTGGTTTTTCGAGCAAAAATCGTGTAACAAGCGTCCCCCGGTCATCTCCTGCAGTCCACCGCGTCAGTATTCGTTATCTTTGAGCATTTCAAAGCAAAGGCATTAATATTCTTTCGTTCTTGCATCGATATTGTCATAGTATATGTTTTGATGTTTATTGTGTATAAAAATCCATGTTTGTTTTGAAAAAGTTTGAGCAAAAACGTTTGGAACGATTCTTGAAAGTTTTTATATCTCAAAACCGGATGTTGCTGTCTTTTCGTGTATTAAACTTTTTTCGTCGATGTTCTTGAAAAGTTTTCAACATATAAAAAGTAGTATTTTTTGATGTCTTTTATTTGACAGTAAATTCGTGATTTTTGGACAAGAAATGAGTGAGACTGCTCAAACTATGATGTTTAAACGATTTTTAGATCTAAAAAAAAAGTTTCTGCTATCACTTCGAGTACAGTGAATTTTTTATCATTTTCTGAAAAAACTTTCAACATATAAAAACGTAGTACTTTTCGATATCTTCGATTTGACAGTAAATTCATAATTTTTGGACAATAGATGAGTGAGTTATGATTATTCTTGTGTGACTGCTCAACTGTGTTGGTTTTCAAAAACTTTTAGCCCAGACGAGGCGCGCTTGAGCGGTAAGAAATTGCCGCCCGAGCGCCAAGCATTCTGAAAAAAAAAATAATTTTTTTTTAAAATTTTTTTTCCTGGGCAAGCATGCATAATGTATTAGTATGTTCGACGTGCAAAGAAAATTTTTATATTTTTGAGTATGCTAATTGTCTTGTGACCAATTATGAACGGCTTTGGAAGCCGGAGAACGTGTCCGAGGGACCTCTCCACCCCGATAAAGTATGATCAGGATTGGAAAGCGGTAAAGTATGACCAGAGACCAATCCATCAGGTAAAGTATGACCGGGGATCTTATGTATGTGGTAGTGGTCATCCCTGTCAGTCCAATACTATGGTTTAGTATGATCAGACGCATTTATGTACGAGTCACTTGCTTTGAAACATATCTCTACGCAAAATGATGTTACGCATGTTCAAGTATGTATGATACAAGTATGTTTATGAAAAGTTTTACGATATGATGACACGTCTATGCTTATGTAAGTACGGTCAAGTTTAAGTATGTATGGTCTACTTTAAAATACATGTGATTTTATTACGTATGACTTGTTTTTCTCAGTTTATACATGTTGAGTCTTTAGACTCACTAGACTTGATCGATGCAGGTGAGGACGAGTATGAGGAGACGAGAGGTGGTCATCAGTGAGCTGGCTCGGACTGCGCAGTTTACTAACCCGAGGACAGCCTTAGTTTTAAGGATTTTTATGCATGTTGTTTCATTTAATCAGATTTTTAAGGAATTTACTTTATGATGTTTTAAACAAGTACATGTTGCAAGTTGTTTACAATTTCAAATCTTTGTTCAAGCATTTTATGATGTGGCATTTTGAATGATAATTTATTATTTAAGAAAATTTTTTATTTTTCCGCAAATTTTATGTATGTTTAAAAGTACGGTACGTTATACTTTTCATCATATACGTATATGTTTTCCTTTTCGTTGAATTGAGATAGTTAAAATTATGACTTTCGTAATAGCTGAAGGTCGATAGATCCATCTACGTATTGCCACTGTACTAGGCGACGGGGACATCAGCGACACTCTCATCCGTCAACTGAGCCTTTGCCTTACATATCATCGTAATCATCGTATCATCGTATTAGTCACAATTACTTCACCTCCTTCAAATTTTCATATTTTCATCACTTCATAAAAATTAAAGTATGTATAAATCATTTTACTTTTAAACAAAGCATGCAACATATCTTTTAGCATTAAAGTTTCATCATAAAATTCCATAAACATTTAAAATAATCATATTAACATAATTTACACCATTGAGGACACTGCCAAGACGTTTACTATTATTCAGGTGTAAAATGATCATTTTACCCCTAGACGTAAAGTTTCTCGATTTTGAATTTTTCTTATTTTCGTTGACACTAGACCATCCCAAATAATTATTTAAACTTAATTAGATTTATTATATTTTTATTTGGCTTAAATTCATGGTTTTCTATTTATTTCGTAAATATTGATTCGTAGAGCATTTTAATTCCGAATTAATTCCAACTTGATTATTAAATTCCCAACTTTTAAACATAGACTTTTTATTACCTAATTTACACTTGTGAACCATGAACCAGCCCCGTAGACCCACGGTTCAAGCCTTGGCCATTAAACCCCATTAATTTGAACCCTAGCATGACACATCGAGCCATGTTGCATTACCTTCGAGCCAAGCCCGTGACATCTCGAGCCAAACTCTTCATAGACCCCCTATGGACCCTAATTACTAGCCATGACCTCTTGAACCAGCCCCAAGCCCGCTGCAACATCCTGCAAGTACACAAGAGCATGCGCAACCCCTCACGTATGCGCCTAGGACTTCTGTTGCGTGTTTTCTTGATTGCTCGCAAGCGCACGATGTCATGTTATAGTAAAATGAAGTTTTGAGTACGAATGTAGATCCCACGAGGAGTGTAAACTAAAATTATATCAATGATTGTAATTAAAATAGTCTCAACTTTATTTATAAAAAATCAAAAGAGATTTGCTTTACTTAAACGAATTAATTGAAAATAAATAATTAATCTAATCACTGAGTTGAGAAATAACAATGAGAGAAAATATCTAGAGAAATGATTTCACCAAGTTTCCACGATAATTTTCCCAATTAAATTTATATTCATGAATTTCAATTATTTAATGACCAAAAACACTTAATTAGTTTATTCCCCCTTTTCCAAGTGACGAATAAATTGTATCAATCAAACTTCGATTCAATTATTCCTAATAAAATCTAAGTTTAATTTATAAATGCAAACGATGTTCTTACCTAAGCCTCGCTAAAGTTATACGCCTTCCGAACGATATAAACATTCAACGATACGTCTCTAATGATCTATAATCCTAGTCCATCTCCCGAGTTGTAGGATTAATCAGACAATACACAATTTATTGCCAGTAAATTGAAGTAGAAATAAACACAGAGAAACACAATTAAATTTAAAATGAAATTCAATCATATAAAATAACCACGTCAAATTATTGTATCCACAAAACTACATCATTCTCTAGACAGCAGAATTAGTTCATCACGAAATCCAAGCGAAAACAAGACATGTTCAACATTTTCTACATCGCAACACAATAAAACATAGAAAGCGAAAGAAGAGATGACAAATCAGAAGTGGCGTCTCCGTCCCCAGATTCGTTGTTCTTCGTCTTCATGATCTCTCTTCGTGCTTATTTCCATTTTGTGCCTGTGCTCTGCGGCTCTCGTGTGCTTTTTTTTTTCTCCCAAGACGGCTGAATGCCCCTTTAACCTAGGATCCGCGCAAATTTATAAAATTTCTGGAAGCTGCGCGCGAGGTTGCGCATGATCTCGTGCGGTGGCGCGCGAGCTTCTGGTCTCTCGCTTGTTTCAGCGTGCGTGCGGTTGCGCGTGAATTCGCGCGGTTGCGAGCGATCCTTTGGTCAGTGAGCTTTATCTGAGCGAACGCGGTTGCGCGTGAAGTGGCACGGTCGCGCGCGCCTTGCTGTCGATCTTCTTGCATATCATCGCTCGGCTGCGCGTGATCTCGCGCGGATGCGCGCGAGGTTCTGTCCGAGGGCTTCATGGCACTATGTTTTCTTTACTCTATTTGGTTTCGTGTGCACTCTCTTCTCCTTTCCTGAATTGACAACAAAAACAAAACCAAAAATGCATAATTCCGTTTGAAACTAACATAATTCAATATGGATTCTTATATAAATTAAGTGCAAATCTTGCACTTATCAAACCCCCCAAACTTGAACTTTTGCTAGTCCCGAGCAAAATGAAATTAAAACAGGAACTTAATCAACAAGTAATGATAACGACTAACAGTCATGGATATGCAACCATTGATCTTGGCCTCCGACTAATCCATTTTTATGTAATTCATAATCACTCAAGAGTCACGTGCGTGTGTGATATGTAATGTTCATTTACCCAATCAAATGCTCAAATAAATTTACACACCCTACTAGCCTTATAAGCTCAAGAGATTTTCAGTTCAATTTAACGTACACTTCATTAATATACAAATTCAGTTAACAAATCTCAAAGAACTTTATTGGTGATTATTTGGTTCAATAGATATTCAACAAAAGTATACCAAAAAATGTTGTCACACCATGAGATGCTCACATGCCAATGATTAAAGTCCATACTTGCTAACAATGGTTATCAGGTATCCATAGGCTAGACTTGAACAACTTTTCTCCACTAGTATATTGGATAGATGTGACAAGGTTAATATGTCTTGTAGGCTTGTAATGTTAGGCTATGGATCATGGCTACAATAAAAGGTATGGAAATCAAACTTTGAGATAAGTAATCGAATCTTCATCATTTTCACTTTCCTTTCATTCACCAATCACTTTATTGTTTTTCTCCCAATCATATCCTCGATTAAATGCCACCTCTACCTGCTCTGCAGAATGAATGTTATAGTGTAGGTTCTTGAGATTTTCAAGACCTTTCTTCTTTTGAAACTCAGCCTTCAGTTGTAAAAATCTTTAGGGATAGGGATGTAAAGAAATATCAATGCATTGATCAAAATCATAACTCTTACCTTTCTTACCTCGATTCCCTTTGCTTGGAGTCGGCTTATCCTCCCAGCTGGGTTTATGATCAAATTTTTTCTCTTCTGCTTCCATCATTCCAATCTCCTCGTGCTGTATAAAAATGACATTCACTTCTCTCAAATTTGGGTCTGCAGTCTTTTGTACTGTGCCTGACGGTTGAGACGTGAGTTGCTTCGTTATCTGTCCCACTTGCGATTCAAGGATTTTCAAGAAAGCACCAATATTCGCCATGTGTGTCTCAAGGTTGTCCAGTCTAGACTCAGTTCTAGACATCCTCTTACCAGATTCAAAAACAAATGTTCCAACCAAGTCTTCAAATGATGGCTTCCCTTCCCCATTTGATGTATTAAACCCTGGTGGAGGATTCAATACATTCTTATTATTTGCGTAAGAGACATTTTCATGATTTCTCAAACTAGGATGGTAAGTGTTAGGGGGAGGGTTACCTCGATATCCTCCATAGCCTCCAAAGTTCTTGTTGTTGATATATTGCACTTCTTCAGGAATTTGCGCTTCTTCAACAACAAACGATGGTCCCTCAGTGTTTGATGTACTCACTTTATTCATAGTTATGATCTGTGTAGTCAATGCTGATACTTGCACAGTGAGTGATGTGATAGGATTCACAACATAAACTCCAGCTGTCCTCGGTACTCCTAACCTCTCAGACAGCAACTGGTAGCTATTAATACTCATCTGCTCAAGCAAGTCATAGGCTTGAGCAGGAGACTTGGCAAAGATCGTGCCACCTGCCGCTGCATCTACAGTTGTCCGTGTCTGACCATTCAACCCGTTATAGAAAAGCTCAATTTGTACCCAGTCTTCAAAACCATGATTCGGGCACCTCCGCAACAACTCCTTGTACCTTTCCCACGCCTCATAGAGCTGCTCAAAGTCAGTCTGCCTGAACGTAATAATCTCAATCTTCAACTGCGCAGACTTTGCAGGGGGAAAATATTTACAAAGGAACTTTGCTGCCAACTCTTGCCACGTCGTGATGCTCCCCAACGGAAGAGATTGGAGCCATCCTCTTGCTTGGTCCCTAAGAGAAAATGGAAACAAACGCAGTCTAATAATATAATCAGGAATATTATTAATTTTTACCGTATCCGCGATCTCCAGGAAATTCCTCAAATGAACGTGAGGATCAGCAGTGGCAGTTCCCGCAAATTGGTTCGGTTGAACCATATTTATCAGTGCATGCTTCAACTCAAAATTGTTGGCATCTATGGTCCCCCGAGCAATGCCTGAATAATGTGCGTTGATCACTGGTCTGAAGTGATCTCTGATAGGTATAGCGTCTGGCGGGTTATATCTCGCGTCCTCTCTGTTTTCAGCCATTGCTTGGATTTCTTCCCTTCTCTCTTTTCTTAGTCTTCTCGCAGTTCTTTCGATCTCTGGATAAAAAATAAGCAGATCAGGGCTGTGCGATCTTAACATGCACTGCCAAGCAAAGAAAATGAACAACACAATAAAAATAAAATAAAATAAAATAAAAGCTCTAAATTAAAATCTAGACTAATTGGTAACAATATTGATATAAATTCAAATTTTGACACTCCCCGACAACAGCGCCAAAAACTTGTTATGTGTTTTCTTGATTGCTCGCAAGCGCAGGATGTCAAGTTATAGTAAAATGAATTTTTGAGTACGAATGTCGATTCCACGAGGAGTGAAAATTAAAATTATATCAATGCTTGTAATTAAAATAGTCTCAACTTTATTTAGAAAAAAATCAAAAGAAATTTGGTTTACTTAAACGAATTAATTGAAAATAAATAATTAATCTAATCATTGAGTTGAGAAATAATAATGAAAGAAAATATCTAGAGAAATGATTTCACCAAGTTTCCACGATAATTATTACAAATTAAATTTATATTCATGAATTTCAATTATTTAATGACCAAAAACACTTAATTATTTTATTCCCCCTTTCCCAAGTTACGAATAAATTGTATCAATCAAACTTCGATTCAATTATTCCTAATAAAATCCAAGTTTAATTGATAAATGCAAACGATGTTCTTACCTAAGCCTCGCTAAAGTTATACGCCTTCCGAACGATATAAACATTCAACGATGTGTCTCTCTAATGATCTATAATCTTAGTCCATCTCCCGAGTTGTAGAATTAATCAGACAACACACAATTTATGGCCAGTAAATTGAAGCAGAAATAAACACAAAGAAACACAATTAAATTTAAAATGGAATTCAATAATATAAAATAACCACGTCAAATTATCGTATCCACAAAGCTACATCATTCTCTAGACTGCAGAATTAGTTCGTCACGAAATCCAAGCAAAAACAAGACATGTTCAACATTTTAGACATCACAACACAATAAAATATAGAAAGCAAAAGAAGAGATGACAAATAAGAAGTGGCGTCTCCGTCCCCAGATTCGTTGTTCTTCATCTTTGTAATCTCTCTTCGTGCTTCTTTCCGTTTTGTGCCTGTGCTCTGCGGCTCTCGTGTGATTTTTTTTTCTCCCAAGACAGCTGAATGCCCCTTTACCCTAGGATCCGCGCAAATTTATAAAATTTATGGATGGTGCACGCGCGGTTGCGCATGATCTCGTGCGGTGGCGCGCGAGCTTCTAGTCTCTAGCATGTTTCTGCGTGCGCGCATTTGCGCCTGAAGTCGCGCGCGGTCCTCTAGTCAGTGAGCTTTATCTGTGCGCGCGCGGTTGCGCGTGAAGTGGCGCGGTCGCGCGCCTTTATGTCTATCTTCTTGCATATCATCACGCGCGCCTGCGCGTGATCTCGCGCAGATGCGCGCGAGGTTCTGTCCGAGGGCTTCATGGCACTATGTTTTCTTGACTCTACTTGGTTTCGTGTGCACTTTTTTCTCCTTTCCTGAAATGACAACAAAAATAAAACCAAAAATGCATAATTCCGTTCGAAACTAACATAATTCAATATGGATTCTTATTTAAATTAAGTGCAAATCTTGCCTTTATCAACTTCTATTGCACTAGGACTCCTACCCTCGAGCCACCACCGAGCCCAGCCCCTTGTGAACCCCAGACCTAACCTATCCCAGCCCTGACCACCCTACCCGAGCCATGACTCCCACACACAAATATTATTCCCGTCATCTTGGTAAGAGTCCCATCGTGCATGGGCTATTTCCCTACCGTTGTGCTGCAGTCCTAGCGTGGATAGGACTCTTCCTCACCCCGTGTAACATCCAGCCCAAGCCCTGGTCGAGCCTTGGTTTGAGCCGCACGCCGTGAAGCCTCCTAACCGAACCTTAGAACCCTACATGCAATAATTTGATCAAGCTTCCTCCTATGCGTGTGCAGACCTTAACTGTGAATCATATGGCTTTTAAACACGTGTAAAAAACGTACCACCTTGATCCCCTAATATGGTAGCCCCTTCATGTGATAATATATCAAGTTTTGGAATATGAAAAACATAATTTATTCACACGAAAGTGCATAAAACGAAATACAAATTCATCGTAAACATATGTTCATGCAAACACAATTCCAATACGTAATAGGATGTGATAGATGAGAAAATAAGGTTTATGGCGTGCCTTTGCGTATATTACGTACGACAAATACGTTGAGAAGCGAAGAATGGTTACAAAGAACCATTAAAACCGTGTCTTTCCCTTGATAAAATCTTGTGTGTGCGTGTGTTTGATGGGGAGGGGAGAGCCCTTGTTGTTGAGGGTTAGGGGGCGTGTGTTATGAAAACGAATCGGTATGGTTTAGGCTTTTTAATATTCGATATAAAATTTCTAGTGTAAGTCTAAGCCCATTAGCATGGTACAATAGACCCAATAAGCTCATTAGTACATATTTAAAATATTTTGTTTAGTAAAGTTCGTGAAATATTAGATAAGTTCTCAAAAAGTTCATATTTTCATCGAAAATTAAATACCGTTAAAAATTATGTCTCAGTGTATAAAATTACCTCAAAACTCATTATTCTTAAAAATATCATATAGCATCAACCTTATTTTAAATAATTTAAAAGAATTATGTAATACAAATATTTTTCCTATTTCAGCCCTCGGTCTTCGTTCCTCGATCGAATCTCGAATAACCTTGAAAAATACAGTTTACATGCATTCGTGTAGAAAATACATTTTATACATGCAACTATGCATATCATATTCAATTAAGCAGTTAAAATCATTTAATTATCTATTTTCCATTTTCTCCTAGATTTGCATGCAGTTGGATTACGTCATCTTGATTTTGGACCTTATAATTCCTCCCTCCCTTGAATAAAATTTCGTCCTCAAAATTAGAACTTACCGAATAACTCCGGGTAGCGACTCCTATTTCACCAACCTCGTCCCAATGTATGGGTGATCTACACTTCCTCCCTAAAATGCCTCATAAGGAGCTATCCATATTGATGATTGATAGCTATTATTATAGGTGAACTCCACTAGAGGTAACTTCGGTTCCCAACTTCTTTGGAAATCGATCACACAATCTCGAAGTAGATCTTCCAAAATTTGAATCACTCTTTCATACTGGACATCGGTTTGAGGATGGAATGTTGTACTGAATAACAATTTAGTTCCATCGCTGCATGCAGACTTTTCCAGAACGACGATGTAAATCTCGGATCTCTGTCAGAAACAATAGATACCGGAATCCCATGCAAACGAAATATACAAATCAACATATTGTGTCATGGTGAATGTCGTCTTGATAGATAGAAAGTGCGCTGATTTCGTAAGACGATCAATTATCACTCATATAGCATTAAACCCCTTGATAGTCCTCCACAATCCCACAACAAAGTCCATAGTAATATTTTCTCATTTCCACTCGATAATAGGAAGTGGATTAAACTTCCCCGCTGGCCTCTGATGCTCGGGTTTAACTTGTTGAAATGTCAAACACTCGGACACAAATCGAAGGATGTCTCGTTTCATGACCAGCCACCAATATAATATTTGAAGATCTTTGCACATCTTCGTGTTTCCAGGATGAATGGAATATGGTGTGTCATGAGCTTCCTTCATAATGAGCTCCCTCAAAGAGTCGTCACTAGGAACCCATAGTCGATCTCGATAGCTAACTACACCATCCACCTCAGAATACAGCTTCTGGCCCTTGGCTTCATCTCTCGCTCTCCACTTTTGCAATTGTTCATCAGTAGACTGTCCCTCACGAATTCTATCTCTCAAAATCAAATGTACTGTCACGACGGCAAGGTTAGGGGCCTCGCCCCTAGCATACACTGTAAGCTAAAGTCGCTGAATCTCGGACTGCAGTGGTATTTGAAGTGATAATTGAGTAATAACTGTTGTATTCCTACTCAATGCATCCGCTTCAACATTAGCTTTTCTCGGGTGGTAGGTAATGTCACATTCATAGTCTTTTACCAACTCTAGCCACCTTCATTGTCTCATATTCAACTCTTTTTGTGTGAAGAAATATTTCAAGCTTTTATGGTCGGTGAAAATCTTGCACTTCTCCCCATACAAATAATGACACCAAATCTTCAACGCAAATACCACTGCTGCAAGCTCAAGATCATGAGCAAGATAATTTGTCTCGTGAATCTTCAACTCTCTCGACGCATAGGCTATGACTCGGTCATTTTTCATCAGAACTGCACCCAAACAAAGTTTCGAAGCGTCGATATAAAGAACATACTTTCTTTGCTCCGATGACATCGATAATACTGGCGCTGAAATCAGAGCTTGCTTCAACATGTCAAAACTTTCTTGGCACTCGGATCCCCATAAAAACTTTGCATTATTTTTTGTCAAGACGGTCATGAGTACCGTAATAGATGAGAATCCTTGAATAAACTTTCGGTAATAGCCAGCTAGTCCCATGAAACTTCGGATCTAGGTTACGCTCTTCGGTACTAGCCACTCTTTTACTTCCTCCACTTTACTTGGATCAACCTCAACTCCATCTCTAGAAATGATGTGGCCTAAGAACGCCACTCTATCAAGCCAAAACTCACACTTTCTGAATTTTGCATATAATTTCCTATCTTGCAGTACTTGCAGTGCTGTCCTCAAATTCCGACTATGATCCTCTTTACTCTTCGAATAGATAAAAATATCATCGATGAAGACTATAACAAATTGATTCAGATACGGCAAAATTACGCGATTAATGAGATCCATGAAGATGGCTGGTGAATTGGTAATCCCAAATAGCATGCCCATAAACTCATAATGCCCATATCTAGTCCTAAACGCTGTCTTATGAACATCAGACTCTTTCACTTTCAACTTATGGCATCCAAAACGAAGATCTATCTTTGAGAATATCGATGCTCCTTGAAATTGACCAAATAAGTCTTCAATTCTTGGTAGAAGATACTTATTCTTGATAGTGACTCTATTCAGCTCTCGATAATCAATACAGAGTAGCATATACCATCTTTTTTGTTCACAAACAATACCGTCGCGCCTCACGGAGAATAACTAGACGAATGAAACCCTTGTCCAGCAGTTCTTGAATTTGATATTTTATATTTTTAACTCTTTCATTTCGGCAGGTTCTAGAGGATATGGTGCTTTAGAAATGGGTACAGTGTCCGGCATCAACTCAAAAGAAAATTCCACCTCACGGTTAGGTGGAATTCAAGAAACGTCCTCGGGAAAGACAATAGGAAAGTCTCTGACTATATAAACATCCTTTAGCTTCTGACTATTTGGGGCATGTGTTGTAGTGACACATGCTAGAAAAGCTTGGCTTGATTGTCTCATAAGTTTCCTCGCACACATACAAGAGATAATGTGCGGCATTTGCTTGTTCCTCGCCACCTCAAAGACAAAATATTTCCCACTAGGCGGTCGAATAGACACACCTCTGCCAAAAATATATCGAAGCTCCATTTATGTTTACTGATAGCCATCCATACCAAGTATGATGTCGTATTCAGGCATAGGAAGTACGATGAAATCTGCCCAAACCACATTTTTTGTAAACAAAGCTCCAGATTCTTCACAATGCTTGTAGTGACCATTTGATCATCGGAAAGAATAGAAACATTGAAACCCAATCCTATATCCTCATGTATAATATTCAGTCGCTTGACGAAAGTCTCGGATATGGAAGAGTGTGTAGCTCCCAAATCCAAAGTGCATAGGCAGCTACACCTTGAATAAATATCCTTCTTGCGACGAAAATGTTTTTAAATCTATTCATGTTGAGGCTTAAGGAATTTCTAAAAATTTGGGAAAATTGAAGGGTTCGTATTTCATGAAAATCGAAGGGTTAGTATTTTAACCCTTCAATTGGGAAAATTGAAGGGTTAGTATTGAAGGGTTAGTATTGAAGGAAAAATTGCATTTTAACCCTTCAATTTTTTGAAATTTACATTTTAGTTCCCACAATTTTTCTAAAATTGATATTTTGGCCCCTTAAATTCCAGAAATTGCGGTTTTTGGTCCCTTGAATTTTTGGAAATTACACTTTAGTCCCTTAGATTTTGGTTAATTGCCATTTAGTCCCTTAAGTTTTTGATTAATTGCAATTTAATCCCTCAAATTATCGCAAATAACAAATCATGCCCAAAGTTTTTATTTTTCTCAATTTTTGGCCTTAAAACTTTCTTGGAATTATTACCTTCCTTACACAATTAAGGCTCAAAATTCAAGTCCAATTTCTATGGTTTCCATTGTCATGTCTTAATTCCAACTACGATAGAGCATGAAACCTAATTTCCACTTGGTTATTCTTAATTCCAAATCAAAGGTAATAACCAATTTAACATTTCATGCAATTAAGGCAATATAAAAACGTTAAATAACTAGGTTATTGGTGATGAGTGTCGTGTCTGGCTCCTTCTCAGCTTCCTCAGCATGCATAACATAAGCTCTGCCCATGGTGGGTCCTTTTTTCTTCGGGAAATCAGCAGATTTATGTCCTTCTTCTTTGCATATGAAGCACCTATAAGATCCCCACATGCACTTGCCAATATTTAAGAGATTGCATTCTTTGCATAAAAGTCTCTCTTCAGGCTTTGGTGCTCCAGGTTGTGCTGGCTTTTGCTGTCTCGGCTTCTTCCATTGTCCTTGGGGCTTTTGCTGCCCTTGAGCTTTCGGTGGCCCCGTGAATGGCCTCTTGGCTGGTTGAGAGCTCTGCTGGTGTTGCTGCCTCTTGCGCTGCGTCTCAAAGTCAATATCTTTCAAGGCTTGCTCAGCTTGGAATGCACAAGCAGTGGCAGCTGCAAAATCCGTCGGTCGCATCATCATATCATCACGGCGTATGGTAGGTCGAAGGCCATCCATAAAGTGCCTAAGTTTCTCGGCAGCATCCCTAACAATGAGGGGCAGCCCCTATCAAATCTCCTAAAAACTCAGCCACAGTAGTGTCTCTCCGACGGAGAGTCATGAATTTCCTCTTCAAGCGTCCTCGGATGTCAGCAATAAAGTACTTATCATAGAACATATTCTTGAATTGTTCCCAAGTAAATGTGACGAGATTGATACCATGTTCAGCTCTTTCCCACCAAAGAGAAGCATCATCTCGAAGCATATAAGTGGCACATCTAACACAGTCAACGTCTCCCATATTCAGACAGCGAAAGTGCACCTTAAGTTCTTGAATCCAACCCTCAGCAGCAAATGGGTCGGTGGTGCCGGAAAATTCCTTTGGCCTTAGCCTTTGGAACAGATCATAGACGTCGAGCTGTGGCCTAGGAGCCTGCTGCTCAAAGAAGCGAGCCATGCCCTCTAGTGTACAAATAGAAGCATCCCCATTAGGAGGTGCGGGTGCATTCACATAACGATCCTCAACATTCTCGGCTTGCCCATCGGCAGTAGGTGCGCGTCTAGGAGGCATTTTATCTGAATGTTTTCCAAATTTCCAAACGTAACCAACATGCATTTAAATCTAAGTTCTCTAATCATGCAGCATATACTAATCCCTTTTTGAGCAACTTTAAGCATGTAAATCATATTGTAGAGGCCCGTATTTCGTATTTGAAAATTTGCGGAATAATTTAAAATTTTTCTCTTTAAATAAATAATATGCCTCATTTATAAATAAACTGATAAAAGATTTAATGTATAAAGTAGCAGCGGAAGTAAATAATGTTTTCAAAACCACAACTTAAAATAATTCTTCAAAGTAAAAACTGAGTTTGAACAAAAATAGTAAATGATAAGCATGAGGTCCTTGGGTTCCTACTACTGCCGACCCAAGCTAGCTCACTGGTCCCCGCCCTCGGCCTCGACCTCATCAGTACCTACACCATTCAAGTCTATTGAGTCTAAAGACTCAGCATTCATATATCATGGATAACAAGTAAATATATCATAAAATTTCACGTGACATTAAAATATCGTATCGTAAAGCGTAAGATGAAAATCGTGTCATGGATAATTATAAATACGTGCATAACTGATAATCGTACATAAAATGTTTGCTCGATAGAGCCCTGTCATAAAATAGTATATCATAATTTTCTGTTGAGATAATGTTATACGCAAGTGGCCCATAACATAACATGCTCGTCTGATCAGACTAAGCCACAGTATACTGGGCGGTAGAGATCATCACAGCCCTTGGACTGGATATTTGTACCCATACATGAACAGGAACCGGTCGTAAGTAACCGGATGAAGTAATAATCCCATAAGCTGAATCCCATAAGCGTGAGGTGGCCACAAGACATATCTCATATATCTAAAAAATAAACATTTTCTATTTTTATGCACGTAATATATTTAAAATCACATTTTTTTTATCGAAGGAGTTGGATCGTTCCCAGGCTCACTGCGAACTAATTCTAGCATGAGACACATGCAAATAGTCTCAACTTGACCAACATATCATAGCTGAACAAAAAACGAGACAATTACGCCTAACCAACTTAGTATCTAACCTTGACTCCGTACCAACCCGAACCAACATCGAACCATCGTTTAGTCATGATTAAAATACACCTAAAATACTGGAAAATATATATCAAGGGCTGTAATACACGAAAATTGTGCATGGAGGCCAAAATCATGAAACGCTCTTTCGAGAATCACTTTGGCACATTGCACCGTAAATTCTCGTACTAACTCGAAACTTAACCAAATCACAAACGGCCAAAAACATGACCTTCCTAACTCAATGAGGTACTGTCCGGTCCAAGGCCATAGGCTAAAAGCCAACCAAGAACTCGTACGTGACCTCTGAACCGCAGCAAAGCTGCTGAAAAATTCCAGCGGCAGCAGCTGTGCTTGCTTCGCTTTGAGTACGAAGCTAATGGTCATTGGGGCTTGAACCACTGACTAGAGCCTCTTCCCAACATCCTAAGGTATGGTTTGAACCATGGCTAAGGGCCCTAGGCCAACCACAATTCAAACAAACACCTACGACAAATCCGAAGCTCCACCCGAGAATGCCACTTTGCACGCGTGGGGTGTATTGCTTCACTTGTTGTCTTGGCCATTCAAATGGCCATGTGATTGACCATGGCTTGATCTAGACATCATGAGGTATTGTGTGAACCATGGCTAAGGGCTAGAAGCCAACCAAGATCCACCCAACACCACAAGTTTCGAAACTCACTCACCCGAAACAGAAAAAGAAACCGAGGGACACTTGTGTTGTTTTGTTTCAAAAATCGATAGGACCATGAACCAAGCCATGAAAGGTCATCTTGGTCATGTCCTAGACATGCTAAGGAAGGGTTCAAACCATGGTTACAGGCCCTGGGCCAACCATGATCCAAACTCTCACCTTAGGCAACCAATAAGAAAATCGAGCCTCAAAGATTGCAACTATGGAGAGTTGCTGTCCCTTTCGTCTTGCTGTGGCGAAGGGACTCAAACCGATGGACCAAAACCTCCCCAACATGTCCTAGTACATGCCTAGATGCAGCCTTGAATGCCCGGAACCGAGCCAACCCCCTGAAATAACAAAACAATACCAAAAGTGAAGCATGAAGGTAGCCGATAAAATCTGTGCAGAATTTTCGAAACTTATGTGCTGTCATATTTTCAGTTTTGCTGTAAAAATCGTGGCCATGTGATGTTTAAAAATATGTATATGACTTGATTGAAGAGAAAAGAATAATATAGATACATGCCTTGAATTTGTTTTGAAAGAAAACAAACGATTACGACGAACACGGCGCGGCGGAGACGGAGTTCTCTTTTTCTTTTCTACTTTTCTCTCTTATTTTCTCTTGAAGACTCACGATTTTTTTGTGCTGAAAGGCTCTGAAATTTTCGGTTGAATGGAGGGGGAGGAAGTCTAGGAAAATGAGGGAAATGTTACCATTTAAATGAGGAGGTTGAATGGCAATTACAATTCTTTCTATCCTAGTTGCTTGAGAGATGAGGAAATGAGGTGTGATTTTATAAAGGCCTCATTAAATTCGTGTTTGAAAATTTGCAAAAAAATTTAAAATTTTCTTTTAAAATAATTAAAATGCCTCATTAAATAATTAAAATGTCTCATTCATAGTTCAACTGATAGATAAAGTTTAATATTCAAAATAGCAGCGGAAGTAAATATTCATTTGCAAAATAACAATTTAAAAGAATCCAACAAAGGTAAAATGTTTGAGCATAAAATAGTAAATGCTGAAATGAGGTTCTCGGGTTTCACTACTGCTGACCCAAGATGGCTCACTGGTCCCCGCCCTCGATCCCGACCTCATCAGTACCTACAACAATCAAGTCTAGTGAATCTAACGACTCAGCATGCGTATATCGTAAATAACAAGTAATAATAATAAACTCGCATGCAAAGTGAAAATATCGTGTCATGAATTATTATAATACTAGCATAACCGAACTGAAAATCGCATCGTGAATAATTATAAATACGTGCATAACTGAACTGAAAGTCGTAAGTGAAACATTTGCTCCGTAGAGCCCGGTCATAAAATAGCATGTAATGATTTTCTGTTGAGACTTTGTTCTACGCAAGTGGCCCCTGAACTGAATTGAACTGAACTGAACCGGTAAGTGACCACCGGGTGAAGTAATAATCGTCTGATCAGACTAATGCCACAGTATACTGGGTGGAACTGAACTGAACTGAACCGATAAGTGACCACCGGGTGATACAATAATCCCATGATAGTGAAATGGCCACAAGCAATATCGCATAAATTTCAAAAATGAATATTTTATATTTTTATGCACGTAACATAATTAAATGGCATAATTAAATATCATGTAATATTTTACCACATGGGTTGGATCCTTCCCAGGCTCGCTGCGACCTAAATCTAACGTGAAAAATATGAAAATGATTTAACTTGACCAAACTTTGTAATTGACTCCAAAAAAAACGAGACAATTACGCCCAATGACTTAGTATTTAATCATGACTCCGTGCCAACCCGAACCAACACCAAACCATCATTTAGTCATGATTAAAATACTCTTAAAATGATGAAATGATGCTCCTAAAATTTCAGTATTTCGAATTTTGGTGAATGGAGGACAAAAACATGAAACGCTCTTTCGAGAGTCACTTTGGCACATTGAACCGTAAATTCTCGTACGACCTCTAAACTTAACCGAATCACGAACGGCCAAAAACACGGCCTTCTTAACTCAATGAGGTACTATGCAGTCCAAGGCCATAGGCTAAAAGCCAATTGAGAACTCGAAACTCACCTCTGAACCGCAGCACACTTGCTGTCAAAAATTACAGCAGCAGTGTTAGCGTTCCATTGCGTTGTTTGCAAGGCTAATGACCATTGAGGCTTTAAACACCGACTAGAACCTCTTACCAATATCCTAAGGAATGGTTTGAACTATGGCTAAGGTCCCTAGGACAGCAACAATCCAAACCACACCATGAATCACCCGAAAAATCCCACCCGAGAGGCACCCTTGCGTATGTGGCGTGTATTGCTTTCGTTGCTGTCCCGTGTCATTTCAGTGGTCATTTCATTGACCATCGAATGATCTAGACATCAAGAGGTATGGTATGAACCGTGGCTAAGGGCAAAAAAGCCAACCAAGATCTACACCACATTCAATACTCGAAAGTACACATGCAAGAAAAATGAAGGGCCGAAGGGGGCTGTTCTTGTTTTGATTTAAAAACCGATTCCATCTTGGACCAAGCCGCAAAAGGCTGACTTGGTCACGTCTCAGACATAATAAGGAGGTGTTCTAACCATGGTTATAGCCCCTAGGGCAGCCAAGATCAGAAACTTTCTCCCTTGACAGCAAACAAAAAAATCGAGACTCATTGTGACAATATGGAGGAGTTGCTGTTGTTTCTAACTTTCCAGCGTGTATGGGGCTTGAATGAATGGACCAATATGATCCTAACATGTCCTAGTACATGTCTAGATGCAGCCTTGGGAGCCTTGACGTGAGACAACCCCTGAACCATCAAAACCAAGCAGAAACATGAAGTGCACAAGGGAGGCGAGAAAATCCTGTACATGCTTCAAAACTTGTTGTCATGCATTTCGGTTTTTATGGTTAAAAATCATGCACATGAGATGTTAAAAATCTGTATATGACTTGATTGAGGAGCAAATAAAAACATATACATGCCTGAATTTTTGTTTTGAAGAAAACAAAAGACAAACAACGATGCGGCGCGGAGGAGACGGAGTGTTCTTCTTTTCTCACTTTCTCTTTGTTTTACCTTGCTTGGGTACTCACGATTTCTTGCTGAAATGTTCAGAGTTTTCGAGAATATGGGGTGAGGGAAATGTCTAGGAATGAATGGGAAGGTTATCAATTAAATGGGATTTTAAATGGCAAGGTAAAATCTTTTCTATCCTAGTGTTTGTGAGATAAGGAAATTGCTATGATTTGATTTGATTTCATGGTGAGTGGCCGATTTCCTCATGTCAAATAAGGGTAGGAAAATTGCTTAATGATTAATTATTGAAGATTAAAGGTGAGGAGATTATCTCCCAAGAAAAGAATAAGGGATGATATAAAAAATGGTGAGTTGCCAAAAATTAAATCTTTTAAATTGAAGTGGCCGATTTTACTAGATAAATGGGGGTGAAATATTGCCAAATTATTAATTATTGGGGAATTAAAATTGTGAGAATTATTCTACCATGAAGGGATAAAGAAAGATATCAAAGTTTGTGAGTTGTCAGCTTATTTAAATCTTGTAGGGGAGGTGGTTGAATTCTTTGATTAGAATGGGGTGGAATATTGCCTAATTAATAGTTATTGAAGATTTAAAGTTGAAGGAATTATCTCCAAGAAATGGTTAAGGACAGAATCAAGATAGGAGAGTTGACAATATATTTTAAATCTCCTAATGGGGTGGCCGATTTTTATCATTTAAAAAGGAGGGAAATGTTGCTTAGATAATGTATTTTAAATCTTTAGAGTTTAATCCACATATTAAATATTTTAATGAATTAATAAATTGATTATGGCATAACCTTATCTTGCATGCATGGATAAATATTTGAATTACGTAAATAATTCTTAAACACCCTTTTACATTAAATTAACTTATTATTTATCTTAAATAAATTTTAGGAATGATTTCTTAATATTAAGTTTTATCTCAAACTCCAACTCCAGTCCGGCCTCACTCAATTAATTGAAAAGGTAACAATTAAACTACTGCAATAAAATAATTAAATTTAAAGAAAAACATTTAAATTCTCATGCAATAAAATCATATCTAAATACTAGAATAATGCATGTCTTATACGTAGTCTAATTTACGGGTTCTACAACCCTCCCCCCTTAAAAGAAATTTCGTCCTCGAAATTAAAACTCACCGAATAACTCGGGATACCGACTCCTCATCTCTGGCTCAGACTCCCACGTAGCTTCCTAATCTGAATGGTTAAGCCATTTGATTTTCACTCGCTTAACCAGCTTGTTCCGAAGCTTCTTCTCCTGGATGTCTAAGATCTGCACTGGTCTCTCTTCATTGGACAGGTTCGGAACAAGCTGCAACGGCACAAAGTTCAGGACATGCGAAGGATTTGCCATATACTTCCTCAGCATAGAGACGTGGAACACATTGTGTACTCCGGTCAGATTCGGCGGAAGAGCCACATGATAAGCTAGCGTCCCAACTCTGTCGAGGATCTCAAATGGTCCAATTAATCTCGGACTGAGCTTTCCTTTCTTCCCAAATCGCATGACACCCTTCATAGGTGCTACTTTCACAAAAACATGGTCGCCAACGGCAAACTCTAAATCTCTCCTCCTCTGATCTGCATAGCTTTTCTGTCGACTCTGAGCAGTCCTCATCCTATCACGGATCTTGACTACTACATCGGCAGTCTGCTGAATAATCTCCGGACCCAACTCTGATCTTTCTCCTACTTCATCCCAATGAACAGGAGATCTACACTTACGATCATACAGTGCTTCATACGGTGCCATACCTATAGAAGACTGGAAACTGTTGTTATAGGTGAACTCTATCAATGGTAAGTTCGACTCCCAATTCCCTGAGAAATCAATGACACAAGCCCGGAGAAGATCCTCCAAGATCTGAATAACTCGCTCTGACTGCCCATTTGTCTGAGGGTGGAAAGCTATGCTAAACAGAAACTTCGTACCCATCGTCGAATGCAAACTCTTTCAAAATGAGGAAGTGAATCTAGGGGTCTCTGTCAGATACGATAGAAACTGGAATACCATGAAGTCGGACTATCTCTCGGATATACAGCTCTGCATACTGAATCATGGTGAAAGTCGTCTTAATGGGCAAGAAGTGCGCTGATTTGGTAAGACGATCAACAATCACCCAGATAGCATTTGACCCTCTGACTGACTTCGGCAAACCGGTCACGAAATCCATGGCAACATTCTCCCACTTCCACTCGGGAATGGGAAGAGGCTTGAGCAAACCTGCTGGTCTCTGATGCTCTGCCTTCAATAACTGACAAGTCAGACACTCGGATACAAAACGTCTGATATCCTTCTTCATTCCTGGCCACCAATACAATAACTGCAGATCTTTGTACATCTTTGTACTCCCAAGGTGAATAGAGTACGGCGACATATGGGCCTCTGATAGAATATCTGCTCGGAGAGAATCACTGCTAGGAACCCACATCCTGTCTCGATATCTCACTATACCGTCGCTCACTGTATACAAGACACTGCCCTTGACCTCATCTCTCTGCTTCCACTTTGCCAACTGCTCATTTGCTGACTGAACACTGAAAATACGGTCTAGAAGAGAGGACTGAATAGTCAAGGTAGATAGACGGGGAACTCTACCTCGAGGATAAGTATCTAGACCAAACCTATGCATCTCAGTCTGAAGAGGTCTCAAAACTGTCAAATGAGCCATCACTGCAACTTTTCTGCTCAATGCATCCGCAACTACATTAGCTTTACCCGGGTGGTAGCTAATGTCACAGTCATAATCCTTCACAAGCTCCAACCAACGCCTCTGACGCATGTTCAGCTCTTTTTGCGTAATTTTATACTTGAGGCTCTTGTGGTCGGGAAAGATCTGGCACTTCTCTCCATACAAATAATGCCTCCAAATCTTCAAGGCAAAAACTACGGCGGCCAACTCTAGATCATGTGTAGGGTAATTCTTCTCATGAGTTTTCAGCTGTCGAGAATCATATGCTATCACCTTCCCATGCTGCATCAACACTGCGCCTAAACCGAGCTTCGAAGCATCGGTATACAGAACAAACTCACCTGGCCCTGACGGCATGGCCAAAACTGGTGCTGAGATAAGAGCTTTCTTCAAAGTATCGAAGCTCTTCTGACATTCATCACTCCACAAAAATCTCACATTCTTCTTGGTCAATGATGTGAGTGGAACGGCAATAGAGGAGAATCCCGTAATGAACTTCCGATAATATCCTGCTTGCCCAAGAAAACTGCGGATCTCTGATGCATTCTGCAGCACAACCCAATCTCTGACTGCTGCAACCTTCGCTGGGTCTACCTCAATACCGCTGCTAGAAACACTATGGCCTAAGAATGCCACATTCTCTAACCAGAATTCACACTTACTGAACTTTGCGAATAATTTATGCTTCTGCAAGGTCTGCAACACTGTGGTCAGATGTCTTCTGTGATCCTCTTGATTCTTGGAGTAGACGAGAATGTCATCTATGAATACTATCACAAACTGGTCAAGATATGGCTGAAATACGCGATTCATGAGATCCATGAAGATCGCTGGCACATTCGTCAGACCGAACGACATCACAAGGAACTCGTAGTGGCCATAACGAGTCCTAAAAGCAGTCTTGGAAACGTCGGCATCTTTCACCCTCAACTGGTGATAACCGGAACGCAGATCAATCTTGGAGAATATCGAAGCTCCCTGCAACTGGTCAAACAAATCCTCCATCCTCGGAAGTGGGTATTTGCTCTTCACTGTAACCCTGTTCAACTCCCGGTAATCAATGCAAAGTCTCACAGAGCCATCTTTCTTCTTCACAAATAAGACTGGCGCGCCCCATGGTGAAAAACTCGGGCGAATGAACTCCTTATCCAGAAGTTCCTGAATCTGCTTCTTAAGTTCTGCCATCTCTGTCGCCGCTAATCGGTACGACGCTTTTGATATCGGAGCCGTACCTGGCATAAGCTCAATAGAAAACTCCACTTCTCGCTCGGATGGCATACCAGAGACGTCCTCAGGAAAAACATCTGGAAAATCTCTAACAACAGGTACATCTGAGGCTGACTGACTGGGTGCCTCGAGGACAGATATAAAAGTTGCTAAAAACGCCCGACACCCTCTATGCATGAGCTTCCTAGCCTTGACATAAGGAATAATGCGCGGTAAAGGAAAGTACCTGTCTGGCTCAAATAAGAACTGTGTCATCCCAGGCGGTCGGACTAGAACAGATCTCCGCTGAAAGTCGATCAAAACTCTGTTCCGCAATAGCCAATCCATCCCTAGTATGATGTCAAACTCCGGCATCGGCAACACGATCAGATCCGCATAAACGAGGTTGCCATGAAGCTCAAGATCTATGTCTCGGATCACATTGGTAGCTGTCATCTCTTCTCCAAAAGGCAATACTACTGAATAGGTTATGTCTAGCCACACGGTCTTGACCTTGAGGAAATTAGCAAAGACCTCCGAAATAAACGAGTGAGTAGCCCCTGAATCTATCAAGGCTTTCGTAGCGGAACCAGATATAAAAATTCTCCCTGAAAGATTGGAATATCAAGCTGAACCCAATAATCACAAGAACTAACCTATAGACATGCAAAGGCAAGAGTTCTTCTAAACTAAATTCCCGAAAATAATACTGAGTAGAGCATGCAATCCTACTGCAATTCTATGTTCAAAATCTTAACCCAAAACATTAAATCCCAAATATAAACTTAAAGCTTAAAGGCACCTGTCATAAGCATGGTCTCCGGGTTCGTCTCCGTAGCATGGAGAGCAAACACTCTGCCTTGGGTAGGCAGATTCCTCTGAGGGCACTGCGGCAGCAAGTGGTCTGGACTACCACACTTGTAACACTTCCCTGAGCCATACATACACGCTCCGGCATGGCGCCGTGTGCACTCAGGGCAGACTGGATGCTCAAAAGTCTTCGGGGCTGGGCGTCCCCGCTGCTGCTGCTGGCCTCTATTTCTGGGCGGGCCGTGAAAAGGCCTCTTATTCTGATGCTGCTGCTGAGGAGGAGGAGGGCGGTGTGGTACTGGAATCGGTCGCTTACCCTGGCGATCCCTCTCAATGTCATGCTGGTCCTGCTCTGCAGCTAGAGCTCTGGAGACGGCATCATCATAAGTAGTAGGGTCAGCCACCCTAACATCGCGGCGCAAGATCGGTCGTAAACCATCCAGAAAGTGCCTCAACTTGGCACCGGCATCGTTTGCAATCAGGAGCACAAAATGCCAGCCCCTCTCAAACTTACGGATGAACTCCGTAACAGTCAGATCTCCCTGTCTCAGGGTCATGAACTCCCTGGTCAACGTGGAACGCACTTCGTCAGTAAAATATTTGGAGTAAAATACCTCCGTGAAGCGTGTCCAGCTCAGCGTAGCCAAGTTCATGGCTACTGACGCTCCTTCCCACCATAAGCAGGCATCTCCTCCGAATAAATAGGTGGCACATCGAACTCTATCTGCATCTCCGAGCTCCATGAACTCGAAGATAACCTCGAGGGACTTGATCCAGCCCTCGGCAATCATGGGATCAGACGTCCCTGAAAACTCCTTCGGCCTCATCTTCATGAAACGCTCATAAGTAGCCTCGGGCCCTGTCGGCCTGGCTGCCACAGCATTGTTCCCCGCAAACTGTGCAAAGAACTGAGTCACCCCAGCTAGCATCTGGGCATTAATGTCAGGTGGAGGGGGTAGAGGTCCCTGCCTCTCCTGTCTCTGCTCCTCACCGTTCTCTTGGCGAGGCTCATCATTTCTGGTGCGCTCGAGAATGCGTCTTGGGGGCATACTGTTCCATACATAACCCATATGTAACCAACATGCATAATTCCATAATTTATTTAAATTTAAAGACTGAACAATAAAAATCTGGACGTAAAATATTTCATGAAAGCATGCTGTTAAATAATTCATGCTTTAAATAAAATGCGTAAATGTAAAACTTACAGACCGAAGACGTGACTTCATGAGCTTCTCATGGTCTGTAGTAGTACAACCCTTTTCAAGAACATAGGCTCTGATACCAGCTATAAAGGCCTCATTAAATTCGTGTTTGAAAATTTGCAAAAAAATTTAAAATTTTCTTTTTAAATAATTAAAATGCCTCATTAAATAATTAAAATGTCTCATTCATAGTTCAAATGATAGATAAAGTTTAATATTCAAAATAGCAGCGGAAGTAAATATTTGTTTGCAAAATAACAATTTAAAATAATCCAACAAAGGTAAAATGTTTGAGCATAAAATTGTAAATGCTGAAATGAGGTCCTCGGGTTCCACTACTGCTGACCCAAGATGGCTCACTGGTCCCCGCCCTCGATCCCGACCTCATCAGTACCTACAACAATCAAGTCTAGTGAGTCTAACGACTCAGCATGCATATATCGTAAATAACAAGTAATAATAATAAACTCGCATGCAAAGTGAAAATATCGTGTCATGAGTTATTATAATACTAGCATAACCGAACTGAAAATCGCATCATGAATAATTATAAATACGTGCATAACTGAACTGAAAGTCGTAAGTGAAATGTTTGCTCCATAGAGCCCGGTCATAAAATAGCATGTAATGATTTTCTGTTGAGATTATGTTCTACGCAAGTGGCCCCTGAACTGAACTGAACTGAACCGGTAAGTGACCACCAGTTGAAGTAATAATCGTCTAATCAGACTAATGCCACAGTATACTGGGTGGAACTGAACTGAACTGAACCGGTAAGTGACCACCGGGTGATACAATAATCCCATGATAGTGAAATGACCACAAGCAATATCGCATAAATCTCAAAAATGAATATTTTATATTTTTATGCACGTAACATAATTAAATGGCATAATTAAATATCCTGTAATATTTTACCACATGGGTTGGATAGTTCCTAGGCTCGGTGCGACCTAAATCTAACGTGAAAAATATGCAAATGATTTAACTTGACCAAACTTTGTAATTGACTCAAAAAAAAACGAGACTATTACGCCCAATGACTTAGTATTTAATCATGACTCCGTGCCAACCTGAACCAACACCAAACCATCATTTAGTCATGATTAAAATACTCTTAAAATGATGAAATGATGCTCCTAAAATTTCAGTATTTCGAATTTTGGTGAATGGAGGCCAAAAACATGAAACGCTCTTTCGAGAGTCACTTTGGCACATTGCACCGTAAATTCTTGTACGACCTCTAAACTTAACCGAATCACAAACGGCCAAAACCACGGCCTTCCTAACTCAATGAGGTACTGTCCAGTCCAAGGCCATAGGCTAAAAGCCAAACGAGAACTCAAAACTCACCTCTGAACCGCAGCACACTTGCTGTCAAAAATTACAGCAGCAGTGTTAGCGTTCCATTGCGTCGTTTGCAAGGTTAATTGCCATTGGGGCTCGAACCACCGACTAGAACCTCTTACCAACATCCTAAGGAATGGTTTGAACCATGGTTAAGGGCCCTATGCCAGCCACAATCAAAACCACACCATGAATCACCCGAAATATCCCACCCGAGAGGCACCCTTGCGTGCGTGGGGTGTATTGCTTCCGTTGCTGTCCCGTGACATTCCAGTGGTCATTTCATTGACCATGGCATGATCTAGACATCAAGAGGTATTGTATGAACCATGGCTAAGGGCTAAAAAGCCAACCAAAATCTACACCACACTCAATACTCGAAAGTACACATGCAGGAAAAATGAAGGGCCGAAGGGGGCTGTTCTTGTTTTGATTTAAAAACCGATTCCATCGTGGACCAAGCCTCAAAAGGCCGACTTGGTCACGTCTCAGACATAATAAGGAGGTTTTCTAACCATGGCTATAGCCCCTAGGGCAGCCAAGATCAGAAACTTTCTCCCTTGACAGCAAACAAAAAAATCGAGACTCATTGTGACAATATGGAGGAGTTGCTGTCGTTTCTAACTTTCCAGCGTGTATGGGGCTTGAACGAATGGACCAATATGATCCTAACATGTCATAGTACATGTCTAGATGCAGCCTTGGGAGCCTGGACGTGAGCCAACCCCTGAACCATCAAAACCAAGCAGAAACGTGAAGTGCACAAGGGAGGCGAGAAAATTCTGTACATGCTTCAAAACTTGTTGTCATGCATGTCGGTTTTCATGGTTAAATATCATGCACATGAGATGTTAAAAATCCGTATATGACTTGATTGAAGAGAAAATAAAACATATACATGCCTCGATTTTTGTTTTGAAGAAAACAAAAGGCAAACAACGATGCGGCGCGGAGGAGACGGAGTGTTCTTCTTTTCTCACTTTCTCTCTTGTTTTACCTTGCTTGGGGACTCACGATTTCTTGCTGAAATGTTCAGAGTTTTCGAGAATATGGGGTGAGGGAAATGTCTAGGAATGAATGGGAAGGTTGTCAATTAAATGGGAGTTTAAATGGCAAGGTAAAATCTTTTCTATCCTAGTGTTTGTGAGATAAGGAAATTGCTATGATTTGATTTGATTTCATGGTGAGTGGCCGATTTCCTCATGTCAAATAAGGGTAGGAAAATTGCTTAATGATTAATTATTGAAGATTAAAGGTGAGGAGATTATCTCCCAAGAAAAGAATAAGGGATGATATAAAAAATGGTGAGTTGCCAAAAATTAAATCTTTTAAATTGAAGTGGCCGATTTTACTAGATAAATGGGGGTGAAATATTGCCAAATTATTGATTATTGGGGAATTAAAATTGTGAGAATTATTCTACCATGAAGGGATAAGGAAAGATATCAAAGTTTGTGAGTTGTCAATTTATTTAAATCTTGTAGGGGAGGTGGTTGAATTCTTTGATTAGAATGGGGTGGAATATTGCCTAATTAATAGTTATTGAAGATTTAAAGTTGAAGGAATTATCTCCAAGAAATGGTTAAGGAAAGAATACAAGATGAAGAGTTGACAATATATTTTAAATCTCCTAATGGGGTGGCCGATTTTTATCATTTAAAAAGGAGGAAAATAATGCTTAGATAATGTATTTTAAATCTTTAGAATTTAATCCACCCATTAAATATTTTAATGAATTAATAAATTGATTATGGCATAACCTTATCTTGCATGCATGGCTAAATATTTGAATTACTTAAATAATTCCTTAAACACCCTTTTACATTAAATTAACTTATTATTTATCTTAAATAAATTTTAGGAATGATTTCTTAATATTAAATTTTATCTCAAACTCCAACTCCAGTTCGACCTCACTCAATTAACTGAAAAGGTAACAATTAAACTACTGCAATAAAATAATTAAATTTAAAGAAAAGCATTTAAATTCTCATGCAATAAAATCATATCTAAATACTAGAATTATGCATGGCTTATACGTAGTCTAATTTACGGGTTCTACAGATTTGATTTGATTTGAAGGAGTGAGTGGCCGATTTTTAGCTATCAAAAACAAGGTAGGAATATTGCTTAATTATTAGTTAGTGTGGATTTAAAATGATGGAATTATTCTACCATGAAGGGTTGAGGAAGGAAATTAAAAATGGAGAGTTGCCAATCATTTTTAAATCTATCAAGGGGTGGCCGAATTTGCTAGATAATGGAGGGAAAATATTTCTTAATTATTGAATTTAACCCTTTAAAGTTTGAAACACTTGTTATGTATTTTAGTGAAATAATAAATTGATTTGGGATAGTAATTTTCTTGCATGCATGGCTAATTCTTAAAAATAAATTACTAGCAAGTTAAGTTATAATTTCTTAAATAAAATAGGCCTAGATTAACTTATCTCAATTGGTCATACATTTCAATTTAGGCTTTTAATTAAATTATTGGATATAAAGAAACTTATTTACTACTTATCTCTAATTAATTAAATAAATCCTTAAACATTCTTTTACGTTAAAATAACTTATTCTTTATCTTAAATTAACTTCAGGAAAATTTTTTATTAATAAACTTTATCTCAATACTCCAACTCCAGCCTGGCGTCGCTTATTTAACTGAAAAGATAATAACTAAACTTCTGCGATTTAAAATAAATGATCATGGCTTAACTAATATAAAATGCCTAAAATATAAAAGAAATCATTTTTAATTTAAATAATAGTAATTATGCATGGCTTATACGTAATATGATTTAACGGGTTCTACACATATAATCTCAAAAAGCTATAAAACATGTATCGTAAACGTATAATTCATGTAATCATACATGTATTTGGCCGATTTAAACATATATATATATATATATATATAAACATAGTTTTAAAATAACTTTGCACTATTTCTAAAATAAAACAACCAACCCTTATTTGAAAATTCAAAAAAAAAAATTGAATTCAAAACATAAAATCGTCAAACGTTTTACAAAACCTAAACTTAGCAATATTTCCAAATAAAGCTAACTCTAACAACCTATCAAAACCACTCAAAAAGCATAAAAAAGTCTTAAAAATCTTTAACATTTACTTTAAATCATAAGTGCGGAAAACTAGCGCTGGTCCTCGGGTTATGTGTACCTTCAGTCCAGTAAGATCAACCATCAAGTCCCTCAACATCAATATCATGCTCACTTGCATCGATCACACCTATTGAGTTTTTTGACTCAGCAAACCATCAAAATAATAGTAAGTAGTACGTATACAATCACATGCAATAGTGAAAATACTTTTACATAACAAAACATTTCATGAACATATATAAACTTGAACATTTTTTCTTTTATCATAACATATCATAATTCCTTTCATCATATACGTAAACGTTTTCCTTTTCGTCGAATTCAGATAGTTAATTGTGACTTTCGTATTAGCTGAAGGTCGATGAATCCATCTACGTATTACCACAGTACTGGGTGGGGGGGACATTAGCGACACTCTTACCCGTCAATTGAGTCTTGGCCTTACATATCATCATAATTATCGTAGCATCGTATTAGTCAAAATTACTTCACCTCCTTCAACTTTTCATATTTTCATCACTTTATAAAAATTAAAGTATGCAGAAATCATTTTTCTTTTAAACAAAACATGCAACATATCTTTTAACATTAACGTATCATCATAAAATTCCATAAACATTTAAATAATCATATTAACATATTTTACGGAATTCAGGGCACTGCCAAGACGTTTACTATTATTCAGATGTAAAATGACTGTTTAACCGCTAGACGTAAAGTTTCTTGATTTTGACTTTTTCTTACTTTCGTTGAAACTAGACCATCCCGATATATTAAGTTTTGAAAGTCTGTTAAAAGATGTTTTTAAATCATCATTATATATATCTGTGATAATCGATCGGCCCCCACTTGCTGAGTGTTTCCCAAAACACTTACCCCTTACATCTCTCACTAGATAAGAATGAGGGGAAAATGAATGAGGAGGAACATGAGGCATTCTGGGGATGGTGATCGAACAAAAAAGAACAAGGATCAAGATTTTTAATCTTGCTTTTGTTTAACTTCCGCAAACTATTGATTGTAATTTTATTCCGTTGTCAATTGTAAAGACAATATTCATTTATGGAAAAGACTGGTTTATTTGATACGAGGCTTATTGTTTTCAATGTAATTGTTAAACAATGCCATATGTCACCGACGCTTCGGTCTCGGGGCGTGACAGAGGACCTTTGCTAGTTTTTCGCATTATTTTTATGATTTAAGATTACTTTAAATATTCTAGGATTTTTGATGTTTTTGAGTGGTTTTGGGAGGATTTAAGATGCTCATACTTTATTTTGAAAATTGCTAATTTTAAGTTTAGTTGACGTTTACAATTTTATGTTTTAAATAGCGTTTTGGGATTTTTCAAATAATTAGTTGGTGAGTTTATTTTAAATGGCAAAGTAATATTCATACATATAAATATATGGCCAAAAGTTTTGAGAAAAAAATTTTCTAGTACATTATAAAGAAAAACGAGTAGTGAACATTTCAGTTAGTATCAGAGCTATATTCTTGTAAAGGGTTGTGCCACCATCAGTTCCCGAAGGTTTAGTCATCAAGCCTCAAGACTGTAAGTTTAAATGCTTTAAATGATTTTTATGATGATACCTGCATGTTTACATGGTTTATATGCTTAAATTACATGTTTAAAGTCATTTTTGAAGTTAAATTATATTTAAACTTAAAGCTGCTCAAAAACGGATTTTTATATGCTGCATGAAAAGAAGCTTTGATTTAAGTGTATGTTGGTTACATTTAGAATTTGGAAAACATTCAGATATAATTACTCCTAAATGCGCACTTAGTACCGATAGGCAAGCTGAGACTAATGAGGATCGTCAAGGAAATGCACTCCCACCTCCTAATGGGGATTTTTGCTAGACGTGTTCTGGATGGTGTGGCACGTTTCTTCGATCAGTGGACTCTGAGGCCACGACATGGTAATTTGGTTAGTGGAATTGAATGGGATAATAAGGAACCTAGAAGAAACCAGGTTGCATGCTTTACTTTATTTTGATTTAAGGGATGACATTGAGAATTGTAGAAATTGAGCATAAAATATAAGTTTTAAGGATGTATAGAAATGAATTGAATCAATTTAAGAATTATGGTGCTTACAAATGAAGAGAACGAAGTTATGGGACGTATTTGCATAAATCGAGAAGTATAGGGGCTAAAGTGAAAAACCGAAAACTTAAGGGGCTAAATTGCACTAGGCCAAGAACTTAAGGGTCAAAATGAAATTTTTAAGAGTCCGGGGACTGAAATTGGGATAACCAAAATTTTAAAGTGAAATCTAGAATTTTTGAAAATTCAAGGACTAAATTGAAAATTTGAGAAGTTTAGGGGCTCTTTTGAGAATTCAGGATAACCAAGGACTGCTTTCGTAATTTACGAAAAAATTAGTGTCAAAGTTTTAATTTTCAAGACATTTTGGGTAATTAATGAAAGAAATTCTTTAAGTTCGACAAGATTGGATTTGTTGGTATGTTTGTCGCAGGAAAGATATTCATTTTAGGTGTAGCTACCTACGAGTTGCTGGATCCGAGAGCTGCACACTAATTTATATTCGAGATATTCTTCAAGTGACTAAATATTATACCCGAGGATATTGAATTGAGCTTCAAAGTTTCTATTCCTTTTGGTGATCAAATGGTCATGTCAAGCATTGTGAAGAAGTTTGAGCTTCGTTTGCAAAAAGATGTGGTTTAGGAAGATCTTATCGTACTCCTGATTCCTGAATTCAACATCATTCTTGGCATGGATTGGCTAATATTGAATTGAGCTTCGATAGATTTTCGACAGAGGTCAGTGTATATTCAACCGCCCAGCGGGAAATCTTTTGTCCTCGAGGCAGGAAGGAACAAGCAAGTGCCGCACATCATCTTCTGCATCTGTGAGAGGAAACTTATGAAGCGAGAGTATGTTGAGGTTGTCAAAGACTTTCCAAGCATGTGTTACTTCAGCACCTGTTCCCGTCCGTCAGGAGCTAGAGGATGTTGAGGTCGTCAAAGACTTTCCCAGCGTCTTTCCTGAGGGCGTTTCTGCGTTCCGCCGGATCGAGAGGTGGAATTTTCTATTGAGTTGATGTCGGGCACTATGCCAATGTCTAAGGCACCATATCGTCTAGCACCCGCCGAAATGAATGAGCTAAAATACCAAATTAAAAATTTGCTGGACAAGAGTTTTATTTGCCCGAGTAATTATTCGTGGGAAGCACCTGTATTATTTTTGAAGAAAAAAGATGGTAGTATGCGACTCTGCATTGATTATAGATAGCTGAACAGAGTCAACATCAAGAAAATTATCACTTGCCTAGAATCAATGATTTATTTATTCAATTGCAAGGAGCATCGATTTTCTCGAATAAAGATCTTAGTTCGGGATACCATCAGCTGAAGGTGAACTAGTCTGATGTTCATAAGATGGCTTTTAGGACTCGATATGGGCACTACGAGTTTATGGTGTTGCCGTTCGAGTTGAGTAATGCGCCAGCGATCTTCATGGATCTCATTAATCGGGTATTTCAGCCATATCTAGATCAATTTATCATAGTCTTCATAGATGATATTCTGATGTAATCGAGGAGCTAAGAAGAGCATAGTTTGCACTTGAGAATGACCAATTGTTGCAACATAGAAAGTTATTCGCTAATTTCAGCAAATGCGAGTTTTGGCTTGAGAGAGTGGCGTTCTTAGGCCACGTTATTTCTAGAGATGAAGTTGAAGTTGATCCAAGCAAAACCCAGGCAGTTAGAGAGTGGGCAGTACCAAAGAGCGTAACCGAGATACCTAGCTTCTTGGTTCTAGCTGATTATTATCAGAAATTTATTAAAGGGTTATCTTCTATTGCAATATCCTTGATTGACGAGAAGAATGCAAAGTTCAATTGGGGATCCGACAATCAAGAGAGTTTTGAGAAGCTGAAGCAAACTTTGACGTCAGCGCTAGTTCTATCGATGCCATCAGGGCAAGGAGATTATGTTCACTATACGGACGCTTCGAAACTTGGTTTAGGCCCAGTCCTGATGCAAAATGACCGAGTGATAGCTTATGCGTCTAGGCAGTTGAAGGTTCATGAGAAAAATTACCTGACTTATGACCTCGAGCTCACTGCAGTAATATTTTGTGAGGATTCAGAATTTCAAAGAAAATCAGGCAAGCAATCACACTCGAAATTAAGCTCAAAACTTTAATCTTAACTATAGAACTCAACTATAAATTTAAAATTTCAGTTAACACGGCTCGAGGAAGCAACTCAGAAGCTCGAGGATTAACTCTAAAGGGATCTACGCCATAAGAAACTGCAACAATCGAAGCGTTGTCACCGGAGGAGTAAACCTATAGCTCATTAACCTAATATTTTAGCTCAAGGAAGCTCATCCATTTTTGTCCTAAAAGAACAAAAAATGGAGCTAGGAGAAGAGATAAAGGACTAGACACATTTAATGTGCAAGAAATGACTCTTTAGTTAACCAAAGTGACCCTTGAGTATGGAAAAATTTGGACCACATTGATGGCTTTTCTTGGGCTTCAAGGGGGCAGCCAAAGGGAAAGGGAAGAGCCATATTTGCACCTATAAATAAGACCTCATATGCGGAAGAAAATGCTACAAAATTCCTCCCCAAATAACCTTCAAAGTTTGGTCCCTCCCTCTGCCAAAATACCTCTCAGCCGCTGCTAGGAAAGGAGGAAGAAAGAAGTCCTGTTCTGGCTATTTTGTGCTGTAGATTGATGTCCATAATGTCGTTAGGTTCCTGTCCAAGTTTGGCCACCATCTATTCGAATTTCAGCAAAGCTTCGTACGCTCGAGTTTCGGCAAGTCTCGAAGCATACCCTCAAATTTCTGCAAGTGGGTTTTTGTTATGTAACTCTTCGTATTTTAAAATTTGTGTAAGAATATCATGAAATACTTGTATGTGTCTAGTTATTATCGAAAATTGGTAATCATATATTTTAAAATCTCGATTGATATACGTTTTGTTTCCTCTGTCTTCGGTGATCTTTGATTCTACTGAGTCCTTTAGAAATTCTGATACGAACTGTTTGATAAATCTGATTTTTGGTAATTCACTGTTATGATTTGAGTTGGAGATGTAACGACAATTGTAAGTTCTGTCTTGCCCTCATTAGTGGGTATAAAACTGTGTTCTGGCCCCCATCAATGGGCATAAAACTGTGTTCTTTCTTGCTTCCATCAGTGGGTATAAAACTGTGTTCTGACCTCACCCCTTACAGGACTAACATATGGGAGACAATTTGACCATGGATAACGAGATGAATAATAGTGTTTCGTTTGTTCTGCTCCGTTCTATTATAAAAAGTTCTGATAAGTTTTGTTTCACCTTTCGAGTCTGATTCGATTAATGTTTGATATAATAAGTTTTGAAAGTATGTTAAAAGATGTTTTTTTATATATCATTTTATGTATCTGTGATAATCGATCGACCCCCACTTGCTGAGTGTTTTCCAAAGCACTCACCCTTACATATATTCACAGATAAGACCGAGGAACAAGTGAATGATGAAGAGCAAGAAACATTCTGGGGCTGATGAATGCATCAAGAGACCTTGGATCAAAGCTTTGTATTTCCTTTGTATTTCTCTTCCGCACTATTGATGTAATTTTATTCTATTGTCGTTGTAAAGACAATATTTATTTATGAAAAGGATTGTTATTGGTTGTTTGCTGTGAGACTTAATTTTTTTCATGAATGTTGATAAACAATGTCGAATGTCACCGACACCTCGGATTTGGGGCATGACATTTAAGTGGTATCAAAGCCTCCATGTTCATAATTCTGCTAGGATTTTGATAGACAAATTTTTGGCAAAAGCTTAGTGCATTCCTACCTAAAACAAACTTTCATTCTTTCCCTAATTTTTTTCCAGAAACTCAAATTCTATCTCCTTCAATCATTCTGCAAATTCTTAGTATTGAAAATTCCACGAAAACTTTGTTTCAATCCAAATTTTGTACCTTTCTATCCTTTATTTTAATATTGTTCTGAAATTTTACCTCGCTTTATTCTGGGAAATGGCTGCTCCACGAACTCGTGCTCAAGCTGCCTTCGCACGCTACAGCTCACTATTGACAATCAAACTAGGGAAATTGCGACTCTGAAGGCTCAACTCGCCATGCAGAAATTAGAAAAACAGGAACTTATAGAGATCAAGAACCTACTCCAGACTGACGTGCAGCGACTCACCCATCACCTAGACTTGGCCGAAAGCCAACTTCTTTTGGTACCTACTGATTCAGTCCGTATCGAGCGCCTAGCTAGCTTGAACCTAGAGTTACTAGCGAGAGTTGAGACTGAGAGAGACCGTGCTACTCGTGCTCGTCATCGTCAAGAAGAAATCACTAACAAGCAAGAACGATACATTTCTAAGCTTCATAGTGCCATGGATATGCCATAAGATCAGAATAATTATTTGCATCTTGTGGTGAACCCGGAAGAGGAGGAGACTATGGATATGGTTGATGATGATAGTGACGATGGAGACATGATAGACTAGGTTAGACTAGTATTATGATTGTAATAAAACTATGCTTTGAAAAACAATAAGTGTAATAACTTATTTAAAATAAAAACTCTATTATTATCCTTAAATTATCGCATTTACATATGAGTATTTTATAAAACCAATAAATTAAATTAATTTTCTTTTAACCTTTATAGGAAATCAAATATAGACCCTCGAACCATTATAACCGAACTTCAAAAAAAACTCTAAGCAAAGGAAGCAGAAATTGAAACATTGAAGGTAAGAAATGACAAGCTCGAGAGAGATAACTACCAACTAGATGTAAATAATTTATGCATGGATAATGACCTCTACGAGTCACGTGAAGAAGTAAAAAGGTTACGAGAAGACGTCAGACGTTACACTGCCTACCATTATGAGTCAGAACGGCAACACGAGATCACCAAACGAAAGTTGGATGAAGCGCAAGATAAGATTTTTACTCTCCAGATTCGGAATGACAGCCGTCTCAAAACACAACGCCGCCTTGAATACCAATCTACAATTCAGCAGCTACAAGATGAAGTGGAAACGTTGACAAATCATGACACTCTTTTGGAACAACACATCCATCAATTACAAAATGACATGATCAATATGGAAGACCTCATGGGTGAACTCGAAGAAAACCAAGGAGAAAACCCTATGGAAGAAGAAATCGACGAAGCTGTAGGGGATGGTGAAGTACTGGACGAGTAAGATGATCCATAGGATAAGCATTTATTGTATTTAGGTCAATTAGGCTAATCGATTTTGTTACTGAAAGACTGATTTTATTCATTTTGAAGATTAATGAAAATTTTTTTTGATTATGCATTGTTACAAACAAATTAATAAAATATATGTTCATAGGAAATGGCGGGAAGACCACCCAAAAACAATCATAATCCACACGGCGCCAATCAAAACGAAAATCCACTGTCACCACCGAGGGTGAATCTTAGCCAAGAAGATATGATGACAATAGATACTATAATAGCTGCAACCCTACAAGGAATTGTGAACCCAAATGCTAACGCCGTTCAGCCACCACCAGAACAACCACCTCGTGGCATTAAGTATCACTACAAATCTTTCCGAAGGAACCGGGTCCTAGCCTTTGATGGGAATCCTGATCCAGAAGTCAGTCATAACTGGCTTAAGAATATTGAAACCCAACTCCATTTGCTGGAAATACCTGAAGAGCTTAGAGTTGAAGTAGTGACACCATTTCTTGAAGATTGGGCACAGAAGTGATGGGAAACGGTACCACCATCCTTGGTTGAGATTGAGCAGATCACATGGAAAATCTTCATAAGGGAATTTTTGATGCAATACTACCCAGAAAAATTTCATCTGCAAAAGTTAAGTGAGTTCGAAAATTTTAAACAAACATCAGACATGATAATGATGGAGTACACATTGAATCAATGATCTTGGAACCTATGTTCCAACTATCATGTCTGATGAAACCCTGAAAAGGCATTGTTTTAAGAAAGGGCTAAACAGCCAAATTCAGTCTGCTTTGGTTGTATTTAGACCTAACAATTTTGCGAATTTAATGTGCACGGAAATGATCGCAGAAACAGACATCAAGCTCCGTGAAGAGGAAAGCAAAAACAAGAGGCCCTTCATCAGTCAGTCTGCTCAGAGTGGCCCCAAATTCAAAAGGCCAAACCATTCAAGTGGCCCCTCAAAGGGAACCTTTAACAATGCTGTCAACAAGGAAGGAAAGTGCTGTTATACTTGTCGGCAAAATCATATCGGAGAATTTTATAGAAAGTTGGGAGCTTGCTTCAAATGTGGGAAATTAGGACATCAGATTAAAGAGTGTCCTGAGAGCAAAGATAAAGAAACTGGACCAAACAAACCAAATGAAAACAAGACTAACGCTCGAGTGTATGCAATAACTTAAGAAGAAGCGGATAACACCAATGATGTTGTGGCAGGTATGGTTTTACTCAATGAACTGCCTGCTTATGCCTTGTTTGATTGTGGTTCTACTCACTCATAAGTGTCTAGACAATTTGTTAAAAGCTAAAACTTGAGCATGAAACTCTTAGTGAACCGTTAAAGAGTTGCAACACCTGCTAGCAAAACAATTAAAACACATAAGGTATACCGAAACTGTAAAATTCGCATCAGTAAACAGATCTTTGTGGCAGAATGGATTCAGTTCAATATGATTGAGTTTGACATAATTCTTGGGATGGACTAGTTAGCTAAACACTATGCCATGGTAGATTGTCAAAAGAAAGATGTCAAACTTCATACTCCAAATCAAAAGGAAATAGATATCATGGGAAGTCCAAGGGACATAAATCTATTCTATTTGTGTCACAAACCTTAAAAGCCATAAAATGTGGTGAAGAAATTTACTTAGAAATGATCAACAAAGTCAGAGAATAAGCTGCCCCAAAGTTGGAGGATATTCCTGTTGTTCAAGAATTTCCAGATGTTTTTCCCGAAGACTTTCCGCGTGCGATACCCAATAGAAAAGTGGAATTTGAAATTAATTTGGTCCCTGGTGCTGCACCAATTTCAATGGAACCTTACCGAATGGCGCCAGCAAAACTAAAGGATTTAAAGGAGCAACTTCGGGAATTATTGGACAAGAAGCAAATCCGACCTAGTGCATCCCCGTGGGGAGCCCCAGTACTGTTCGTAAAGAAGAAGGACGGAAACATGAGACTATGCATTGATTATAGGGAGTTGAATAAGATCACAATAAAGAATAAGTACCCGCTCTTAAGAATAGATGATATTTTTGATAAACTAAAAGGAGCAAAGGTCTTTTCAAAACTCGGCCTAAGATCAGGTTATCATCAATTGAAGGTCAAGGCTGAAGATATTCTTAAAAAAACTTTTAGGACAAGATATGGACATTATGAATTCGTAGTGATGCCTTTTATTTTAACAAATGCTCCTGCAGCATTAATGGACCTCATGAACAGGGTATTCGAGCCATACCTCGATAAGTTTGTGGTAGTTTTTATAGATGATATCCTGGTGTACTCGCCAAGTGAGGAAGACCATCGAGAGCATCTGCGTTTCACGTTGCAGTCACTGCATGAAAAGGAACTATACGCCAAATTTAAGAAATGTGAATTTTTGCTAAAAGGTGTGGCTTTCTTAAGCCATATAATCTCTGAATTAGGGGAGTCAGTGGACCCTAAGAAAGTAGAGGCGATCAGGGACTGGCCACAACCGAAAACAGTAAACAAAGTTAGGAGTTTTCTGGGTTTAGCTGGCTATTATAGAAAATTTGTTGAATGATTTTCTTCTATAGTCATTCCTCTCACCAAACTTACAATGAAAAATTCGAAATTCATTTGGAATGAAGCATGTGAGAAAATTTTTGAAACCCTGAAGACGAAACTCGCACCTACACCAGTACTAGTTCTTCCCGAGGATGGAAAGAACTTCACAATATATAGTGACGCTTCAAAGGAGAATTAGGATGTGTTCTTATGCAGGAAGGTCAGGTAATTGACTACGCATCAAGGCAATTAAAACCTTATGAGAAAAATTACCCAATTCATGATCTTGAGTTAGCAGCAATTGTATTTGCGCTAAAGATCTGGAGACATTACCTTTATCGGGTCAAATGCGAAGTATTTACTGATAATCAGAGCCTCAAATACATACGCACTCAAAAATAACTAAACATGAGGCAAAGAAGGTGGATTGAACTTCCCAAAGATTACGATTTATCAATCAATTACCATCTGGGTAAGGCAAATAAGGTAGCAGATGCTTTGAGCCGAAGGAACATTGGGAAGGTGAGCTTATCCTCTCTATCAGCACAACCATGCCTCCGGGAAGCAATAAAATTGAAACAAAGTCAAGATCCCTCCATCACGAAGATTAAGGAACAAATTCAAGAAGGAAAAAGTCAAGAATACCAGACTGAAGAGAATGGTGTTCTCTGGATGAAGGGACGTTTGTGTGTTCCAGACATCGATGGGATTTGGGAAGAAGTAATGTCCGAGACACATAAGCCGAAATTTTCAGTCCACCCGGGAAGCACCAAGATGTATCGAGATTCGAAAAAGAATTATTGGTGAAATGGAATGAAGAAAGACGTAGCTGTCTTTGTTTCTAAGTGCCTAGCCTGTCAATAAGTCAAAGCGGAATATCAACGACCTGGAGGACTTCTGCAACCATTACAAATACCAAAGTGGAAGTGGGAACACATCTCCATGGATTTCGTAGTAGGATTACCAAAATCGAGACAAAGTCATGATGGGATTTGGGTAATCGTTGAAAGATTACCAAATCGGCACATTTCTTACTAGTTCAAATGAATTAAAACTTGGGTAAACTAGCCACCTTGTACACGGATAACATAGTGAGATTACACGGGGTTTCGGAAAGTATATTATTCGATAGAGACCCAAGATTTGTATCACAATTTTGGAAAAGTTTTTTAGAAGCCATGGGACCAAAGTAACTCTCAGCACGGCCTATCATCCACAGATTGATGGCCAAAACGAAAGTACAATTCAAACCTTCGAGGACATGTTGAGGGCATGTGCTCTGGATTTTAATGGGAATTGGAGTGAATAGTTAACTCTGATAGAATTTTCCAATAATAAAAGCTATCACAGTAGTATCGAAATGGCTCGTATGAAGCACTGTATGGTCGAAAGTGTAGGTCACCTATGTACTGGGATGAAGTCAGAGAAAAGGCTATCACTGGACCTGAGCTTGTTCAAGAAACCATTGAAAAAGTAGCCATAATCAAGGAAAGAATCAAGGCAGCTCAAGATCGACAAAAGAACTAGGCTGATTTAAAGCGAAGACCGTTGGAAATAGAAATCGGTGAAAAAGCTTATGTTAAAGTCTCACCTATGAAAGGAGTGGTTCGGTTCAGCAAGTCTGGAAAACTAAATCCAAGATATGTTGGACCCTTCGAGATACTGGAAAATTTTGGAACCCTAGCCTACCGACTGACTTTACCACCAGAAATGTCAAGAGTTCACAACGTCTTCCACATCTCACAACTAAGAAAATATGTCCCAGACCCGAGTCACATTCTTAACATTGCACTGCTGATGATCAAAGGACACCTGAACAAAGAGCTAAAATATGAATAATTCCTTATTCGAATAGTGGACACCTAAGATCAAGTGCCGAGAAACCGAAAAATCTCATATGTCAAGATACAATGGTCGAACCATACGGAACGAGAATCAATTTGGGAATTAGAAGAAAGAATGCATACTCAATATCCTAATCTGTTTAAAAGATCTAGCTAATCCAATTCTCGAGGATGAAACTTCCACTAAGGAGGGTGGGATGTGAGGAATTGGAATTTCAAAGCAAATCATGTAAGCAATCACACTCGAAATGAAGTTCAAAACTTTAATCGTAACTATAAAACTCAACTATAAACTTAAAATTTCAGTTATCACGGCTCGAGGATGAACTCAAAAGGGACCTACGCCATAAGAAACTTTGAGGATCGAAGAGTTGTCGCCGAAAGAGTAAACCCCCAGCTCATGAACCTAATATTTTAGCTCAAGGAAGCCCATCCATTCTTGTCCTAAAAGAACTAAAAATTGAGCTAGAAGAAGAGCTAAGGATTAGACAAATTTAATGTGCAAGAAACGACTCTTTAGTTAACCAAAGTGACCCTTGAGTTGAAATGTGATCGATTAAGGTGCCCGTATGCGCAACGGAAGTTTAAAAATTTTTTTCTAGCAAGAAAACCGAGCACCCTAAACAATAGTGTGTAGCAAATACAATAAAACACAAAATGACATTCATAGAGTTTTTTAGAAAATAAAGGAGAATTGACAACCAAAATTTCGGCCATCTTAGTTTAGGAGAGAAGGGGAAACATTTTTTCTTGGTTGTGTAAAAAGTTAAAGTGTGTCCCAAAGGCATGCATGCTTATTGACTCAAAAAGTTGTCTCCAACCTTTCACCTCCCAAGCATGCAATTCTATTTGGGCTTGTAACAATAACAAAGCTCATGGACTTTAATTTAATTGTTTCAAACAAATTTGAGACCAATTAAACCAAATTTGAGACCAATTAAACCTTACTTGATTTTATTCAAGCCCACTAGTTGGATAATTATTTCTAATTGGACTCTACAAGGCCCAATGTTGTTTAATTAATTCAACACTTGAATTAATTTAATTATTTGGACTCTACTAGGTCCACTAGCATTTAATTAATTCAACACTTGAATTAATTTAATTATTTGGACTCTACTAGGTCCACTAGCATTTAATTAATTCAACACTTGAATTAATTTAATTTAATCCATAATGATGTTTTATGAAAATCACAATTTTCAAATACATTATTTGTTTGACCAAGTTTTAATTTAGGAACACTTCCTCAAATTAAAAGTTACATTCTACTTATAAAAGTCATACTTCTATTTTTATTTACGCTTATAAACTCCTTTATAAGCCGTTCAACACATTGAACTATTTTAACTTCTCAACGGGATCTAGAAAGTTAGCACTTGTGTGGCTCTCAATGGTTCATTGATACAACTAGCCGTGAGTTCACATCTCCATGTGATTCGGGACTAAACATGTCCTTATATGAGCATACCCCAATTGCTTCATTCTTACTTATCAACTCCTTGATAATAAGAACGATAGAACTCAAGTCTGATAGTAACCAACCAATCATGTTAAATGCCTAGCAGCATCGCTTACATGATTTCCTATGTATCAAATGATAGTGCCTGCAAGAACCATTCAATTATAGTTAGCGTACAGTACGGTCACTTCAACTCATATATTCAGACCGATTCGACAACTATTGGTATATCGAGAGTTGTCAAAGAATCGATACTATGTGTCATATGTTAGTTGCATCGATGGTGTAATCTATGAAACCCCTTTCATAATTACCACCATACTCTGATCAGAGATTTCATACTATATATACATGAGATCACATAGGATATCCATACCCGAAGGTAAGCAGTGAATCCCCGACTACAATGCATCGACTCCTATATGTTTCGACAAAACACCCAATCTTACCACCTGATCACCCCATGAGAGTCGGAAAACAAGTCAAAGTGCAATGCTAGCACATAGAGTCTCAATGTTGTCCCGGGTCATAAGGACAAATGGTATACAACCATAAACTAGGACGTTTCCCCTTGATAAGTGAGAACCACTTGGAAAGTCCTATATGGAGGGTTGTTCAGTGCAATCTACCAGGAGCACCTATCTGCATGCTCGGACATCACAATGTCCAGTACCAATGAAACATGATACTCACATTGCAGATACTAGTCTCAAACTTGAGCGGCCTGTATCCTTCTTTGCAGCGGCTGAATCGACTAGGAACTGTTTAGAATATACAGTATTCCAAATATGAGTTTCATGATACTCATCATATGAGCATCTCATATTATTTCCACTATTTGTATATTCAAGGAATTTATCTATGCAATTAGCATGGGTATATAGATAAAGATGTGCCAAAACAATAATTTCAAATATTATTAAAATAAAGATTGTTTGTACATAGAGTTTCATTGTGAATACTCGGCCAACACTTGGCTCGACGGGCACTTACTCTAAAAATCTCCCACTTGCACTAGAGCCAAATACCCATATGCTTCAAACCCATCGATTCGCGATGATTCTTGAATAATGGTCCGGATAAAGGCTTAGTTAGTGGATCGGCAACATTATCTGCGGAGCCGACTTTGTCAATCGACAATTCTCCTCTTTCTACAATCTCTCGGAGGATGTGGTACTTTCTCAATACGTGTTTGGATTTCTTATGATACATTGGCTCCTTTGCTTGATCTATAGCTCTTGTGTTGTCACAAAACACTGGGACAGGAGCAACTGCATTAGGAATGACGCCCAAATCTTGGACGAAATTCCTTATCCAAACAGCCTCCTTTGCTGCAGCTGATGCAGCAATGTATTCGACTTCAGTGGTGGAATCCGCAGTACTGTCTTGCTTGGAACTCTTCCAAGAGACAGCAGCACCATTGAGCATGAATACAAACCAAGAGGTTGACTTCGAGTCATCGATATCGCTTTGGAAGCTAGAGTCGGTATAGCCTTCCAATTTCAGTTCTCCACCCCCATAGACCAAGAACAACTTATTGGTCCTTCTCAAATACTTGAGGATGTCTTTCACATCTTTTCAGTGTGGAAGACCAGGGTTCGATTGATATCTACTCACTACACTTAGTGCGAAATCCACGTCAGGACGTGTAGATATCAACCCATACATGATTACCAATTGCAGATGCATAAGGAATGCGTGTCATCGCCGCTATCTCTGCATCAGTCTTGGGAGACATAGACTTGGATAGGGACACGCCATGACACATTAGTAGATGTCCTCCCTTGGACTCATCCATCGAGAATGCTTCACGATGGTATCAATGTATGTGGACTGGGTGAGACCAAGCAGTCTTCTTGATCTATCTCTATAGAACTGTATTCCCAATACAAAATATGCTTCTCCCAAGTCCTGCATCGAGAACTTACTCGCAAACCATATTTTAGTTAATTGCAACATCTCTACATCATTCCCAATGAGTAGAATGTCATCAACATAAAGCACCAGGAATGTCACAGCACTCCCACTGACCTTCTTATACACAGGGTTCCTCAGGGTTCTTAGTAAAACCAAACTCTTTGATTGTACTATCGAATCTGAGGTTCCAACTCCTAGATGCCTGCTTTAGACCATAAATAGATCTGTGAAGTTTGCATACCATATGCTCACTTCCGATAGATGTAAACCCTTTAGATTGAGACATGTAAATCTCTTCCTTAATATCCCCATTAAGAAAGGCTATCTTGACATCCATCTGCCATATCTCATAGTCATACCATGCAGCTATGGCTAATAATATCCTTATAGACTTGAACATTGCAACTGGAGAAAAGATTTTCTTAAAGTCAACTCCTTGTCTATGAGTATATCCTTTTGCCACCAATCGCGCCTTGAAGGTCGATACCTTCCCATCCGCCCCATGTTTCCTCTTGTAAATCCATTTACACCCTATGGGAACAGTTCCCTTAGGTGGATTCCACACTTTTTTCGAATGCATGGAATTCATCTCAGATTCCGTTGTTTCAAGCCACTTGGATGAATCGGCATCAGATAACGCTTCCTAGAAGATTAATGGATCACATCCATGGTTAGGCTCATCATGGCCCTCTTCAAGAAGCAGATCATACCTCATAGTTGGTCTCGAGACTCTCTCGGATCTTCTAGGAGCTTGTATCTCCTCTCTTGGCTATTCGGGTGTGGGTTCTTCAATTGTGGGTGTCTCTCGAACCTCTTCTAGTTCTATCATCTCCCCTTTTATATCCAAAATAGAAATTTCTTTTCCAAAAAAGTTGCATTCCTAGAAACAAACACTTTTGTTTCTTGGGGATGATAGAAATAGTATCCAACTGAATTCCTTGGATATCCCACAAAGTAACATAAAATGGATCGACTATCCAATTTATCTCCCACTACCTGCTTCACATAAGCAGGGCATCCCCATATTCTAAGATAAGAATATTTGGGAGGATTACCCATCCATATCTCATATGGTGTCTTATCAATTGCCTTTGAATAGACATTGTTCAACAACAGTGCCGCTGTCTCAAGCGCATATCCCCAAAAGGATGGCGGTAACCTTGTGAACCCCATCATATACCGAACCATGTCTATCAAAGTCCGGTTACGACGCTCCAAAATACCATTCAACTGTGGTGTAGCAGGCGGAGTCCACTGCGAGATAATCTCATTCTCCCTAAGATACTCTTGGAACTCGGCACTCAAGTACTCACAACTTCGATCCGATCGAAGTGACTTGATGCTTCGTCCCAACTGTTTCTCAACTTCACTACTGAATTCTTTGAACCTTTCAAAGGCTTCAAACTTGTATTTCATCAAATACCCATACCCATAACTCAAAAAGTCATCGGTAAAGGTGATGAAGTAGGCATGTCCATGCTTAGTGGTGATGCTAAGCGGACCGCACACATCGGTATGGATCAAATCCAATAAGCCTTTGGCTCGCTCCACGTGGCCCTTAAAGGGAATTTTGGTCATCTTTTCTTTTAGAAAGGATTCACAAGTTGGGAGAGAATTAATATCAGACATATCAAACATGCCCACTCCCACTAGCTTGTTCATCCTTCTTAGGGAAATATGTCATAATCGAGCATGCCATAATTGTGCCGTATTAAGAGTATCTTGCTTTCGCTTGTTTGTTGTTGTTATTGCTTGAATATTGTTTAGTGGAATATCTTTCAATTTTAAGTTATATAGATTGTTTTCAAGTTCTCTAGTACCAATCAAACATTCATTCTTGTAAATGTTGCGAACACCTTTGCTAAATAAACAAGAATATCCATCTTTATCAAGCACAGAAATGAAAACAATGTTTTTCACCAAATCCGGTACAAACAAAACATCTCTTAAAATTAACTTAAATCATTGTTCAATAATAAGTAAACATCTCTTACGACATTGGCAGCAACTCTTGCTCCATTGCCCATCCTCAAAAAGGTCTCACCTTCCCTTAGTCTCCTACTTCTTCCCATCACCTGCAAATCATTACAGAGATGTGAGCCACAGCCGGTATTCAATACCCAAGAAGTAGAGTTAATTGAAATTTTTACCTCAATATAGAACATACCGTTCCAGAACTCTTCTGGGCAAGATATTCTCTGCATTTACGCCTCCAACGTCCAGGCTTCTTGCAGTGATGACATGTGTCAACAGTCTTGTCAGCTTCAACTGGTGTAGCTGCCACAGCGTGACTCGGAGCTTGCCTCTTAAAGGGCACATTCTTCTTGGGACGTTGGAAAGAACGTTTCTTTCCCTTCCTAGGTGGACCAGTCTTCGTGCCAGATGATGAGCCCACATAAAGAACCGATTTCTCTTTCTTGATGGTGGCTTCAAACATAACAAGCATGTTCACCAACTCCTTAATGGTAGGCTCTAGCTTGTTCATGTTGAAATTCACCACAGAAGGATCAGATGAGCTAGGCAGTGACAAGAGCAACGAGTCGGTGGTCAACTCCGAAGGCAACGTAAGATCCATGCCAACGAGCTTATCCACGAGCCCAATCATCTTTAGGTCATGCTCATGGACCGAAGCCCCATCTCGCAAGCATAAAGTGATTGTCTCCTTGACGATAACATGCCTAAGAGGTCGTGTTTGCTCACCAAAGAGCTTCTTGAGATGCAAATGAATGTCAGCAGCACTCTTTGCATCCTCAAAATGCATCTACAGCTCATCATTCATAGAAGCCTGCATATAACACTTAGCTCGCAAGTCATGGTCACACCAATCCTTGTAAGTCTGCAATTCTTCAGGAGTGCAGCTAGTCGGAGCCTCAACAGGGGGCGACTCAGTAAGTGTATAAGCTATCCTTTCCGAATTCAAGACGACTTTTAGTTTTCTTAGCCAATTGAGGTAATTAAGTCCGGTTAATATGTGTTTGTCGAGTATTGCAGATAATGGATTGCGAATCGAAGACATTGTCAAATTTGTACTGAAAAGTAAAACAGATAAATGTTAATGACTATTTTAAAATATTTAGTAAGATATAAAATATGGACTTTTACTTCATAAATTTTCGCTCCCACTGTTTTGACATTTTCCATTACTCTAGTGAAAACGGGAAACTCCTTTTCTCAGTAGGCACGTAAGGTCCAATTAGCAAATCATGATCCCGAATAATATCAGCCAATCACAATTCCTAAGAGGTAGTTTCCAATTGAATCACCATGCAACCCTTTACGTAAACCTTTGTCTCACGTTTGATTAGGACCCAATAATATGACTTCGTTCATCTTTACGTGTCAAGCCTTACCAATCGATGTTGAACCTTAATGGAGGGTCGCCATCAGTTCCCACAATAATATGAGCCAAAATCATGGGAGTTCCACGTAGTTCACATCACCATATCAATGGATGTCACAACTTCCCAGTGTCCAGGACCCCCCCAATAATATGAGCCGAGCCCCGAACACGGGTCGTGTTCATCATGCACCCATTGTCTATGGAAGACATGGAAATTATAAACATCTTTATAATTCCCCTTTTCGGGCTTGATATTAATTTTGAATCTTATTCAAAATGAGGGTTTTTTAATTTGGAAAGTTCTCATCATTAATTTTATTTAAAAGCTCGCCATGTTTGATAGTATGTTTGCCGGATTAATGCAACTTTGTTATTATCATAATAATAATGCACATACTCATTATTTATAACATATCATGCATATATTATAAACAGTAAACAAAACAAGGATGATCAATTGCCACAATACTAATGGCCCGTGTGAGCTAAGCACGGGCCTAGGTCCAATCCTAGGAAAATGCATGGGATGCTACTGCAACTTTTACACAAGCTTCCAATATTTACATGTCTTCGATCTTCATAATCATCAAGGCCACCATCTTCCAATCTTGATCTTCCACTATACTAATATTTACAAATAAATATCTATGGCAAATAGGGATACATCTCATGGGGGTGGGAACGGGCGATAAACCAAGCCCACTTATAAATTGATAACTATCACAATCAATTAACACAAAATATCCTAGCATACACCGAGCGAATTGGGCTTCGGCTTTTGATCATCCTTCATGCATAATATCACATATCATACAGGATCAATTAATTATCACAATAATCAATTGATAAAATATTATATATCTTGATCCAATCAATAACCACCACGATTATAAACTAAATCAACAAAGTATACAAACTCGTTTGTCTACTTTCTAATTAATTTATTTATAACCGAATTTATTGTAAATCACCATTTACTATAAATAATTAAAGTCCAACTTCAAATATTTATTTTATGAGAAAATATGTACAACTTTTGTAAATTTAAACTTAAGGGCCCAAAAAATCATTTTTCACCAAAAATATTTTGGCCAATTTAAATTCACAAATTGTATTAGCCATCTAATGGCCCAACAACTTCAAGGTCCATGACACTTTGATATTCCAAAACACTTTTGGAATCCCTAGTCGATGATGGCCGTCGCGAGAGCTCCGTCGCCGGATTCCAGCCAACATGCATATTTTTTTTATATAAAATTTAAGGGGCTGTTCAGACTGCCCTTGGTGCCCATTTCGGGCAGCCAAAAACCGCACCAAACCAGCCTTCGATTTGTTGTTTTGATAGTCTCATGCGGTTAGAAATTGACCTCAATATAATATCATGTATATGCTAAACAAAATAGTAACCATAGCTCATGATACCACTTGAAAGGGGATCGTTTAAGGTGTCCGCTTGCGCAACAGTAGTTTCAAATTTATTTTCATACAAGAACCGAGTACCCTAAACACTATAGTGTGTAGCAAATACAATAAAACACAAAATGACATTCATAGAGTATTTTAGAAAATATACCTATCAATCTTAAAAGATTGATGCTGGCTCCAACTTAGTTGTCAAACCACTAAACTCTTCAATGGCAAGACAAATCTTTAAGCTTCCAATGAGCAATCCTTGCTCAAAAATTAAGCCCACCACCAATAAGAAAGATCCCCTCTAATATTGCACTACAAAAATTAGAGGATTTTTCTTTGAGAAGAGACAACAATCTTCAACAATTGAAGAAGCAAAATGAAGGAGAATTGACAACCAAAATTTCGGCCATCTTAGTTTAGGAGAGAAGGGGAAATATTTTTCTTGGTTGTGTAAAAAGTTAAAGTGTGTCCCAAAGGCATGCATGCCTATTGACTCAAAAATTTATCTCCAGCCTTTAAGCTCCCAAGCATGCAATTCTATTTTGGCTTGTAAAATTACAAATCCCATGGACTTTAATTTAATTGTTTCAAACAAATTTGAGACCAATTAAACCTTACTTGATTTTATTCAAGGCCATTAGTTGAATAATTATTTCTAATTGAGCTCTACAAGGCCCAATATTGTTTAATTAATTCAACACTTGAATTAATTTATTTATTTGGACTCTACTATGTCCACTAGCGTTTAATTAATTCAACACTTGAATTAATTTAACTTAGTCCATAATAATGTTTAAGAAAATCACAATTTTCAAATACATTATTTGTTTGGCCAACTTTTAATTTAGGAACACTTCCTCAAATTAAAAGTTACATTCTCCTTATAGAAGTCATACTTCTATTTTTATTTACGCTTATAAACTCCTTTATAAGCCGTTCAACACATTGAACTATTTTAACTTCTCAACGGGATCTAGAAAGTTAGCACTTGTGTGGCTCTCAATGGTTCATTGATACAACTAGCAGTGGGTTCACATCTCCATGTGATTCGGGACTAAACATGTCCTTATATGAGCATACCCCAATTACTTGATTCTTATTTATCAACTCCTTGATAATAAGAACGTCAGAACTCAAGTCTGATAGTACCCAACCAATCATGTTAAACACCTAGCAGCATCGCTTACATGATTTCCTAGGTATCAAATGATAGTGCCTGCAAGAACCATTCAATTATGGTTAGCGTATCGAACGGTCCCTTCAACTCATATATCCCGACCGATTAGACAATTTTTGGTATATCGAGAGCTGTCAAAGAATCGATACTATGTGTCATGTCGTACTTGCATCGATGGTGTAATCTATGAAACCCCTTTCATAATTACCACCATACTCTAATCAGAGATTTCATACTACATATACATGAGATAACATAGGTTATCCATTCTCGAAGGTAAGCGGTGAATCCCCGACTACAATGCATCGACTCCTATATGTTTCGACAAAACACCCAACCTTGCCACCTTATGACCCCATATGAGTCGGTAAACAAGTCAAGGTGCAAAGCTAGCATATAGAGTCTCAATGTTGTCCCGGGTCATAAGGACTAATGGTGTACAACCATAAACTAAGACGTTTCCACTCGATAAGTGAGAACCACTTGGAAAGTCCTATATGGAGAGTTGTTCAGTGCACTCTACCAGGAGCACATATCTGCAAGCTCGGACATCACAATGTCCCCTACCAATAAAACATGGTACTCACATCGCAGATACTAGTCTCAAACTCGAGCGACCTATATCCTTCTTTGCGGCGGCTGAATCGACTAGGAACTGTTTAGAATATACTGTATTCCAAATATGAGTTTCATGATACTCATCATATGAGCATCTCATATTCTTTCTACTATTTGTATATTCAAGGACTTTATCTATGCAACTAGCATAAATATACAGATAAAGATGTACCAAAACAAAAATTTCTAATATTATTAAAATAAAAATTGTTTATACATAGAGTTTCAACATGAACCCTCGGCCAACACTTGGCTCGACGAGCACCTTCTCTAACACAAATGATAGTGCCTACAAGAACCATTCAATTATGGTTAGCGTACAGTACGGTCCCTTCAACTCATATATCCCGACCGATTCGACAACTATTGGTATATCGAGAGCTGTCAAAGAATCGATACTATGTGTCATGTCGTAGTTGCATCGATGACATAGTTTGATATCGAGATCGACTATGAGTTCCTAGTGGCGATTCATTATGAGAGGTTATTATGAATGAAGTTCACAATACCCCGTACTCCATTCATCCTGTAAGTATGAAGATGTATAAGGACCTGCAGTCATTATATTGGTGGCCGAGCATGAAGCGAGACATCTTACATTTTGTGTCCGAATGTTTGAAAAGTCAACAAGTTAAGGCAGAGCATCAAAGGCTAGCAGGAAAGCTTAAGTTACTTCCTATTCCCGAGTGGAAATGAGAAAATATTACGATGGATTTTTTTTTGGGATTGCCAAGGACTATCCAGGGATTTAACCATCAGTCCAGCTAGTTCAACCATCAAGTCCTCCATCAAAATCATGCTCTCCTACATCGATCACACCTGGTGAGTCTATTGACTCAACAAACCTTAATCATGATAAAAATTAGTTTATATACAATCACATGCATCAATAAAGTACTTTATCTAAAAATAGCTTTTCATGAATATGCATAACTTTGAACCTTTCATTATAAACATCTCTTTTCATTATATATGTATACGATTTCTTTTATTGAATTCAGATCGTTAATATAACTTTGTCTCAGCTGTAGGTCGATGGATCCATCTACATATAACCATGGTACCAGGCGGCGGGGACATCAGTGGCACTCTCACCCGTCAACTGAGTCTTGGCCTTACATGTAAGGTCTAGAAATTCGAACGATATAACCTGACTGCATGCAAATCTAGGGCAATATTAAAATTTTAATTTATTTATTTTTATTTGCATTTAATGCATGATTGTGATATGATTTCATGATTGTGTGACTTGGTTCGTTAAGATTTCATGTTATAGGGCATTTAACAGTATTTTCACGCTCAAATGAGGAACGAATATCGGGGACACTTTGAGGCAAATGTCTCTATTAAATAATTATTTTTAATTATTTAATAGATGATGTAATTATTAGGACTTTTCAAAAAATGGGCCCTTTTCAGTACTTTTACATGCTGAGCCATATTTTAAACATGTAGGTGATTTTTAGCAAAGAGGAGGACTTTTTGAGGGTTCAGATAATATTTTTTGAAACTTACCAAAACAAAATATTTTACGTACATGTTAATAGGACTAATAAGATTATTTTTATTGGGCCTAATAGGCTTGTTTTAATAGGGTTTTGAGCCAAGACAATTAAACCTCATTAATTTTAATTATAGGCCTAATATACACTCATTTTATTATCAAACCCTACTCCCAAAACCCTAATCCCTCACCTCATTATTTCGGCCGCACCAGCACCACGTCCAACAGCTCTTACGCGAGTTCAGCCGCCATTTTTTTGGTTTTTGTGAGAAAATCACAGCCAAGGTACCGTCCATTTGGTATCCGTTCTACGCGTTGTTGTTGAGATCTTCGAGCGTATATACGTAAAGGGACGCTCGATTCCATTCATTTCCCATCTATCTCATCTTAATATGTATTATGAATTGTATTTGCATGATATATTATGTATATAGTGTTATGCATCGGTTTTGATTGGTTTTATGCAAAAACGTTGGACTTTTTGTATGTTTTTCACCTTTTAATCATGTTTTGTAAGGCGCTGCCATGGCCTGAGAGATAAGAATGATATACAGAAGGTTTACCATGGATTTAGATGGAAAAGGTTGAGCTAGATCGTGTTCCTGTAGGTGGCCGATCAATTTTCCTTGTTCTAGGGCATATGACGGCTTGATCGGGTTAATGGGATGAGGGCAGCGTGCATGGGCTTAGTATGGGCCGTGGTTCTTACCCTGGTGGGTTTTTGTTGGGGCTTGGGATGGTCCATGAGCCGCTGGTCGCAGGGCCTGGGTTTGATCCAGTGCTTGGTCGCAAACTAGGTCACAGGTTAGATGTGTTCGGGTGATCCCGATTGCAAAGGCTGTAGGCGTGGGTTAGGATGCTTGACTCTGGTGCTTATGGGTTTATCTTGGTCCTAGGATTGTCGGGTTCGTGATCGAGCAAAACTTGCACTGTAAATTCCTTAGTAAAAATTAATAATATTCAATCTCAAATAATCACAAGTGCTCGATGTCAAGTAATAAAATAGTCTACGAGTATCGTTCTTCTAGAGACTGTATTTCACAATTTTTATTCTCAGTTATCCAATTGAACAAACCCTCTAGATCAATGCCAAACTAATTCAAAGCAGTGAAGTAATTAAATCTTTTTAATTATTTATCAAAGGTGAATTGCATGTCGTTCAAAGAAATCCCCTAGCTTTCGACCTACTCGACTATTAATATCAACGTGTATCTGACTTTATATTTCTATGTAATTTGTAAATCTACGGAGTATTTTACTCATTCTTATCACGGGCTATTCTCTCAAACTCACTCGCAATATTAAATTGTTATTAAAGTTAGCTACACTTCAACAACGCAATGAAAATAATAACACAATCAAGAATAACTCTAAAGTCGATTGATGAATGAACTGATATCAATTTTGGGGTAGGATCCCCTAAAATCCAAACAAATAATGAAATTTAGCTACTAGAATGGAAACAAGAGAAATTAAACTAGAAATACTAGACGTTACGAAAATGCGAAGAACTTTGCCCGGAAATCTTGAAATCTTCAACTCCGAGCTTTCTCCAAATCTTTTCTCTCTTCCAAAACTTTGAAGCTATTGAAAAGTGTTTAATTTTCATCCCTTAGGATTATTTTTGTAGCCACCACTTGGAAACCTCCCTCGGAAGGCAAGAAATCATCTTAAATAGTTTTTCCAAATTGAGTACCGCTCAGCGGTAAGATTCTACTGCCTGAGCGCCAACTCCTCTTTAATTTCTTTTGCAATGAGCGGTACTTGCACTCGAGCGGTAAGATTCTATCGCCCGAGCACCGAGTCTTCTGTAATTCAGTCTTTGAAAGGCACATCTCACGCTAGACCGGTAAGATCCTACCGCTCGGGTGCCAACTCTTCTGTCAAAACTTCCAAAAATCTCTCCTCGCGCTCGAGCGATAAGATTCTACCGCCCGAGCGCCGATCTTTCTGCCTAGTGCTCTCCCGTTTCTTGTGGCTTGCAGATTTCCGTCCCGATTTAAATTCTCCTATCATTTCACCTGCAAATTAGTCACGCAAGAGTTAGACACGATCATATTCATATGCTAATTCTAAAACAAACAAAATGTGATGAAATGCACGCAAAAACAATGCAAATACACACAAAACTAACGTAATAAAACACGTAAAAATAACACAAATCAACTCCCTCATACTGACCTTTTGCTTACCTCAAGCAAAAAAGGTCATAGACCACAACTAAGACACAAAATAAGACACCAAATAAAAGTACTAAACCAACCAAATCGATGGCAAAACAACAACTGGCGTCTCATGCTTCTGTGGGTTTTCTGAACTACATCTCATCAGTCAAATGACAACACCCATTACCACCCCTTTTAAATCACCACATAGAATTTTTATTTGGACAAAAAATTTGTTCATGTGTGTGCTGTGGGTTCTACTAGCTTGTAATTAAGATAGCTTTGTTCGCAAATCATGTGAGTCACCAAATCTACAATTCAAAACTTGTTTTTACTCTTCTGAGTTCTGTTTCTATTCATGACCAACCAGTTAACACAATGTAATAGAATTTCATGGTTGCACAACGATATTTAGGAGGGGTAATGTCAACATGTGATGCACTTGTCAAAATTTTCATCTATTAGTCCTCAACGCCTTACATGTCCATCTTTTCAGCCTAGGGATAGGATTTCATACCATTTTGTCCCCCCCCCCCCCCCCCCCCACTTTACATCCCCTTTTGTTTTTCACAATTTTTTTTTTGAATCGGTGCATAATTTTCTCATGTGTACTCCCTAGGCTCTGAATATAAGCATGTTCATTTATTTGGCCTAGAAAAAAATTTTCAGGTTCTATGCATGATTGTGAAGAAGGTTATTCTAGGTTTACTATGTTTTTCTACTCGAGTTCATGCTACTGGTCAATCACTCATTTCAACAGATATTCATTCACTTCTACTCGCATCTAATGCCTTTCCTGTGTCCCCCACAAAATTTTAAACTCGAATATCATTCACACAACTACCAAAATCCACTATATGTGCATATAAAAATTCATATTTTATGTTGAAAGAGGTATTAATAAAGAGTAAAAAGACTAAGAAACATGTAATTCATCAAGCCCAAATCATCATCGGCTACCAACCTACTTGTTTCACCATCAATTGACAACGCATGTGATACTCAAATGACCTATCCCCTCATACTAAGTGTGTGCAATGTCCCCATTGCACACAAGACTGAAACACATACAAATGCAATGTAAATGACAGAAAACAACAATGATGATAGCAAACTACACAATGCAGCATAAAATAAAAATGAACAGAAGGGGAAACAGTGAACTCCCCTGATCAATGCTCGTCCTCATCGTGCTCCTGCGGTGGTATCCCATGTTCATCCCCACACTGTTGATATTCATATTGAAAGTGGAATGGGGTAATAATGGTAGAGGTGGTGGTATGGCCTCTGGGTCAGCGCCCTCTTAGATGAGCATGGTGCGCATCATGGACTCAACGTAGGCAAAATGATCATTAAAGTTCGCGTTGACTTGGTCCTGATGTGCCATGAAGGCGTGTGACTCATCCATCTTATCGTTCTGAGACTGCCTCTGGGGTTGTGGCTATAGGCGGCACGGGGCAACGGTGCTTGATCCACTTGCACCTCCCTTACGAGTGGGGAAGTAAATCTGTCGATTAACACTCTTCCTCTATAGGTCCTCCACACAAATAGCATTCATCGGATACAACCACTCCTCTTCGTCACTGAACACAAACCCCGCCCTCACACAAAACTCTGATATAATGGTGGGAAAGAATAGACCGATGTGGCTATTTTTAACACTCGTCATGATTCGAGAATTGATGATATTTCCCACATTGCTGTCGTAATCCTCGGACAAGGCAAACAGCAGCACTGCACATTCTTTTTGCACCTCGCTCTTATGCTAGACTGACATCATCATTCTTGCCACAAATAGATACCACAGGGCAATTTGGCCTTCAAATATTTCTCATCAAAAAAACTTGGCGGCCCCCCCAACGGTTTCCAAGTCGTGCCCGGATAGCACAGTGCCTCGAGTATCATTGTATAATCGTGGTTAGCTGACCAATGCCTCGAATTGAGAGTCATCAACCTCGGCCATTTCTAACAGTAAGTTAATTGTTACAGAATCAAACGACACGATTCTACCTCTAACAAAAACCTTATTATCCGTCTGCTCTATCACTTTTGCATAAAATTCCTGCACAACAGAAAGAATTGGGGCAGTGGGCTGAGGTCAAAACGTTTCCCATCCTCCGTACTCAAACTCGTAATAGGCCCAAGATTTCTATCCTCAAATTTCATACGAAATCCCCTCTAGGCTATCGGGTTTCTATGAATTTTAGGATGATCATACCATGCCCTAGCGACCTCATTCACAAATCGAGTCCTATCAATTTAAGAAGACGAGGAAGAGCTGGATTACCTTCCCATTTCTTGGGGGCCATGATAAAGGGTGTTGCAGAAGGTGACCGGAGAGTATAGACCGCTTAATTCCTAGTGAAGAGTGAGAACGATGCCGATTGGAGCCGGGCGGGAGCGATTCCTGGTGAAGAACAAAAAGGGGGCAAATTTAGTAGGGTTTGGGGAAAATTTTTATGCAGAATGAGAAAAGGGGAAGGGGAGGCGTGAAGTTAAAGGCAGTTGCGCCCGAGCGCTAAAAATTTACCGCTAGAGCGCGAACTGCTCTGTAATTTATGATCGGCCAGAGGTGTTCGCGCTTGAGCGGTAAAGATTTACCGCTCGGTCGCGAACACTCACATATTTTTTTAATCAAAATAATAAATAAAAACATTCAAAATTTAATAAAACACAACTAAATTAAAGAAAAAAATTAAAAATGAGTAGGAAGGGATATAAATTAGTTCTCAATTTATAATCGAGAGATAGACTGTAGGTTCCACTCAGCTCAGATTGTTTTGGAATCGAGCAACTCCAATTTTTGGTTCCACTTTGCCACCCAATTAATTATTTAGTCGTTGAGCATTGACTGTGAACGGCTCATTTTTTCTATCTCTCAAAGTTATGGCTCTCAAGGGGAACATTTTGGGGATCATGTAAAGGCCCGTCCTTCTTGACTTGAGCTTGCCACGAAATAAGTGCAACTTGGAATTGTACAGTAGCACCGCTTCGCCTTATTTGAATTCCATATGTGTAATGCGCTTGTCGGGTGCTTGCTTTGTACGCTCCTTGTAGGTCAATGCCAGTTCATAGGTTTGACCCCCGAATTCTTTCAATTGGTCCAACTGCAGCAACTTGTGTTCACCTACAAGAGCAAAATCAAGATTCAGTGCTTTTTTTTGCCTAATAAGCTCTATGTTCTAACTCAACATGTAAATGACACGCTTTTCCAAAAAGTGGCCGATACAGTGTCGTGACTATAGGTGTCTTAAAAGAAGTCCTATACGCCCAAAGCGCGTCATCTGACCTCAACGATCTGTCTTTTTGATTCATTCCTGCAACCTTCTCCAGAATCCTCTTGATCTCGCGATTTGACACCTTCACTTGACCACTTGTTTGAGGGTGAAAGGGAGTAGAGATTTTATGAGTGACCCCATATTTGCCCAAAAGTTTTTCAAAAATTTTATTGCAAAAATGAGTGCCACCATCACTAATGATTGCTCGTGGTGTTCCAAATCTGTTGAAGATGTTTTTCTTTAAAAATTCAGCACCACTTAAGCATCATTCATGGCATATGATTCCGTCTCCACCCATTTGGAAACATAGTCAACCGCCACAAAAATGTATTTTTTCGTTAAAGAAGTTGGAAACGGTCACATGAAATATATCCCCCAAACATAAAAAACTTCGCACTCGATAATATTATTTAAATGCATATCATGGCGATTAGAAATGTTACCTGTGCGCTGGCATCTATCACAAGAGAAGACATATGAACGTGCATCTTTAAATAGAATTGGTCAATAAAAGTCACATTCTAGTATCTTGGATGCGATTCGTGTGGGTCTGAAATAACCACCTACCTCGCGATCATGACATTGGCTAAGAATCCATCACATCTCTTCCTCCGCTACACATCTCCTTATCATGGCATCTGCATAGATTTTGAAAAGGAAGGGTTCCTCTCAAAAATGATATTTCACGCGTGAAAAGAAATTTTTTCTTTGGTGAAATGTTAAATTTGGCGAGGTGATCCTGTAACAAGAAAATTAGCAAAATCCGCAAACCATTGGCAATTTTTCACCTCCAACAGCTGTTCATCCGGAAATCAATCATCTATCTCATCATTTTCACAATTTTTGCCAACATGCTCAAGCCTAGAAAGATTATCACATACTACGTTCTCTACACCTTTTTTATCTTTTATTTGAGGTCAAACTCTTGTAGAAGTAGGATCCACCTGAGCAATCGTGGTTTGGCCTCTTTCTTAGCAAGAAAATATATGAGTTTGGAGTGGTCAGTAAACACAATGACTTTTGATAAAAACAAGGTATGAATGAAATTTATCAAGTGAAAATACTACTGTAAGTAATTCTTTTTCAGTTGTTCCATAATTTAATTGTGTTTCATCCAAAGTTTTACTCGCATGAATTCCTTGTGCCGCCTTTGGCCTAGAATAGCAAAAATCGCCGTATCATTGGCGTCGTACATTACCTCGAAGGGCAAATCCCAATCCGGTGCCACCAACACAGTAGCTGTCACCAAGTGCTCCTTCAGGTTCTCGTATGCCTGCAAACAGTAACAAATGGCACATCTTTCATGATAGGGAAGATAGAAGCTTAGAAATTTTAGAAAAATCTCTAATGAAACGCCAGTAAAAACCGGCATGTCCTAGGAAACTTTTAACTCCCTTCATTGATGCTGGAGGTGGTATGTTTTTCATGACTTCCACTTTAGCTTGGTCTACCTCAATCCCTTGTTCAGAAATCTTGTGCCCTAGCACAATCCCCTCTTATACCATGAAATGGCACTTCTCCCAATCCAGCACTAGGTTTGTCTCATCGCAACTTTTCGACACTTCGTTCAGATTTTGCAAACACTCATCAAACGTTGCACCAAAGATAGAGAAGTCATCCATAAATATTTCAAGAAAAGTTTCTACCATATCATGGAATATAGCAATCACGCATTGCTGAAAAATAGCAGGGCCATTACAAAAACCAAAGGGCATACACCGGAACGCAGAATTGCTAAAGTGCCATAAAGACAAGTGAAAGTGGTTTTTTCTTGGTCCTCAGGTGCAATAGAGATTTGGTTGTATCCCGAATATCCATCTAGAAAATAATAAAACTCATGTCCAGCAAGCTTTTCTAAAATCTGATCAATAAAAAAGAACGGGAAAGTGGTCCTTACAGGTGGCATCATTTAACTTCCTATAATCAATGCACACTCTCCACCCCGTAACAGTCCTAGTAGGAATAAGTTTATTATTTTCATTAGTGATCACAGTAATCCCAACTTTCTTACGCACAAACTGAACAGGACTTACCCTTGCGCTATCGAAGATAGGATAAATAATACCTGCATCGAGAAGCTTGATAGTTGCAGCCTTCATTGCTCTTGCATCTTTGGATTGAGTCGTGTTTGAGGTTGCATGAGGAGTGAATACTTTTCTTCCATCAGTATTTTATGCATGAAGATTGATGTACTCATTCCTTTGATGTCTGCCACCTTTGAGGCAAACACTTTTTTCTGCTCTTTAAGAACTGGCAACAGTTTTCCATCCATAGCATCTGTCAAAGCCGCTGAAATAATGACAAGTAGATTATTATTCTCACCTAGGTATACATACTTTAAGTGCGGAGGCAGCGGCTTGAGCTCAAGTGTTGGCGGTTCCTCAATGATCGACTTCGGAGGGGTCAAGTCTATACGCTCTCCCAAATCCTCCAATCTCATCCTCATTGGCTTCCTCCATGGATGTTTGTCATTAAATTATGCCACTATTTCCGCTTTTTCTTCGTCCAAGTCATCCTCCTTTAATTCAGTTGTGAGGGTGGCTTCCAATGGGTCTTTTACAGCGTCCTGTACAAAATTGTTCACAAGTGAATCAAAAGCATCGATTCTAAAACAGTTATAAATGTGCAGTGTGTTCTTAAGAGCACTAAAGACATCAAAAGTAATTTCTTCCTCCCTAAAGATAAAAAATTGTATATTAATTAAATGTTTTATAATATAAATTTATAGTTTTTGTTTTATTAAATGTTTAAATATTATATGTTTTATAATAAATTGTATAAAATAGAAGTTGTTGTGTAATTATAAATTTTTATTATTTTTACAGGTTCGATAAAACAAGAATAACCTTGGCGTTGCAAATGAGATTAAGATGATTCTTGGACCTGTAGAAAGTTGATGTTAATATCTACAATATTGGTGGCAAGCATGAGATAAAAATCTTCTCACAAGTGGGATCAAATTAAGCAACAAATAAAGTTATCAAAGAAGTGGCAGTTTTACAATGAGGTAATTAGTGTCATTAAATTTTGTCATTCAGAAGCATGCGGAGGACATTTTTCTTCAAAGAAAACGGCTGCAAAAATCTTGAAGTGTGGATTTTATTGGCCCACTTTGTTTAAAGACACCCACGAAATCTGCAAGATCTGTGAAAATTGTCAAAAATTGGGTGCGATTTCAAAAAGAAACATGATGCCTTTGAATCCTATCATTGAAATTGAAATCTTTGACTGTTGGGGAATTGATTTTATGGGACCTTTTCCACCGTCGTTTGGATACTGGTATATTTTAGTTGCAGTTGATTATGATTCCAAATGGATAGAGGCAATTCCATGTTGAACAAATGATCATAAAATCGTCATCAAATTTTTGAAAGAAAATATTTTTAGTAGATTTGGAATTTCTCGAGCCATGATAAGTGATGGGGAAACTCACTTTGCTAATAAACATTTGCTTCATAATGAAAAAATATGGTATTACTCACAAAGTAACTAGTTCTTATCATCCTCAAACAAATGGACAAGTTGAATTAGCTAATAGGGAGATAAAGCAAATTTTGGAGAAAACTGTTAACTCAAATAGAAAAGATTAGTCTCTGCGACTTAATGATGCACTTTGGGCATATCGAACAACTTTTAAAACATCATTGAATATGTATCCCTGTAGGTTGGTTTACGGAAAACATTATCATTTGCATGTGGAATTGGAACAGAAATCTTATTGGGTGATCAAAACTTTTAATTCAAGCATAGATGATTGCAACAAATTGCAACTTAATGAACTTCATGAACTCAAAATGATGCGTATGAGAATTCAAGGATTTATAAAGCAAAATTCAAATCATTTCATGATAAAACAATTCTTAGAAAATCTTTTGAGATTTGTGAAAAAGTTTTGCTTTATAATTGTCGACTTCACATATTCACATGAAAATTACGCTCAAGATGGATAGGCCCATATGTTGTAAATCATGTGTATTCTTATGGAGCTGTGGATATTGAAAATCCTAAAAATGGTGATGATTTTAAAGTACATGGACAAAGGCTTAAACCATTTTTAGAAAATGAAATCTTTCAAGAAGAGTTTATTTCCCTTTCCGATCCTTAAATTTTTATGTTACATTTAATTTTGTTTGTTTTTATTTCAGGTTTCCTTAATCTTTTTATTTTCCCTGTTAAATGGCGGATAATGGTACTCCGTGACTCTCATAGTTGGTTCAATCAGTTTCCCACAATTGCTGATACAAAAATTTTAAAAAAAATTCTTTTCTTTTCAAAATGGATGAAATTCTCTAAAAAATTTGTAAATAATTTCCCTCTGTTTCTGAAAATGTTCTAAGAAAAACATCTTATTGACTCTTGAGACGCATTCTAGTGGACACGTGCATATTGAACTTCTCCGTATATGGAAACAATTCCAAGATGAGCGTCATAGTCTTGGGAATCCGACTAAAAAAGACACTGTTTGCCAATTTATAAGAAAATTGGATGGGAAGCATATCCTCGACTCATAAAAGGCTTTGAAGTCGTTTATGGACGTAAAACAAGAGGAAAATTGTGAGCCACAATCACACTACTGTTTATATGCTTGTGTGTCATTATTATTTTTACTGTTTATTCTGCTTACAGCTGTGACCCATAGTTTTGTCATGATAACATATTACCCCCATAAAATCTCTCATCGTTCTCTCTATTTTTGCAGACCAAAAAGAAAGTAAAAACATGGCTGGATCCTCTGCACAAAAATTGAAAAATATTTGTGTATTTTGTGGGTCGAGTTCTGGAAAAAATGAAGTGTTTGTAGAAGCATCGAATAATCTTGGAAAGATATTGGCTGAGAGAAAAATTTACTTGGTATATGGGGGAGGTAATATTGGGTTAATGGGATCTGTTTCATCATCTAGTCATCTTGGAGGTAGTCAGATTTTGGGTATTATTCCTACAGCTTTAGCTGAAGGAAATATTACAGGTGTTAAAAGTTTCTTCTATGTATGAAAGAATCACCAAAATGATTGAAAATTCTGATGCTTTTATCGCACTTCCAGGTGGTTTTGGTACATTAGAAGAAATCTTTCACACTGTTTCTTGGGCACAACTTAATATCCATAATAAAACTGTGGGCTTGTTGAATATCAATAATTATTATGATAATTTGTTGACATTTCTTGATAAAGCTGTGGAACTGAATTTCATTTCAGAAAATTCACGAAGTATGCTCACCTCTGCTTCGATTGCTGACCAATTAATTGATGATTTGGAAGCTATTTTTTATAAGCTTGATCCGATGATAACAAAGATCAATTGGTCGCAATCAAGCAGTAAGAAAAGACAGTTGGATCATTGATTCAAAAGTCGTGGATTGATTTGCGTTTGTTTCAGTTTGTTATCTTCAATAAAATTCCAGGTGATATCTCTTTCATTATGTACTCTTTATTAATAGTTATTTTGACATTAGGGACAATGTCATATTCTGATTGGGGGGAGAAAAAATTTAAAAAAATATTAAAAATATTATTTTAAAATAAAACTATGTTTATTGTTTGTATCTTAGTATTTTTTGCAAAAATATCATTACATTACATGTTTGAAAGATTTAAATTAGAAAATGTATTAATCTATCTAAGGATGTTTAAATTTTTATTTGAAAAAAAATCAATTTTAATATTCTGATCACTATAAAAATATGATTTATGAAATCTTTTTGAATGATTAACTATTGTGATAAAATCAGTTCTTAAAGTATATGACCCAAGATATACCTGATAAGAGTGCATAAAATTTTTCAACTCACACATATTTTGTGAGTGAGTGAAGAGGATTGAGAAAACATCTTGCGAGCCTTTATTGATCATCAGAGATGCTATCTATTGTTTAGATCTTGAGTTCTTATTTTGAAAAAAAAAAATGATATTTCCTGAAAAAAAAAGAAAAAAAAAAGAAAGATGTTGAAGATCTATGTAATTTTTAAATTATATGCTACGACCCATTTATCTCTCATAAAAATTATAAAAAAAAGAAAAAAAAGAGAGAAATTTATTGTACAGATTAAATAAATATGTGGTCAAGAAGCATAAACTTAGTCTGATTCCACGAGTTCATAAAAAAAAGATCAGGAAAAAATATATAATAATAACAAGTAGATTTTGAATCAATGGATTTCCTATGTTTTGATTAGTTTGGCTCGTTGTATTTTATAAACTATTTTCCTGAGCATTTATCTGTATTCCAACTCCATGACAGAAATCGTTCCCATAAATTGAAACATTTATTAACCTGTGTGGATATAGAGTTGAGACTCTTACTAGGAATTTCTGAATGCCATGTACATTTAACTACCTGAAAATAAGCTTTGAATTGATCAGTTCAGATTATTTCATAAATTATAATTATAATGATCTTGATATAACTTTGACAGTTTTCAAATCTAATTTAAACACTTGGATAGTTCTGATTACATTTCTATTTAAATTAATCGATATGTTTTGTGTTGCTATTAACGCTTAAATTGCTAGGGACTAGCAATAAGCTGGTTCGGGAGTGTGATAAAGATAAAAAATTGTATATAAATTAAATGTTTTATAATATAAATTTATAGTTTTTGTTTTATTAAATGTTTAAATATTATATGTTTTATAATAAATTGTATAAAATATAAGTTGTTGTGGCAAGCATGAGATAAAATCTTCTCACAAGTAGGATCAAATTAAGTAACAAATAAAGTTACCAAAGAAGTGGCAGTTTTACCATGCTCTAGCATTTTGACCATATCTCTCAAATTACTTGGTCAAATGGTTAACAAAAAAATACTACAATTCAAACAACTCAATTATCTACATATTTTGTTTTATGTGGAGAAGAAAATTCGGATGAGAAGATTTTCAAAAGTGATGTGTATTAAAATATAATTTCTTGGAACACCAATGAAGACTTTTGTGTAAAAAATAATATTTTATTTGTGGTTGTCTCACCAAATTTGGCTATAAATAGGGGTGCATTGTAATGTATTGGGATATCCCTCATTTTATGAACAAACCTTTGAGTTCATAATATTTTTCTCTTTGTTTTTCTTTTATTTCTTCATTTAAATATAATTAGCATATTAATTTTATATTCAAAGTTTTACACTTTGAATAATGAGTAGCTAACTTCCCAAAGTTGAGATGAAAAGGTAAAACTCTTGGCATGATAATAAGTTTATTAAAAGGTAAGAAGCTATATTTTATATTATTTAATCATTATTTATTGTTTTTGTTGTATTTATTTCTTTAAGCATTAGTATACCCTACTTTGAAGTGCGAGTTTTGATTTATTGTTGCTATATGTTACACTAAATTCTTGGAACCATTTAAATATAAGTTTGGTATTACCAACCATTTAAAGTGGATGCCTTGATTTATTATATATGAATATATCATAATATTAATTTTTTGATACCATTTAAATGCTTGTTTGGTATTACCAACCATTTAAAGTGAATGCCATGATTTCTTATATATGAATATATCATAATATTAATTTCTTGATATAATTTAAATGTTAGTTTGGTTTTACCAACAATTTAAAGTGGGAACCTTGATTTAATGTTAACAAATATATATATATAGCACAATAAATATTTGACAACATTTATAAGTTTTGGTATATATACTTATAAGATAATAATATATAACATAATATAAATATGATTATTTAATATATATTGGAACCATTTTATTAAGTGGATTTCAATAATGTTCATTAATGTTAACTTTATTAAATTACCAAGAGTGGATCCTTTAATCTCAACTACATAAATTAAAATTTCAACAATTAAAAATTACTAATTAAAGACTCAAACAATTAAACAAAAACAAAACAAAAAGATATTGTAGTGGACTTGTAATTACCTTAGCTTCCTTGTGGATACGATATTCGGACTCACCAAATTATACTACTTGTGGATAACCTGCTCTTGAGAGTGCAACAATCAAAGTCACAACACCCACTCTTAATCTCAACTTCCCTTCTTGCACATCAATCAGGGCCTTGCCAGTTGCAAGGAACGGTCTCCCTAGAATTAAAGGCATTTTCATATCCTCCTCCATGTCTAGTACCACAAAATCTACAAGGAATATAAATTTGTCCACCTTTACCGACATGTCCTCTATGACTCATTGCGGATATTTGACAGATATGTTTGCTAATTGCAAGGACATCCTTGTTGGCTAAGGCTCTCCTAATCCGAGTTTCCTGAATACTTGTAAAGGCATAAGATTTATACTCTCACCAAAATCACATAAAGCGTTATTAAAAACAACATCACCAATCACACAAGGAATGGAAAAACTCCTTGGATCTTTTAGTTTCGGTGAGATCTTGTTTTGTACCAATGCAGAGAAATTTTCAGTTATGCTTACACTCATGTGATCTTCTAACTACCTCTTATTCGCTAAGATTTCTTTCAGAAATTTAGTATAGCTAGGCATTTGCATCAAAGCATCAGCAAATGGAATATTAATGTGCAATTTTTTGAATACTTCTAGGAACTTACCGAATTGTGCATCTATTTTAGCCTTTTTCAATGCTTCAGGAAAAGGTGAAAGGATAACAATTCAAGATTGTGTAGTGGGTGCTTGTGTAGAGTAAGAAGACTTACATGTTGATGTGTCAGCCGCTCCCTCTCTTGGCTCCCTTTTTTTCCATCCCCTCTTGTTCAAGTACCTTTCCATTCCTTAATGTTATGGCCTTCACTTGCTCTTTCGGATTAGTCTCAGTGTTGCTTGGCAAGGTGCCCGGATCTCTACTAGCAATCATCTTAGATAACTGTCCTATCTGATTTTCTAATTCCTTTATCGATGCATCCTGGTTCTGTAGTCTAGTTTCGGTGGATGAGATAAATTTAGACATCATTTGCTCCAAACAAGACTTCTCCTCTTTAGGCTCAGGTCTATACATCGGTTGCTTACCATACTGCTGTCTTCCCTGCAGCCGATTCTGACTGTTTTGACCACCCCATGAGAAGTTGGGATGTTGTCTCCATCCAGGATTGCATGTGTTCGAATATGGACCATTCATATGATGGTTTTGAATCCCCACTTTATTTACTGGTGCCTCCTCTTGTATATAGAAATGACAACTGTCTTGATAATCCTTATCATAATGTTCTCCTCCGCATTTATCACAGAATATCTCTTGCAGGCGCATCGCTGTCCCGTTTACATTGAAGCTGTATATTTTCCTATTAAGTGCTTCTATTTGTACATGGACAGCAGAAAGGTCAGTTACCTGGTGAACTCCTGCACTCCTCTGATTGTTCCTCTCAGATTGAGGGTGATAACTACTAGCAGCGATCTCCGCCAGTAACTCGTACCCTTCTTCGGCCGTTTTCCACAGCAGATTCCCACAGACCGCAACATCTATCATGGTACGATTAGACGAAATTAAACAGTAATAAAAATTTGGACAACAAACCCAAGAGGAAACTCATGATGTGGGCATCTCCGCAGTAAGTCCTTGTAGCGCTACCAAGCCTCGTTGAGTGACTCTTGCTCAAATTGAGAGAAGGTGGTTATGTTCGCTCACAAATTGATGGTTTTCGATTGAGGAAAGTATTTCAAAAGTAATGCCTTAGCCATATCTTCCCAAGTCGTGATTGAACCTACAGGAAAACAATTCAACAAATATTTAGCTTTGTCACGCAAAGAGAAAGGAAATAAATGCAATATAACAGCATCATCAGAAACTCCATTAAATTTTAAAGTGTCGAAAATTTCTAAGAAGTCGGCGATGTCAGTTGTTTGGATCATCTAGCGCATTTTTCCCTAACTGGACAGTATTCTGAATCATTTCAATTATGGCTGGTTTGCTCTCAAACAGGTTCGCCCTCATGGTTGGTCGCACTATGCTTGGACGTGCTCCATCAAGCGAAGGTTGTGCGTACTCCAGCATGGGTATGCACCTTGGCTCTTCGACTCTTATATCTTCATGCTACTCTTCCTCATGCTCGTTCCTATTCATCATGTCTCTAAGCCTCTGTTATTGTCTTCGTCTGCGTAGGGTTATTTCAATCTCGGGATCGAATATCTCTAGTTCAGACTCTAGAGGTCTTGGTATTCACCGAGAGAGATACCTGCAAATAAATCGAAGGTGTCAAGCAAAACAAAATAATGAATGCCAAAGTAAATAACTGAAAATAAAATGGTGGATTAACAGTCCCTGGCAACTGCGACAAAATTTGATCGAGCAAAACTTGCACTATAAAATCATCAGTACAAATTAATAATATTCAAGCTCGAAATAATCGCAAGTGCACGATGTAAAGTAATAATATAGTGTACGAGAGTACGAGTATCGTTCCTTTAGAGACTGTATTTTGCCATTGTTATTCACAGTTATTAAATCTTTAGCAACGATAATTTAGATGATTGTTTACTACTATAATGATTAAATAAAAGCTCAAAAAAATGATTCACAAATTAAATGATGAGATAAATAAGCTAAAATGATTGTTTAAAGATTCAACGAGAAATAAATTTGTTGGGAATCTCGGTTCACATACCCCTCGCTAATTTACTTAATGCGTTTGACAATAATCTACGCTTTCGACTGGATTTCCTATCCAATTGAACCCGTCTCTCGAGCTATGCCAAATTTATTCAATGAAGTGAAGTAATTAAATTTCTTTAATTATTTGTCAAAGTTGAATTACATGTAGTTCTATGAAATCGCCTAACTTTCGACCGACCGGACTATGACTATCGACGTGTATCCGACTTCATTTTCTATGTAAATCGTAAATCCATGGATTATGCTTTCCTATCACGGGCTATTTCTCGAACTCAATCACAATATTAAATCGTTATTAAATTTAACTATGCTTCAACAACGCAATCAAAATAATAGCACAATCAAGAATAATTATAAGTCGATAGATGAATTAACTAAACTCGGTTTCGGGGTGGGATCCCCTTAAATCCCAAAAAATAATGAAAATTAGCTACTAGAATTCATGCTCAAATTAATCAAAACAATATGTAAAAAAGAGAAATTAAATGAGAAATACTAGACGTGACCAAAACGCGAAGAACGTTGTCTGAAAATATTGAAATTTTCAACCCCAAGCTTTCTGCAAGTCTTTTCTCTCTTCCAAAACTTTGTGGCTGTTGAAAAGTGTTTATTTTTTGTGCCTTAGTGTTCCTTTTGCAGCCACCCCTTGGCAACCCCCCCGGAAGGCAAGAAATCATCTTCAATATTTTTTTCCAAATTGAGTACTGCTCGGGCGGTAAGATTATACTTGCCCAAGCGCCGTGAGGTACTCGCGCTCAAGCGGTAAGATTCTACAGCCCGAGCGCCGAGTCTTTTGTAATTCGGTCTTTGAAAGGAACATCTCGTGCCCGAGCGGTAAGATCCTCGAGTGGTAAGATCATATCGTTCAGGCGCTAACTCTTTTGTCAACACTTCTGTAAATCTCTCCTCTCACTCGATCGGTAAGATTATACCGCCCGAGCGCCGATTTTTCTGCCAAGTGCTCTTCCATTTCTTGTGGCTTGCAGATTTATGTCCTGATTTCAATTCTCCGGTCATTTCACCTGCAAATTTGTCACGTAAGAGTTAGACACGATCATATGCATATGCATATTGAATTTTGGCACGCTGCGCTTATAAATTCATATGATGTGATATAACAATTATAGAAAACATATTTCTCAACATGTCAACATCCACGGTAAGTAAAATAAAAAATATGTGTGTATATTTTGGATCTAGTGCAGGAAAAGATTCAATTTATGAAGAAGTAGCAGAAAAACTTGGAATAAAACTTGCTAAAAAAATATTCATTTGGTATATGGTGGTGGTGAAGTTGGTCTCATGGGAAAAGTTATAAAAATTGTGCATACAGGTGATTTAAAAAAAAAATTTATTGTTCACGAATTACTATTCAAGCGCTGTGGCACTAGAATAGTAACGCCTAGGCGCTAGAGCTGCGGAAATTTTTGCACTGCGGCGCTAGAAAGTGGTGCTGAGGCGCTACAGACGCGAAATATCAATATGTAAGCCCACCTTCACATCCACCAATCATTTACCTCCTCCTTCACGCAAACCATCATCCATCTCCTCACCATTTTCGAACTTCTTCCTCATTTTATGTGGGATTCGCTCAAGAAAAATATGAAATGAAAGTAGATTTGTGATCCTCTCATCATGGGCTTCAAGATGATGTAAGTATTTCTCGTTTTTATTCGAGCTTGGAAATGGGTTGAAATTTAGAATTGCTATTTAATTTGACATTTGAGATATTAAGATGTTGAAGATGTTGTATTTGAGTTGGTTTGAATTTAAAAAGGATATGAGAATGGTTTCTTGTTTATGTGCAAAGAATAGTTTTTACACCTTCTGTGTGTCGTGTATATGTGACAGTTGTGAGATTTTCTAGTTAGGTTCTTAATCAAACTTGTAGATCATCGAGTTAGCTTCAATTTGGTTCTTGAAGCACTCAATTCCAAGAAAAAATGAAAGAGATACATGATTTTTACTAAAATTGGTTTGGAACTCTGAGTTAATTAGTGCAGAATTGTGTACATGCCTTCTGTTTATTCGAATTCTAAGATTTATTGTTTGGGTTCTGGATTTGATGTTCAAAAGAAAGTTATAGAACATTGCCATGGCTTCGAAATGATACCAAATTGGCTTAATTCCATTGGATATTGAGGAAGTTATGGTCAAAATAATGTGCCAGATGTGTACTTATGTAGAATTCGACCGAATTTATTTGACAAAACTTAAGCCAGATTATGAAAGGCTGGGTAAACGACTTTATTTGACAAAACTTTGTGAAGAATAATTGTTGGACTTTGAGTTTTCTTACTTATCCAATTTGCAGATCTTAATTTGATGTAGTATTGAATTAATTATGAAATTTGTACAGAAACTGCTCCGTTTTGATAAATTATTCGAGTTCTTGAGTTATAGTAAAGTTCAGAGGTTCAAGACTTTTCAACTACACATTTCGATCTCTTTTTGCTAATATTTGAAAGGTATGTTACGGTCAAAAACATACGAGATAAAAGTATATTTTTATTTTAAATTGAAAATTCTATGGATCGATGAATTACTTGTAATTTAATGATGATTGTTGTCTTGAGATAAGTTTATTATGATATCGAGATGATGATATTGATTGGAATCATTACATTGCATATTGAGTCACTTGTCGATTCAGATCGGATATGGCGTAGTTCGCCTTGATTTATTGATTTGTTGGATGTATATGACTATAGTTGAGTTGGCATAGTGTATGCGGAGGTCGCTGTTATGGCCTGAACACTCTCTATAAGCGCACCATAGTCCTGGGATTGTATAACACATCGCCCTACCCCGAGCGGATGAGTCGGTGGATGTTGCTGATTATCTTCCCGGGTACCCTATGACCAGATGATTCACTCGATGTTGAGATTAATTGGTAGCCCATAGCTTCTGATCATGCATTGCATTAGTGTGCATCTTTATGGATTTTATATGAACTAGTTGTCATTTTAATTCTCATATGTTATAGATTATGTCTTTTTCTCAATTTTTTTGGTTTTTTACATTTATAATTATTAGTATTAATATCGAACCCGGGGCCTCACATTAGGTGGTATCAGAGCGTAAGATATTTGGGAACCGGGTAGATCGAGTCAGTTTGAATTGCTTGATCATGTGATAAATTTCTAGCATTTTCAATATGCCATAATGTGAAATACATGATTATAATTGAGATATTATATTGTCGAGCTTTATTCGAGATTTTTTTAGATTTATTGAGTCTCGAGAGCCAGAGATGGTCGATACAAGATTGAGATGATTGTCTTATTGTGATTTTATATGTGTTTGATCTATTGTATATCAGACATGGCTGTTGGAGGTAGAGGTCGTGGTAGACAAAGACAAAAAATACCAGTGGCACAAGATCAGGGCAGTGCTACTCATACTCAGATGGATACAACTCCGACTCTGATGGAGATATTGTTAGCCAGATTTCAGTCTTTGCACCCACCGATGTTGAAGGGTACCGAGAATGAATTAGAGTGTGAGAGCTGGTTGGAGAGTATGGATCAGTTATTTGAATCTCTTGAGTATCAAGATGATCGTAGAATCAAGTTAGTTGTTCATCAGTTATTAGATGTTGCTAAGAGTTGGTGGATCGTGACTAAGAAAGCTTTAGAGGGTCGAGGTACAATTGTTACCTGGGATATCTTTAAATCTGAATTTTATCAGCGTTTATTTCCTACCTCTTACAGGAAAGATAGGGAGCCGAGTTTACAAATTTAAAGAAGAGAAATCTGAATGTTGAGGACTATGTTGTTAAGTTCTCCAATTTTACTTCATAAATTGTCTTAACCCTGATATCTTTATTTTGGATTATAGTGGAAGGCCTTATACTTTTGCTGAGGCTCTTGATCAAGCCAAGGGAGCTGAAACCGGTATCATTAGGGAGAGAGGTTCTCAGTATATACAACGGCCCCAACAGCCACAATATCGATAGCAGTTCACGTAGGGTAATAGTGGCGGTAACAGTGGCAACATAAGAGAGCAATTTAGGGCTAGAGGAAAGAAATTTAAGAGGCATGGCAATAATTTTCGAGTTCTAGTGGATCGAGATAATCTGGTTCAGTTCAGAGCAATGGTTATTTAGGAATGACTTGTGCTCAGTGTGGTGGTAGACATTATACTGATCAGTGTACAGGAGTCTCGGGAGCTTGCCACTTTTGTAACCAGGTGGGACACTATACTCGAGTGTGTCCTAACTATGGCAGTGATATATCTCAGAGTGGGGGATCATCGAGACAGACACCTCACCAGAACCGCCAGACCCCTACAGTTCATTCCTATCAGTAGTCAAACCGGTCAGATCAGAACAAACATGGTGGTAGCCACAGGGTAGGACAACTACCTAGACAACAGGCCCGAGTTTTTGCACTCACTGAGGATGATGCACATAATGCTCCAGATAATGTAATTGAAGGTAATTGCCTTCTCTCAAGTTATCCTGCTTATTTTTTGATGGATACTGGTGCATCACACACTTTCGTATCTGAGCACTTTGTCTCCTTGCATTCATTGCATTCTATGTCATTATCATCAACATTATCTATTTCTACTCCACTTGGCAAAGCGATCAGGTCAGCTGAAATGATAAGTGGTTGTGAATTTTGTTATGAGGATAATGTCATTGAGCTTGATTGCATTGTGTTGGAGATGTCTGATTTTGACTGCATAGTTGGTATTGACATGTTGACAAGATACAGGGGCTACTGTAGATTGTTTTCAGAAGACTGTTAAGTTTAGGCCTGATATGACAGATCATTGGACGTTCTATGGTAAGGGTTCTCGAGCTAAGATTCATTTCATATATGTTTTGTCCATGACTCATTTGTTGCAAAAAGGAGCAGAATGTTTCTTGGTTTATGCAATTGATATTTCAAGATCAGTACCTAAATTGGCAGATATTCCAATTGTTAGTGAATTTTCAGATGTAGTTCTAGATCAAATTTCAGGATTTCCTCCAGTCCGAGAGATTGAGTTCAACATTGAGTTGATGCCAGGTACACACCCTATTTCTAGAGCTCCTTATAGGATGGCGCCAATTGAACTGAATGAACTAAAGAAACAACTTGAGGATCTATTGGCTAAAGGATATATAAGACCAAGTGTTTCACTTTGAGGTGCTCTGGTTTTATCGTGAAGAAGAAAGACGGGTCTATGAGGGTTTGTATCGAATCTAGACATTTGAATAAAGCCACAGTAAGGAATAAGTATCATTTGCCAAGGATTGATGATCTCTTTGACCAGTTCCAGGGTTCTTCAGTATATTCTAATATTGACTTAAGATCTAGATATCATCATTTATGAGTTAGAGAGGTAGATGTGCCTAATAGTGCTTTCTGTACCAGGTATGAGCATTTTGAATTTTTGGTTATGTCTTTTCGGTTGACCAATGCACCTGCGGTATTTATGGATTTGATGAACCGTGTATTTCAAAGGTAAATAGATTAACTTGTTGTGATCTTCATTGATTATATTCTTATTTATTCAAAATCTGAATTTGAGCATGCCGAGCATTTGAAGTTGTTTTGCAGATTTTGAAAACCAAAAAGTTAAATACTAAATTATCAAAATACGAGTTTTGGTTGGATATAATGGTTCTGCTTTGACATGTGATTTCAGGTGCTGGTATATCAGTTGATCCGAGTAAAGTTGAGGCAGTCATCAATTGGTCTAGACCGACATCAGTTCCTGAGGTACGTAGTTTTATGGGTTTGGCAGGATATTATTGCAGATTTATTGAATGATTATCACAGATTGCGAGGCAAATTACCCAGCTGAAACAAAAGAATACACCATTTAAGTGGTCGCAGGCATGTGAGGCTAGTTTTGTTAAGCTTAAGCAGAGTTTGACTAGTGCTCCAGTTCTGACTATCCCATCAAGTGTAGGAGGATTTACAGTGCACACTGATGCTTCACATCAAGGATTGGGTTGTGTATTAATGCAGCATGACCGTGTGGTTGTATATGTTTCACGACAGTTGAAGTCACATGAGTCTAGATACCCAGTGCATGACTTGTAACTAGCAGCAGTGGTTTTTAACCTAAAGATTTGGCGTCACTACTTGTATGGGGAGACATTTGAGATATTCACTGATCATAAGAGTTTGAAATACCTCTTTTCACAAGTGGAGCTGAATATGAGACAGAGGCGTTGGTTAGACTTGTTGAAAGACTATGATTGTGAAATAAAATATTATCCAGGCAATTCTAATGCAGCAGCCGATGCTTTGAGCAGAAAAGTATGCAATATGTCATTGATCACTAGCAGTATATATGATGTAGGTGAAGAATGTTGTCTTTCTAGTTTAGATTTTGTGGTAGATACTCAACCTATAAGAGTATTTATGATTCAGGCAGAGCCAGAGTTGTTTGTAAAAATTAGAGAGGCTCAAAGGTTAGATCAAAGCATTTAAAAATCAGTTGAACTCGTCAGATCAGGACATCGATAAGAATTTCAGGTCAATAATGAGGGAATTTTGTTTGTGAATGATTGTATTGTAATTCTTAATATTTCAGAGTTGAGGATACAGATTTTGCGTGATGCTCATTGCAGTAAGTTTAGTTACACCCTGGAAGTAAAAAGATGTAAAATGACTTGAAGAAACAATTTTGGTGGAAAAAAATGAAATCTGACATAGCATAATTTGTATTTCGTTGTATGAATTGTAACAAGTGAAAGAAGAACGGAAGCGACTAGGAGGTCTTTTGCATAGCCTTAAGGTTCCAGAATGGAAGTGGGACCATATCACCATGGACTTTGTCACGAAATTTCCGAGGTCGTCAAGGGGTTGCGATGCAATTTGGATTTTAGTTGACAGATTAAACAAGTCTTCGTGTTTCATTCCTTATTAGATGACATATAGGCATGATCAGATGGCCAAATTGTACATCAGAGAAGTTTTGAGATTGGATGTCGTGCCTAACTCCATTGTATCAGATCGTGATACCAGATTTTCTTCTCATTTTTAGCAGAGTTTACAAGAGGCCCTTGGTACTCATTTACATTTGAGTACAACATATCATCCTCATACAGACGGATAGTCATAACGCACTACTCAGGCATTAGAGGATATGGTGACAGCTGTAGTAATGGATTTTGGTATTGGTTGGCAGGATTCGTTACCACTTGTCGAGTTTTCTTATAACAACTGTTATCGAGTGAGCATTGGAATGTCACCATTTGAAGCACTATATGGCAGAAAGTGTAGATATCATCTGTATTGGGACGATTTATCTGAAGCTCCAATTGTAGGACCTGATATGATAAGAGATATGACAGAGATGGGGAAATTGATTCAGAGTCGTATGCGAGCTGCTCAGGATAGGCAGGCTAAGTATGTGAACATCAGGAGACGATCGTTGATTTTTGAGAAAGGTAACAGAGTTTTTATGAAAATATCTCCTTTCCGTGGTACAGTTAGATTTGGAAAGAAAGGGTAAATTATCACCGAGATTTATAGGTCCGTATGAAATTTTGGAATGTGTTGTTGATTTGGCATATAGATTAGCTTTTCCTCCAGCATTATCAGGTGTTCATAATGTTTTTCATGTGTCTATGTTGAGGAAATATCATCCAGATCTTTCTCATGTATTTCTAGCCGACTGATGTTGAGTTAGATCATACTTTGAGCTACATTGAGAGACTGATTCAGATTCTATATAGTAAAGATAAGCAACTCAGAAATTAATTGATACCATTGATTAAAGTACAGTGGAACAGACATGGTGTCGAGGAGGCAACTTGGGAATTAGAAGACAATATGAGACATAAATATCCAGAGTTATTCAAATAAAGTATGCTTCTATTCTCGGTCTTACTTACAGTATTGATCATTATATCGTAGAATTGTAATTGATGATTTGATTTCGAGGACGAAATCTATTTTAGAGGGGAGAAATTGTAATGCCCAAATTTCAAAAAAAAGTTATTGTTCACGAGTTAATATTCAAGCGTTGCGGCGCTAGAATAATAGATTCTAGGCGCTAGAGCTGCGACAATTTTGGCACTGCATCGCTAGAAAGTGGCGCTGACGCGCTACAAACGTGAAAATCAATATGTAAGCACATCTTAACCTCCACCAATCATTTACCTTCTCCTTCACGCAAACCATCATCCATTTACTCTTCATTTTTTAACATCTTCCTCATTTTATGGGTGATTCTCTCAAGAAAAATATGAAATGATGGTAGATTTGTGATCCTCTCATCACGAGCTTCAAGGTGATGTAATTATTTCTTATTTTTATTCAAGCTTGGAAATGGGTTGAAATTTAGAATTGATATTTGAGTTGATATTTTAGATATTAAGATGTTGTATTTGAGTTGGTTTGAATTTAAAAAGGATATGAGAATGATTTCTTGTTTATTTGCAAAGAACTGTTTTTACAACTTCTGTGTCGTGTATATGGGATAGTTGTGTTTTGATTTTGGAGTTAGGGTCTTCATCAAACTTGTATATCATCGAGTTAGCTTCGATTTGGTTCTTAAAACACTCAATTTCAAGAAGAAATGAAAGAGATACATGATGTTTGCTAAAAAAGGTCTGGAACTCCGAGTTAGTGCAGAATTGTTTGCATGCCTTCTGTTTATTCGAATTATGGGATTTATTGGCTGAGATTCTGGATTTGATGTTCAAATGAAAGTTATATAACATTGTCATGTCTTTAAATGAAACCAAATTGGCTTGATTCCATTGGATATTGAGGATGTTATGATCAAATTACTAAAATGTGCCAGATGTGTACTTATGAAGAATTCGACTGAATTTTGTTGTATGTTTCCGATTATGAAATACTGGGTAAAAGACTTTATTTGACAAAACTTTGTGAAGTATAATTGTTGGGCTTTGAGTTTTCTTGCATATCCAATTTGCGGATCTCGATTTGAAGTAGTATTAAATTAATTATGAATTTTGTACAGAAACTACTCCGTTTTGATAAATTATCTGAGTTCTTGAGTTATAGTAGATTCAGATGTTCAAGACTTTTTAGCTACACATTTCGATCTTTTTTAGTAATATTTGAAAGTATATTACGATCGGTAATATACGAGATAAAAGTATCATTTTTATTTTAAATTGAAAATTCTATGGCTCGATGAATTACTTGTAATTTGATGATGATTGTTGTCTTGATATGAGTTTATAATGATATCAAGATATGATATTGATTTGCATCATTACATTGTGTATTGAGCCACTTATCGATTCAGATTTGATATGGCGGAGGTCGCTTTTGATTTATTGATTTGTTGAACGTATGGGGCTATAGTTGAATTGGCATAGTGTATGCGGAGGTCGCTGCTATGGCCTGAACACTCTCTATAGGCGCACCATAGTCCTGAGATTGTAGAACACAACACCCCACCCCGAGAGGATGACTCGATGGATGTTGCTGGGGGATTCTCTTCCCTTAGGTACCCAATGACCAGATGATTCACTCGCTCTTGAGATTTATTGATAGCCCACAGCTTCTGATCATGCATTTCATTATTGTGCATCTTTATGGATTTTATATGAACTAGTTGTCATTTTAATTCTCATATGTTATTGATTTTATCATAATGGGTTTATACTCACTGGCACGTCGGTTACCTCTAGTTTTCATGTGCTTGACGATAGGTGAGGTGAGGCATGGGATGCCATAGTCTAGCTCTAGGTCAGGAGATACGAGTTAGAGTGGGATTCTCGGGTCTTAGGAGCTATTTTGTGATGTTTGGATTATTTTGGCTAACTAGTTTATTTTGGCATGTTAAAATTTATATTTCAAACATTTGAGACCTTTAAATTATTTTGACGATGTTTATGTCGGTTTGTGAACCACGGATTATGTGTTTTACTGAATCGTTTGGTTTGTTACATTTACAATTATTAGTATTAATGTCGGACCCAGGGCCCCAAAAAATTCATGTGATGCTACACATGTGATTGAACGGGATGTTTTAATTTTTTTTAAGGTTTGAATAATCCCTTCTTCTTCTTTTTTTAGTTTTTTTATTTTATGAAAATAAAAATATATATACATATATATAGTAATAATAATAATAATTTTTAGTTTCAATGTTGAGTAAGGTGTCAGTAAAATGCATCTGAGACGCATTAGTTACTAATTATTGAAAAATCACAATATGCTAAATTTTAATATTCATTATTCAAATTAAAGATTACAAAAAAAATTAGTTTTTCATATCTACCAATTTATATATATCAAATTAATATATATATATATATATATATAATATATATACACATCTATCATACTTTTTATATTAATTTGATATATATAAACATATATATCATACATTTTATATTAATTGACAATATATATATTTATATATATATATATATAATTGTTTTTATTTTCAAATAAAATAATTTATAAAATTTTTATGAGAATATAGTTAAAAGATATGGTTTGTATAGTTGTTAACATTTATAATTGAAATAATTGTTTTTTGTAAAAATATAATATACTCACACATCTTTTGTGAGTAAATGGTGAGAAATGAGAAAACAATTAATAAATTTTTATTGATTACTAAAAAATGGTTAATTACAAGAATATAATTTTCCTAAAAAAATAAATATTCAAAAAAATAAATAAATAGCAGGCTGCAAAGTGCTTTGTTCATTGTAATTTTGTTAAGAAATTATTATTACCCAAAAGTTTTGGCGATCGACAAAATCAAGATAGCACTTCACTATTTCAGGAAACAACTACGTATCTTATGTGTAAGAGGTATCTGTTCAACTGCTCAGCCTAGCAACCGGACTGCTTCACTGTCGGCTACAACAAAAAGAGTTTAACCACTTAAACAAAGGATATACTAAAGAAGTATGACCGCTTGAATTTCTGACCGCTGATAAGTCAACCACTTAAAGTAAAAGAAGATGAACTACTCAACCGACTGATTCGAAGACATCATTAAAGAGGGTTATTTATTACCTACTTAATGAAAGACATTCTCTTACCAATTCAAGACATTCAATAGTTTGCAGCGCTTCAAAGTTAACTTGTCCCTATATCACTCCCGAGAATGATCTGCATTTATATCAGTATCCCAAAAGGAAAGATTATTTATCTTACAAAGGTCTGAGGATAAAAGCAGTTGCCATAAACGGTAACTCTGCAGCAGCTCTTCAAAGAACGGGGCTCAAGGAAATATCATCTAAGAGAACATTTAATGCACATCTGAAGAACATTAAATGCAGTTGCAGCTGATAATGACACAGCTTCTCTCTGTTACAAGTTAACGTCACTCAGTCCTTTCAACCGTTGGAATTAACAAAGAAGGAAGTGTTCCAGAACACATGCGATACATTATCAAATTCACAACAGTGAAAATCATCACAAGCTTGCATACTTGAAAGATTCAGAGCCACTCAAATGTCTACACACTTCATCGCTCATAAACACGAACTAAATAGAAAGATATATGATCATTAAAGGATCATCTTTGTGCTACCAAAATAAATTTTTTTACTTATATCAGTAACCTTTTGGTTATTTGTTTAAGTTGTGGTGTCTGATGAACCAAGTGTTCTTAAAATCTACAATTGTAAAGTGATCACTAAGAGTTCCAAAACAGGCAATGTGATAAGTCCTGATTGGAGTGGGCTGTTGCAAAGAGTTTTTTAAGGCCAAAGTTTTTTAGGGGAATCATTCCTAATGAGGAAGAAGGGGTGACAGGAGTTTTCATCTCCGAATATCCATAAAAACCTTGTGTCTTTACTTCTGCAAGCATTTACTTTTCAGTATATTTGTTGATAAGTTTGCCAACAAGTTTTAAGCTATCATTAGAAATCTTGAACCGTTTTTCCGCACTTTACAGTGGTTCATATTTCTAACAAGTTTGAGAAGAATTTTCAACCGCTTCAAAACGATTGAAAACCAGTTTTTGAAATCAAAATTTGAAAGAGTTCATTCACCCCTACCTCTAAACTCTTTCCCGATCCTAACAAGTGGTATCAGAGCAGGATCTTCTCAAACATCGATACCAAAAAAAAAAATACTCATGGCATCTTTCAACAAAATCGCGATGTTTTCAAAGGAAGATTATGACGACTGGAAAATTCTATATGCATGCTCATCTAGTAGCCCAGTATGAAGATATATGGATACGTCAGCACTGACGGGCTAATGAAGATCTTAAAAGTAAATACAGCTGCAATTACCACTGAAGGTGCTCCCCAAATGGTGGAAATGCATCGTTCTGAATGGACAGCTGAGGACAAGAAGAAGGCAAATGTCGATAACATAGCAAAAAATATTCTTTATAAGACCTTTGACAAAAATATGTTTGCCAAAATCAAGACATGCACTACAGCAAAGGAAATCTGGGAAAAACTCACACAACTGTGTAAGGGCAACGATCAGACTAAAGAAAATAAGTTGATTGTTGCTATCCAGAAGTTCGATAATGCAAAGATGAAGCCGGGAGAAACTCTTGCAGAATTTGATGAACGATTCAGCAGTATTATCATCGAACATATTTCCTTGGGGAAAGAATATTCCAATCGAGAAATTGACCTGAAGTTTATGCGAGCTTTTCCCAGAGAATGGGACGTAGAAAATCTAGCAATGCGAGAGTCGAAGGAGCTGAATAAACTGGAACTCCATGATCTTTTCGCTGATCTAAAAGCATATGAGTTCTAACTTGGGATACGAACTGAAGAGGAACCATCCACCTTCCAACAAAAAAAGGCCTTGGCAACTATCATGGGGACTCTTCCGATCGAAGAATCCACAAGTAAGAAATTGGCTGAGCAACTAAGCAGTTAAGCCATGTCTCTATTTGTTAAATAGTTAGGTAAATTCATGCGTAAGAATCAATCTCAGACTATAAACCTTACTTCAAAAAGGACCATAATGATGATGTTCAAGATTGCTTTAACTGTGGGAAAAAGGGGCATTTTATTGCAGAATGCTTGGACAAGAAAGGATTAAAAAAGACTGGTTGACAGGAGACGGTCTAAAGATGATAAAAAGTTCACCAAAAAGAAGAGTCGACGATTTCTAGTAGTAGAAGTGGACAAAAGCAAATGGGCTGACTCAGATTCAGAAAAATTCATCTCTGAAGAATCTACAAGTGAAAGTGAAGATGAGACGGTAAAATGTCTCATGGCTAATGAAGATTCGGAGCTCTCAGATGAAATGGTATTTAACTTTGACTCTATTGAATTCAGTCGAGAAGATCTGGCCACAGCACTACACGACATGGTAAATGAGTTTAAAGGATTATCGCAAAAATTCTATGAAGCCAAAGCAGAAAAACAGGACTTAAAAGACAAGTTGACTCTCTCTTGGTGCTCGCAGCAAAAGGAGGTCGACAGTTTGAAAGTGAAGTTAAGTCTGCTAGCTGCTGAGAATGATGATATGCGTAGAATGTTCCATGCTATGTTAAAAGAGAACAAACGGTTGATAATTATATTCAACTCATGGAAAAAGTCCTCTGCCTCACTTAATAAGAGGCATGAGATGCAAAAACCAACCGGATACAGAACCGGGCTAGGTTACAGTATCAATTAATGCAGTACTTCAGAAGAATCAAATCAACCGTTACTAGAGAAAGATAGTTTAAAATAAATTAAATTTGTCAGATTTAGTGCGGTATATGAACATGACAAGCCTGAAATCCAAGGCATTCAGAATGTAAATCTTGAGAACAATGGAAGGCAATGTGGTTTAGGATATGTCAAAGTTAAGAGTGCTACTTCCAACCGATCATGGCTTAGACGCATGCCAAATCCAACCGTTCACAGCGGTTCAGATTGGTCCCGCAGAATGCCAAGTTCAACCGGATATGACTCAAAAACAAGACCTAACCGCTACCACAATAACCGACCTATTCAAAAGAGGTACAGAGTGGTTGACAATGACAGACGAAAAGACAATATACTGAAAAAGAAATAACATTGCATACAGCACCTGATTATGCACTTAACCGCACTCACCTTGGGACACACCATGGAAAATCCTTTAGGATAATCCAGTTGTGGATTCCTAAGGGTCTAATCAGCTCAGGACGCAAATAGGAAAGGGTACCAATCTCTCATTTTCATAATTTCAGGCATTGAATAAAAAGAACTTTGAAGAGTCGATCTGGTTCCTAGACAGTGGTTGTTCCAAACACATGACAAGGAATAAAAGTCTTTTATAATAAATTTTCAACTACAGAGTGGCAACTATCACCTTTGGTGATAGCTCTAAAGGTAACTCGGTGCTAACCGGTCATAGAGACAAAAATACATATAAGGTAAAATGGAATGATGAGTGTCTAAAGGTTCCCACTTGCTTCATTGCCATAATTAATGGTAATAAAAATTGGCTCTAGCATAAATAACTTAATCATCTTAATTTCAAATCCATTGCTACCATTATCAAGCTTAAACTGGTATCTGGATTGCCTAACATTGATTTTGCCAAAGATAGAATCTACAATGCTTGTCACCTAGGTAAACAAGTTCGCTCAACTTTCAAGAACAAAGGAAGAAACTCATCATTTAGATGCCTGGAACTTCTTCACATGGACTTGTTTGGACCTATACCGGTAATGAGCTTAAGGAGAAAGAAATATACCCTTGTGGTAATTGATGACTTCTCCAGATTCACATGTGTAATATTCTTAATCTCCAAAGATCAAACCGCGGTTCAACTAATCAAGCTCCTCAATGGACTTCAAAATGAGGAAACTACAGTAGTAGACAAAATCAGAAGTGACTAAGGAACTGAATTTCTGAACCAATTCCTATCGTCTTATCTTGAAGATCATGGCATAAAGCATGAGCTGTCAGCTGCTAGATCACCTCAACAGAATGGAGTAGCTGAATGAAAGAACCACACACTGAAGGAAGCAGCTAGGACCATGCTAGCAAAATCCGGTATCTCACAACGGTTTTGGGCGGAGGCTATCAATACAGCTTGTTATACTCAAAACCGGTCTATGATCAATAAAAATCAGAAAAAGACTCTATATGAAATCTAGACCGGCAAGCAGCCAGAATTTGGATACTTCCGCATCTTCGGTTGTAAGTGTTTCATTCAAAATAATGACAAGACATACCTAACCGCATTTTATGTAAAATCCGATAATTTTGTTTTCTTGGGATACTACTCAGCCGTGAACAAAGAATATATAGTTTATAATCAAAGAACTCTCACTGTTGAATAATCCATACATATTGTATTCGATGAATCATCCATATGTCACAATAGAAGTGGAAGCATTCATGATCTAATCAATAAGCTTGATGCTACTAACTTTGAACCAAGCAGTGATGACGAAATAAATTTGAGAGAAACAGGTGAACACATCTCGGAGCAAAGTCCAACCGCTCAAGAACTGAATCATCAAACAAATGAACCAGGGAACAATAATCAACCTGAGATTGTTCATATAGAAGAAAAGTCGCTGGAACAAATCATACAACCAACCGAGCTAGATCCATATGGACCATGTCTCCAGTGGAAAAAGGGTCATCTACTTGAGCTGGTCATCGGTAACCCTACTGCTCCTCTTAGAATTAGAAATCAAATGATTAATGAATTTATGCATGCTGCGTTTGTCTCCCAGTTAGAACCTAAGAAGATTGATGATGCACTGCATGATATCAACTGGATAGAGACTATGCAGGAGGAACTTAATCAATTTGAAAGAACCAAAGTTTGGCATCTAGTTCCTCGTCCAGATAATATGCACGTTATTAGTACTAAATGGGTGTTTAGAAACAAATGGATGAAAATGGTTCGATAATCAGAAATAAGGCCAGACTAGTATCTCAAGGCTATAGGTAGGAGGAATGAACAGACCTTGATGAATCTTTTGCCCCTATATCTAGGATAGAAGCAATTAGAATCTTTCTGGCCTTTGTAGCATTGAAAGATTTTAAGGTATATCAGATGGATATTAAATTTGCATTTATAAATGTTTTGCTAAATGAAAAAGTTTATGTAGAGCAACCACCTGGCTTTGTTAATCACGTTCATCCTGATTATGTTTACAAACTTGATAAAGCCCTGTATGGACTAAATAAACCCTTAGAGCATGGTATGACACATTAACTAAATTCTTGCTTGAACGTGGCTTCTCAACTGGAACAGTTGACAAAACTTTGTTTAAATTTTAAAAAGATGGTAACTCGTTATTTGTGCAAATATACAGGGACGATATTATATTCGGATCAACTAATTTGAAACTATGCGAGAGATTCTCTAAGATAATGCAGGAGCACTTTGAAATGAGCATGATGAGAGAGCTGAAATTCTTTCTAGGGCTGCAAGTCAAAGGATGGCATCTTCATTAACCAACCTAAATACAAGAGAGATATGCTAAAAAAGTTTGGAATAGAGAATTGCTTCCTAGCCACTACCTTAATGAGCTCATCAATCAAACTGGACAAGGATGAAGGAGGAATCTCTGTTGACACAAAAATGTACAGAGGATTAATTGGTTCACTATTATATCTAACCACTAGTCGTCCAGATATAATGTTTGTTGTTTGTCTATGCGCTCGATTTCAATCTAATCTAATGCAATCTCATTTTAATGTCGTTAAACGAATCCTTAAATATCTTAAGGGTACTATTAATGTGGGTCTTTGGTACCCCAAAGATTCAAGTCTTCATCTTGTAGGATATTCAGACGCAGACTATGCCGGTTGTAAAATTGATAGGAAAAATACTAGCGGTTCATGTCAATTTTTTGGGGATAGACTAATATCATGGTTTAGCAAGAAATAGACGTCTATTGCCACATCATCTGCTGAAGCAGAGTACCTTGCCGCTGGAAGCTGCTGCGCACAGATGCTATGGATACAACAACATCTCAAAGATTATAGAATTCAAACCACTGAATCTCCCATCTTCTGTGACAACACAAGTGCAATCGCAATCACATACAATCCGCTTATGCACTCTCGGACAAAGCATATTGACATCAGACACCATTTTATCTGAGAACATGTCATGAAGAAAGAGATTCGGCTAGAATATGTGCATACTGATCAACAAGCGGCTGATATTTTAAAAAAAACCTTTACCAGAGGCTAAGTTTTCTTATTTCTGAAATATGCTTGGTTTAATTGATATATCTTAATCATTTGTTTAACATTCTTAGTTGATTGAATTATTACTAAGTTATTTATGCAGGAAATAAAGAAATAGACAGACGAGGAGGGTAAAAACATAATAAAAGTTCATTAATTAAGGCGGGCCCTTACAGCAGCAATTTATTTTTTCACTGCACCCCTCCAGAAGGCCAACCAAGTGGTCAGCCCTCTGACAAAGATAAGAACCATACGAAAAGTCACCATCATAATTATTGTTAGGAGGATATGAAGTGTTCTCTGCAAATCGACCGCCTTCTCATTACCCGAGGATAAGTTTACTTAATGCATTTGCTTAGGGGGATACCAGTTTAATCAATAAATTAATATGACTCAAGTGTGTCCTCTCTAATCATATTAAACGGTTCATTTCTTCATATTGGGCCCGTTTTGTTTTCCACATCATTTCGTAAAAATTACGCAACTTTGCGTATGCCCTATTTTGATGTGATGGCTACTTTCTCAAAATTCAAAATTAATCATTTTACCGCCGTCTAAAAATTTTCAAAATTTTTTTTTTAAAAAAATCCCTCCACTAACAGTCCTCCATGTGGACTGACTTGTGATTCTTCGAACCAGACATTCATACACAAATTCAGTATCATTCTTATCTTTATTTTGCTGTAATCATGCGCAATTCCTCTGAAATATTATCTGAGATTATCTTCTAGTTGTGTATTTCAATCTTTTCGCATCAAATGGCTGCATCTATTGTTCAAAATACAATTTCCATCAACTTCGCATCAGTATTTTCCACGACCAACAAGCCAATGAAAGCCATGTTTTGTCTCCTTGAATCCTCTGGGCTTCGTTCATTTCTGGGATGCAGTGAGAAGTAATCTTTGAAGCTAGTGAAGGAATTCTTCGATTCAGCATCCATTGAAAACCGAGAAATTATTTGTGTTGTTCAAAGGAAAAATCTTCATTTCACCCAGAAGATGTTTGCTGATTTGTTTAAACTCCAGGAGCTGGAATCACCGACTTCACTACACTTCCAGAGGGCAATATTGAGCTTTGGAGAAGTAATTTCTCCATAACTGAATCTCCAATTTATTCTCCAACCTGTCAAAAATGCGATCTGAAGATCAAATTCATATTGTTGGCTGATATCATGGCAAAAGGAGTCCTTGCCAAGGATGGTGGATATGACAAGATAACTTTTGAAAAATTTCTTGCCATGGTCACCATCTCATCAAATCTGAAGGTCAACTGGTCCGACATTCTGTTCAAAACATAGGTGGCTATGATAAAGAAGGAAAACAAGTCTCAAGGATTTGCGATTCAAATCTGTTATTTGCTAATTGACGCTGAAGTTCAACTGGTGGAAATGACTGAAGTTGGAAAGACCAAGTTATTCAACTGGCCAAAAGTTGAAAAATTTAGTAAGAAAAATAGACCAACCGATGATGAAATAATCTGTATCAAAACAGATACTAGGGATGAATTTGTAAAACAAAAGAAGACTGAGTCAACTCCCAAAGGAACAAAGAGAAAGATGGTCCTAAAATCTATCTCTAGTGATGAATATAGGGACGATGTCCCTGTCTCTCAAGTTTTCAAGAAGAAACGGTCTGAAAATCCCAAAACAACGAAGATCAAGTTGATTAAGCATCATTCGGTGCCACTGGTCCCTCCCCTAATCCATTCACTCCATGTAACAAAGCTCAAAGGTATTCAAATTGCGGAACCAGAAATTGAATCTTCTTACTATGAGTACTTATCAATCTTTCAACAGACAAGGGAAAACAAGTCATGATCGAAGAACAACCAAAAACAAACTCGGTCCATACCGCCATAGTTCTTACCAGTGAACGAGTCAATGAGACCGTTCAGAAGAAGATGCAGATGTTTGATGAATGGGTTCAATTTCGAACCGTAACAACCTTTTACTCATTGATTCAAACCGGTAAGATCAAAGTTGCTTCCAAGCTTGAACGGTCCATCTTGGAATGGACAGAAACATTGGATATTCCAACCGCTCTGCTCGACGAGATTTATTGGAAATTCAGATGAAAGAGAGTGCTCTCCGAGCACTTATCCAATTGAGACGGAACAATTTTGTTCCCACTTGCCCTACTGCAAAGGATGACTCGGCTGTTATCTCCCAGCTTGAAATGGATGATCTCTTGCTTTTTATGCTTGTTGCTCAGATGAGGCAGGACCTTCATCTTCCAGCGGTTGAACAACAAAGTGAGCTTGACTCTAAACTGAAAGTACATGAAGAACTGATCTCTCAGACTCTCAGAGACCAATCCACAGTTCAGAATCACCCATCTTCATCATCCGGTGAGCTTACTAAACCTTCATCGCCAGAAGTGCCGGTCGAAATTGCTCTGATGAATAATGAGGACAACACCCTCCCACCAACTAAGATACTCATGCCCGAGGATGCTCCCATTACTAAACAACTCTGCCCCCATGATGTTCAGACCCTCTGCCTGCTTCTCACATGATCTCTGAGATTGATATACCAAATCAACAGACTCATGGCAGCCTCTCTGAAGTCCAACCTCTCTCCGTTGATGAGGTCGTGCAATTTTTATCCGACTTTGATAACACCACAACTTACAAAGAGAAATCCTCTTCTGTTGTTAATCTTCATCAAGACATTCTCCAAGAATCGTTGATGTCATCTCCAAAAGATTTATAGAACGACGAGGTAACAATTACTTGCATACCTATAGATCTTCGTACATTTGTGGCCCCGGATGCGAAGGAAGGAACCATAAATATTTCCTCTGCCTCAACTGATGAAATTAACAAAATTATTGAGGATATATCTGCTGAACTAAATGAGCCTCAGTTATCAAAATCTGCTGGTAAAGCCTCGTCTTCTCAAATGATCTCATTAAAGGCCATATTACTTTCTGATCAGGCTGTATCTGAAGAAGAACACATAGAAGAAGATTGCCAAAAAGAGATTTTGACCAGACTTGTCAACTTGGATCACTCAATTCTTGCTCTTAACAACAATAATTTTGATCTAAAAGAAGCTTTTAATTCGATTAAGTCTGATCTCTACAAAGAATTTTCTTCCATGAATACAAGTATCTCCCTCCAGCAAGCCAAGCATAATTCTTCACATCTCAACATGTTCTTTGAGCTCCCAGGACAAATAAATCGTCTTCAAGCACATGTTAATAAACGCATGAATAATGCCCAAGGAGCCCAGCTTGCAGAAATTATGGAATTTCTTGTTCATAGTGATGTCAAAAAGGGGGAAAGAGAGCGAAGAAGAGTCATTCAGCAAGTAGAGATATCACTTATGAAAAAACTAGAAGAAAGGGCCAAAGCTGAACGAGCAGGTCAAAAGTAGTGTTTATATCTTGTATTTGTTCAGATTGTTTATTTTTGCTTTAGAGATTGTAAATTCATTTACTCAATGAAATGCAATATTATCTCTTGACATGTGCATTGTTTCTAGCCTGCAATAATTATATGTAAACATTATATAGCCTTGCAGCTGAGTTTTGTTGTAAAGCCCTAGATTCGACGACTGTCCTCACTGTATCTAGACGTGTCTTTCCAGCGTGCTTATGTCCCCACTCACACGCACCCTGGGAAAACTTCCCAGGAGGTCACCCATCCCAAAATTACCCAAGTCAAGCATGCTTAACTTTTGAATTTTTATGTAATAAGCTACCGAAAAGAAGATGCACCTTAGTGATATGAGTAGTACAAATCATGCCCTCTTCAACTGTACAGTTCATTACATTGAACAGTCTCGGAATCCCTCTCATTCCCGTGTGAGTCGGTTCATTCATGTTCCCTCCACCTAGAAGCCTGCCAGGATCCGCTCATTGTCCGTGCAACTGATGGCACCGGCGATAACCCCCCGTCCTCTTCGGCCTCGGGCCTCACATGTCCACCAACTTCCGCTTGGTTCGTCCCCGAACCACACCGTACTAAGAGAGGTCGGCTCTGATACCAACTGTAATGCCCCAGATTTGACGACTGTCCTCACTGTATCAAGACGAGTCTTTCCAGCGTGCTTATGTCCTCACTCACACGCACTCTGGTAAACTCCCCAGGAGGTCACCCATCCCAAAATTTTCCCAAGTCAATCACGCTTAACTTTGGAGTTGTTATGTGATGAGCAACCGAAAAGAAGATGCACATTCGTGATATGAGTAATACAAATCAAATCTTTTAAGCCCTCTTCAACTGTACAGTCCATTACATTGAACAGTCTCGAAATCCCTCTCATTCCCGTGTGGGTCGGTTCATTCATGTTCCCTCCACTTAGAAGCCTGCCAGGAGCCGCTCATTGTCCGTGCAACTGATGGCACAGGCGATCACCCGCCACCCTCTTCGGCCCCGAGCCTCACATGCCCACCAGCTTCCGTTTGGTTCGTCCCCGAACCACACCGTACTAAGAGAGGTCGGCTCTGATACCAACTGTAAAGCCCCAGATTCGATGACTGTCCTCACTGTATCAAGACGTGTCTTTCCAGCGTGCTTATGTCCTCACTCACACGCACCCTGGGAAAACTTTCCAGGAGGTCACCCATCCCAAAATTACCCCAAGTCAAGCACGCTTAACTTTAGAGTTCTTATGTGATGAGCTACCGAAAAGAAGATTCATCTTCGTGATATAAATAGTACAAATCAAATCTTTTAAGCCCACTTCAACTGTACAGTCCATTACATTGAACAGTTTCGGAATCCCTCTCATTCCCGTGTGGGTCGGTTCATTCATGTTCCCTCCACCTAGAAGCCTGCCAGGATCCGCTCATTGTCCGTGCAACTGATGGCACCGGCGATCACCCCCCGCCCTCTTCGGCCCCGGGCCTCACATGCCCACCAGCTTCCGCTTGGTTCGTCCCCGAACCACACCGTACTAAGAGAGGTCGGCTCTGATACCAACTGTAAAGGCCCATATTTCGTATTCATAATTTTGCGGAATTATTAAAATTCTTCTAAATAAATAAATAACTTGCCCAATTTATAAAATAAACATGTTGGATTATTTTTAAATTGTTGTTTGAAATACAATGTTGACTTCCGCTGTTATTTTAAAGTTAAAATTATTTACATGTTTATTTTATAAATTGGGCAAGTTATTTATTTATTTAGAAAAATTTTAATAATTTCGCAAAATTATGAATACGAAATACGTGCCTTTACATTTGTCATCACCAAAAAGGGAAAAATTGTTAAGAAATTATTATTACCCAAAAGTTTTGGTGATCAATAAAATCAATATAGCACTTTACTATTTTAGGAAACAACTGCATATCTTATGTGTAGCAGGTATCAGTTCAAATGTCCAGCGTAGCAACCATACTGCTTCACTATAGGCTACAACAAAAAGATTTTAACTGCTTAAACAAAGGATATACTAAAGAAGTCTGACAGCTTGAATTTCAGACTACTGATAATTCAATCACTTAAAGTAAAAGAAGATGAACTTCTCAACCGGCTAATTCGAAGATATCATTAAAAAGGGTTATTTATTACCAATTTAATGAAAGACATTATCTGACCAGTTCAAGACATTCAATAGTTTGCACCGCTTCAAAGTTAACTAGTCCCTACATCATTCCCGAGAATAATCTGCATTTATATCACTATCCTAAAAAGGAAAGATCATTTATCTTACAAAGGTCTGAGGATAAAAGCAGTCGCCATAAACGGTAACTCTGCAGAAACTCTTCAAAGAACGGGACTCAGGGCAATATCAGCAAAGAGAATATTTAATGCATATCTGAATAACATTAAATGCAGTTGCAGCTGATAATGACACAGTTTCTCTCTGTTACAAGTTAACGTCACTCAATCCTTTCGACCGTTGGAATGATTGTCTGTATTAACAAAGAAGGACGTGTGCAAGAACACATGCGATACATTATCAAATTCACAACAGTGAAAATCATGACAAGCTTGCATACTTGAAAGATTCAGAGTGCACTCAAAATTCTACACACTTCATCGCTCATAAGCATGCACTGAACAGAAAGATATTTGATGATTAAAGGATCATCTTCATGCTACCAAAATCAATTTGTTTACTTATATCAGTTACCTTTCGGTTATTTCTTTAAGTTGTGGAGTCTGGTGAACCGAGTGTTCTTAAAATCCAGAATTGTAAAGTTATCACTGAGTTCCAAAACATGCAATGTGATAAGTCTTGATTGGAGTGGACTGTTGCAAAGAGTTTTTGTGAAGTCAAAGTCTTTTAGTGAAATCCTTCCTATAATGGAAGAAGGGGTGACGTAGGAGTTTTCATCTCCGAACATCCATAAAAACCTTATGTCTTTATTTCCTGCAAGCACTTACTTTTTACTATATTTCTTGATAAGTTTTCCAACAAGTTTTAAACTATCATTAGAAATCTTGAACCGTTTTTCCGCACTTTACAGTGGTTCATATTTCTAAAAATTTCAAAAAGAATTTTCAGCCGCTTCAAAACGGTTGAAAACCAGTTTTACAAAGCAAAATTTGAAAGAGTTCGTTTACTCCCCCATCCCAAACTCTTTCCCGATCCCAACAAATTTTTTTCTAGATTTAATTGATGTACAATCAATTCTTTTAAAACAAAAAAAATCTAAAAGATTTGTTTGTGTTGGATAAGTTTCAAAGGTAGTCGGAGGTATCCATTATATAAATGTTTATATATATATATCTACATTTATTTTTCTTCAAATATAAATTATGGTAGAATGTTTGTATAAAAAAAATCATGTCATTGTAAAATATTATAGTCACGTTATATATATAAAATAAAAAGAGAAAAAGAAAAAAAAAATAGGATTTTATTCTTTGTAAATTTTCCTATTTTGTTTTCAATATTAATTTATTTAATTCTATGTTTTAACACTTAGTCTTTTTTCAATGAGAGTTAATATGCATTCCAACTCTATGAGTGAAAATTAACTATTCATTAAATATTTTGACCTGAAAGAATATGGAGTTGAGTCTTTTATAATAATAATCTTGATATTATACATGTTATGGTAGGTGGTGTGAATTATCATTTTGACCATATTATTATAAATTTTATTTTATTACTATGAGAATAGTAATAAGATAGTGTGGGGGTGTGATGAAACTTAAAATTATAAATTTATTATATGTTAAAACATGTATTTTAAAATTTAAGTTTCATTGAAATTATAAAATTATGTTATTTTAGTATTGTTTGTTTATATTTAAATGTCTTACTAAATATGTTTTATTTTCAGATTTTCTATATGTTGGTAAAATAATGATAACTCAAGCTACAAAATTCAAATCGAGGTGATTCAAACATGTTTGGAATTCTTGAGGAAGTATCAACAACTTTGTAGAAGAATGAGTGCCTAAAAAATTCATTAAGATGATCAAATTGTGCAAATATAAAAAGGATGACATATTTACTTTTACTTTGACCAGTTTATAGTAAAAAATCATAACTATTTCAATATTTTAAAAAATTAGGTGAATCAAATAGCCAAATTCATCTACAAACAATTCCCTACATGTTTCCTGTTTTGAAAAAATTCTAGTTTGGAGGTTAAAGTCATTGATCATAGCATTCAAAGAAGGGTCATGGAATTGAAGTTGAAGGAGACAAAAACTATTATTACAACTACATGACAATAATAAAATTTTTGAACATTTCTCTCATTTGGCCTATAAATAGAGGTTTTGTGTTAGCTTGAGGAGTTTCATATCTCATTGTAAAATAAAGAGAGTGTGTGTGTGTGTGTGTATTAGCGTGGAAATAAAAGTGTTAAGTTCCAATATATTTTCTTTCACTTTCACAACTATGAGTGATGATTTTAGTGTTGATCAAAAGTAAGTTTATGTCAAACAAAATCTAATATGTCAAGGTGAAGATGATGAATTCTTAGTGAAGTAATATTGTTTATATTTTGTATATTTATTTTATATTTCTTTTCATTAAGATAACTTCTTTTTATTGTAGGCATAAAATTATTTGTTGCTATCAATTTACATTAAATGCTTGGTACAATTGAAGTGGTTATCTTGATTTGTTGTTTAATTTTGATACAATAACTATTTCATCAATTATTATTATTATAATGTGTATATATATTAAAACATATATTTTATTTAGACGACATCGTGGCTCTGCCGATTGTTTTAAATGCAATATTATGATTTAATACTAACATCTAACAATCTAATATTTATTTTATTGTAACTAATATTTACCTTATTGCAACTAACATTTACATTATTGCATGTAACTTATATATATAATTATATTAAATTATATATATATAATTTGAGTACCATATAATAATTGTTGGTTAATCCTATAATTATTAGTGGAAACCATATCGTATACATCTATATTTACTTATTTTATTTTTTAGGACCATTATAGTGGTTTCCTCTCATGCTTTTAATTTTATTAAACAATCTTATGTTACTCAAAAATAATCCTTAAACCTTGAACAATCTCATAATTTTTGTATTTCTTGTTTTCATTATGTTTGTAAAACTAAAATTATAAACATATTCTTAAAAAAACCAAAAGTGTAAGATAATTAAATTTAAAATTTAAAATATCTTATCCATGGTATGATATATTACTTACTAAATATATTACTTGGAGACAACCTATACTTGGGTAAATAAAAATTTAAGTTGTAGCAAGAGTCACTTGGTCTGATTTGTTTTTATTATCAAACAAATCTTGGATTTGCTCGTTTGGCTCCTTAAGTTCAGCTCGAGCCATTTGCAAGGGTTACTTAGATATTGGTGCAGCACGAGCTATCAAGTTACTTTCGAATTCTACTTCGATGTCCGAGATAATTTTCGGTAATGCTTCTGGAAAAACTTCTGAAAACTTTCGCATCACTAGAATATTTTATAGATTGAGCTCGATTCCTTCTTTTCTTTTCTCGTTATTGCTAGATAGACTTCTTCACCATACTTCATGGCTTTCTTGGTATAGGAAGCAGAAATGAAGGATTTTTGTTCTTTGGTCTTGCCATAGAATAAAATAACTTCATAACTTACATTATTTACATAAGGTAATGACCTATATTTTTTCCAAAATAATATATATTTCTTATTGTTTCTTACCTTCATAAGGTTGTCCAAAATCCTATATATTTAAATTTAACACTTATTATCACAAATTTAATATGCATATCGTAATTATTAACTCATAAATCAACTTCTATATCTAAATATCAAAATTTATATTATTGTTCTCTCAGATTTTCATAAATAATTTGTTATCTCTGAATCAAATATTTCATTCATTAGTCAGAAGCTAAAGTAAACATATCTCCGATAGTTTACATTCCCAAAAATGTAATTCAACTTATCTCTAATAGGTATATTCTTAAAAATATGTCGACTTATATCTGATAGGTATATTCTTAAAAATATGTCGACTTATATCTGATAGGTATATTCCAAAAATAAAAAAATTTTCTTATATAATTTTATAAAATTCTACAACTAGTACCATCTAATTGTTGAATTGGATTTTTTTACTTTGTGAAATTATAAAGATTTTGATATAGATATAAAGCCTACGTCAAGTGGTTTATGGAACAATCGACGTAATCAAAATTTGAGATCCAAAAATGGCAGAAAACGTGATTTCGAAGTGATGTCAAGATGAAGGGAACTTTCAAGGAGAGTTCTAATTTTTGGACTGACTCGAATCGGATTTCGCTGGGCTTTTGCCAAAATTTGAATTAATCAAATTTTTCTATCAAAATCTCAGCGGATTATGAACCTGTAGGCTCTAATAACACTTAGATATCACGCCCTGAGAACGAGACGTTAATGATATCCGACATTGTTTAACAATTTCATTGAAAACAATAAACCAAGTAGCAAATAGGCAAAAATCAATTTAGTTCACAAAAAAACATTGTCTTTACATATGTGAAATATGAATAATGCGGAAGCTGTTCTTACAAAGAAAAGTGCGAAATGCGGAACCGAATAAATTATAATCATGAAATTAGGGACTTGGTCTTCATAACTCTGGATTTCTTCACTTTATCTTGTCTATCTCTTTTCCATCTGTTCTTTATTATTATCTAGGGAGGGACGTAAGGGAGTAAGCGTTTTGGGAAACACTCAAAAATTGGGGGCCTATCGAATACCAGAATAACAAGTTATACATATACATATCTCTAAAGTGATAATTTTTCATGGAAGAAGACAAAAACGGAACATACAGAGTTTAGAACTTATATTATATTAGATAATCAGATCATATTAAATAGAACAAAATCTTAATAGAACAAAATCTTATCAAATAAGAATCACGTACTGAAAACAGCTTTTATAATAATGATCATGGGCTCTCCTTGATCTTGGGCTCCCTCTAGAGCATTCTCCTGTAAATGGGCTTCCTCTAGAGAATTTCCCCGCATTTCGGCTCTCTCTGGGGTCTTTCCCATAGAATGACTCTCTCTGGACCTTTTCCCTCACAAGATTTATTGATGCACCATCATTCGAATTACATCAAACAAAATTATCTCATTGGGATGAAATATACGAATCGAAGAGATTAAATCAAATGAAACGGACTGAACGAATCAGATTGGAATAGAATTAACAAAAGATGCAAATGCGAAGCAAAAGATTTATAGCAAAACATACAGTATATGATCGAATTTTAACATATACATAAGCCTTTAAAAAATATATAAGCCCACTTACAATTTTAAAGGTGTGGTTTGAACTTGATTGAAGTTTGGACAGAATCTTGGCTCAAAACAGACAGGACTTGGGTACTATTTTGGACAGTGCCTCAAATAAGTTCTGGATGCGATCCTCGGGCATGGTAATGCCTTAAAATTCTTGCTAGAAACTGCACAAGCTTGACTAGGAACACACGATTCTTGTTGCTCGAGGTAGACTTGATCATAACTAGCTTGGTGCTCGGCTTCTTCTCGAACTCTTGGTGCTCGGTTGCACGTTGCTTGGCTCAAAGTCAGGTAGATAAATAGAGAGAAAGACACCTTAAACTTTTCTAGATGTTGTACAAACTCGACTAGTCACTCACGAACACGATAACTTCTTGCTCGATGAGGTCGACTAGTGTTGTTCGAATGGCTCAATTGTTACTCGATCACCACCCGAATTTTTTGGAAAATTTTTGGATTGAATTACAAGTGAAAAAATGCATAAAATGTTGCCTTGAAATGTTACTTCACTACTGCACGAACTCAGTTTGGAAGGCACCATTTTTGGTAGCCTTGTGTTGCTCGAATTGTTGAGAGGTTTTGGGAGTATTTTGTGTAGCATTTCTTCAGCTTATGGTAGGGCATTTGTAGGCTGAATTTTTGCACTCCAAATTTTGGCCCAAGTAGTCAAAATTTCATCCACAACCAATAGTCACTTTGGTTAACTCAAAGTCCATTTCCTTCACATTAAAATTTTCCAATCTCTAAGCTCTTCCCTTGGCTACAATTTTGGTTTATTTAGGACATAAGAATGAAGCTTATTTTATCTAAAATTTCAAGTTCGTGAGCTAGGGGCTGGCATCCTCGAGATACTCGACTTTGGTTTTGTGATGTCCCAAGATTTACTATGTTTAATTTTTCACATGTTGAGCTGAAATTTCAATTCCAATTGTTGAGCTTTTAAATTTGACAAGATTAAGCTAAAATTCTTAAGATTTATTGTTTGTGTGATTTTCTTCGAAAATCCAAGTCCGAACAACTACAACCTCAACCTCCATTCTAGTTTCAAGCTCAACTTAAAATTTTGATTCAACCTCTAATTCAAGTTTAGAGTCAAGCTTAATTTCAACATTGGATCCACAATCAACTATGACTTCGGGTTCAAGCTCCACTTGAAAACCCATCATTGTCACTGCCTCACTTGACATTGAATAATGTCATGTCCCATCTCTAGACACCCACAACAAATAATATCACAAGTACGAATATTGAAAATTTAAGATGTACCTTGATACTCATTCTTGGTAGTCTCATGATTTGAACCCTCCATTGATCTAGCCATGATATTCTCCTCCACGTTCAACCTCCATTTCAATGCCCAAGACGCCTGATGCAAGTCACGTTCATCTCTCCTACCAACTCTCGTATCGTAGTGATTAGGAACAAATCGCTTCCTCATCATCTTTTTTGTGAACCCCATTTTTTCGGAGATAATAATTTTGATGATAAGCCTAATTTTGGGATAAATAAACCAAGATCTAAGAATTTAAATAAGGAATTTTTTTGGATATAAGCAGGTAAAGTTTTTTATATAAATTCAAAGTTGAAAATATTATAACAAATGAAGATCTAAGATTTGGTATGATATAGATACCTGGATAAATATCAAGCAAAATGATAATATGATCCCTAAATTTCGAAATCTTGGAGTATTTAATTAGGATTTTCGAAATTATAGAGATAGGAAAAAGTCTACACGATTCGTCTGCCAGAAGTTTAGAAAAAAAATCAAGAGTATTATTTTTGGGATAATTTACCACAAAATTCGAAACTACTAAAGAAGATTTTTGGATTTAAGAGCAAGGATTTAATTGTACTTGAAAATAAAAGATCTACCGAATATTGGGAATTAGACACAAAATTCAAAATTTTGCAGGCTTGGATAGAAGAATATTTCGAAAATATATCCAAGGAATGGATATATAGATTTCGAAATTATCCAGTATCATGGATAAGATATGATAATTTATCCCAGATTCAAGATTTAATTTAAAAGTTCAAACGCGAGGATAATACACGATCAGGATAGCAGCCTACCCCTATAAATAAGAGAGCCATGCCATTCAAAATTCACACCTCCACATTTTCGAAATTTTCTTTCTAGTTCTCCCTAAGAATTGTCGAGACTTTGCTCTCTTAGTGTGCCGAGTATCGAAGCTCTTCAGCATTCTAGATCCAAGCTCAGTTTCGAAATCCTACCATCACCAGTTCTCATTTTTCGAATTATTCAAGGTAAGGAGATTTTTTTTATACTATAATTTGCACACTTGTCCTTCGTATGTGCACTTTTGTTATGCATATATTCTTTCGTAATTGGGTTTTTGCTATATTATAATTTGTGTACGAATTATAATATTTTTTTTTTTGCTAATTGGATTTTTGCTATACTATAATATCTTCAGTTTTTTTAAAAGTTCGTTCGAGCATAATTTATTGTTTACGATATATTTTCTTCGAGATTTGTCAAATTTTATGTTCAAAGCACTGTTAGGATTCGACTGGATATGGGAAAGGATTTTTGAATTATGACCCTTTTACGGTGGGATGGTAACCGTTGTACGCCCTCACTCCATAGATGATTAAGATATTGGACATGGCTTCATTCCTTAGAGAACTAACATATAGGAGACTGATATCAGGAAACAATGGAAATGAGATGACTTTCGGTGCTAAACAAGTATGTTATATGAGTATGATATTTGATGACATGTTATGATTATGAAGTATGCATATTCGTTATTATTCAAGTTATGATATGTTATGTAAAATTTGAATTCAAGTAGTAAATCATAAAATAATCACCCCCTTACTTCATCCCCCACCCAGATAAGAGCGAGGAACAAATGGTAGAAGAGGAGCAAAAGAAATTTTAGGGATAGTAGATGAAACGTCTCGCTCATTTTAAAATTCAATTGAAACAATTTTTTTTAAATGCAATGGCCAAACCATGCCGACAAATTCCAATAAGTTTGAGTCATGTATTCTGTAAAATCATCACATTGCCGAATAAAATAATTGCAGTTAAAATTATGAAAATAACAACCTACCTAAATATTTGCCACTTAGAGAATAAAATAACAAGCATATTAAAATCTGTCAAAACCCTCAACACAATAACAACGTCAACCATTTAAAAAGTTGCTTAAACGTTTTCCTCATAAAATCATATATTGCGGAAAAATAAAAGATCCTCGGGTTCGCGTGCGCATAGCCTACTCCGCCTACTTAGTCCTCGGCACCTCCAGCCTCTTCATCAATGTGCTCACCTGCTTCATTCACACCTAGTAAGTCTAAAGACTCAACACGCCTAATGTTAATAGCAAATACATATACATAACATGCAACAGTGAAAAGTACTGTACTCAACATATATTTCATGATCTTTAAAAGTGTAAACGTAAACATATCGTAAAAGCATATGTGTCAAAACAGCTCATCATATCATCATATTTATACATTTTCTTTAATTGAATTCATTTAATTAGTTTTGACTTTCGTATCAGCTCTATCGTATCAGCTCTATTCGATGGATCCATCTAGTATAACAGCGGTACCCGACGGCGGGGATATCAGCGACAGCATTACCCGTCCACTGAGCCTTGGCCTCAGCTCATAATATCTCATATAATTATGTTAGTCACAACCAACTCTCATTCTTCAAAATGTGTCATCATGTTCATCACTGAATAAAAACATGCATATACGTAAATTTTCCTTAAAACCAAGCATCCAACGTAATTTTCATAATTGCATAAAAATAATATAAATGATGCATAAACATCTAAAAATACGATATATTTGTGCCCAGGGTGCTACCAGGACAAAAATCTCACCCGGTTGCAAAATTACCATATTGCCCCCGAAAACCCAAAATGACCGTTTTACCCTTGGACCTTTAAATTTAAACCCGAATCTTACCAAACTCCTTAAAATATCCTAAAAATATTTATGAGCATTTATTAGATGTAAACTCGAGCTCGTTTCAAAACTTATACGATTCGGTTTAAAACTTGGATCGAGGTCCTGGTTTTAACTCGAATCAATCCAAATTTCAACCAAATTTTTCCTAACTCAAACCATGACTCAGACCTCCATGACCAGCCTTCTAACCCACTTATTTCAGACCACTTAGGACATAGAAACAAGCCACAAAGGTTGCTGGAATTTTCTGCCCAAAACATCTTCAAACCCTAATGCACTAAACTTGTCAATTCTCGACCCTAGGCCCTACCGGCTTGGACCAGCCTTGGACCAACCCTTCCTAGCCCACCCTAGGACCTTCTTGGAATGACCTAATCCAATCTCACAGCCCCATGCTTACTGCAACACGCCGACAGCCGAGAGTCACCAAAAGAACCTCAACACGCGACCACCTTGACTCACTCACCCTCTATCGACTTCTCCACTAACTTCAGCCATACTCAAGCCACCCTAGGCCACATCTCAGATCCACCAGGGTCTTGTCCAGGGCTAGGGATGACCCTTGCACAGCCGGCACAGCCGGCACACCAAACTTTTCCGATCTAGCCACACACAACTCAAGCAAACAAGTTGAACCCTTCGGCCTATGCATAATCTCGCCCCTCATCATACTCCAGCCCTATGACACCATTATTTTCAACGTTAACAGCCCCTTGACAAAAAAACTCGGCATCCCCCTTACACCAAATCAAGAAAACGTGAGTTTGTAACAAAAAGAAGCACTTTTCATGTCAAAACATTGCACAAATGAAACCACATGATACCACATGATAGATTAAGGGATACCTCAAGAAATTATACATATATCAGCATATAATTGGTGTAAATGTTGAGAAAAAGAGATACATGGCGTGCCTTAGCAAAAACGTGATCGAAAACTCGAAGAATATGCTTGGGACACGAACCAGAGAGGCGGTGGAGGAGTTTTCTTGAAGAACCATGGAGAAATCAAGAATGGCTGCTGGTTGCTGCTGTTCTAACATGAGAATTCTGCTGGAGAAAATAATGGGGCGGCCACCATGTAGCAAAATAGGTTTAGGGTTTGTTAATTAAGTTTAAGCCATAAAATAATACACTAATGGGCCCTTAATTAAAACTTAAAGGGTTAAAAATGTTTTGGGCCCATTAAGCATTAAAATAAACCCATCAATCCCAAAAACACTCCCAAAAAATATTTCGTTTAGGTACGCTTTTGAAAACATTTCCCGAACCCTCAAAAAAGTCTCCTAAATCATTAAAATTTGCGTACCGGCTAAAAATATAACCCGACGGGTAAAAATACCCAACCACGGCCCATTCTCAAAAATCACAATTAAAAACACCTCATATTAAATAATTAAAAATAATTATTCAATAAAAATATTTTTCCTGAATATCCCCGGTCTCCGTTCCTCGTTCGAGTGCAAAATGCAACTTAAAATCATAATGCATGAAACTTTAAATAAACCATGAATTAAAACAAAAATTCATGAAATAAACATGCATTTAATGCATTAAAATAATTTAATAAAATTCAAAAGAAATTTAAAAATTTGCATGCATGTGGTTTACGTGGACCTTCAAATTTTCGGGACGTTACAGTAGAAGATCTCGAGTTATTCCAGAAGTTTTAAAGCTTAGTTTATGTTTATCGCTTCCACAATATTAAAACATTTTTAATCTTTCTATTTTGTTATTTAAGTTGTAAAGACTTTTTTGTTGATTATGAGAAATAAACTGGTTTTGGTATATACTGTACTACGAGGCTTGTTGTTAGACGATTATGTGATTGTGGAGCAACGCCGGTGTCGACTAACCCTAGTCTCAGGGCATGACATCTAAGTGGAATCAGAGCCGCTAGGTTCATAATCCGGTTGAGAAAAAATAACTTTTACAAAAAAAAATTCGGTGGGATTTTTTTAAATCGAGACCGGTGCCATCCCCTCCGAAACGGCTAAACCAGCGTTTTCTCACCACTTCGTCGTGAGGTAGGGGTCGAAATCTGCAAATCCCTACGCTTAGGCCTCCGAAAGGGCGTTTTTGTCGTTTTAGGAAAGTTTGGTAAACCCTATAACTTTTCGTAAGAAATTCCAAATTCGGTTCTGCCACTTGTTCTGAACTTCATGTAACATATGCTTTCAACCCATGTGTTAATCTCGAAAATTTCTATTTTTGGAAATTTTTCGAAAAAATCTCCTTCGATCAATCCGACAGTCCCCTTTATTTCACAATTTTACTATTTGGTATCTTACATACTGATTATTCATATCTTTGATAGTATTATGAGCATTTCCATTTTTCAAGATTTCAGGAAATGGCTCGTACCTAGATCACAGCTCGCAAGAGTGTCACCACCTTCGTAATGGAAAAGGATGAGATTATAAAGAACCTTCAGGCATCCCTAGTTCAAGAGAGAGAAGACAATACAGAGTTGGTAGGGGATTTGAATAACCTTCTAGCTACAAGACACGACTTATAGGAAAAGAGACCGCACCTCTAGTTTGACGTCTAGAGGTTTTCTCACTATTATGATAAGGCAGAACAGGAGCTTGATGCGACCAAAGAACTCCTAGCAGCTACTCAGGCCGAGATTGCAGAGCTTAAGGTTCAAAGAGAACAAATCTGCTTTACGACGGTACGACATCATAATCAAGATGCAGCGATTATCCGGGAACTGCAAATGTCCGTGCATAACTTAACACTACACTATGAACAGCTCGTCAACAAGGTCCATCAGCTGGAGGAAGTCCTTATCAATGTGCAGCTCAAAATAGAACCAATAGAAGGCCCAATGGAGGATGAGGTAGTGGGAGACGACGAGATTGTAAACGATTGAGTATCAGAGTCACTAGTTGTAATAAGGATTTGTAATCCAATTGCTTCTCTTGCTTTTTCTTTTTCATTTCGAAGACTTTGATCTGTATTTCCTTAAATTTAATTCAATAAAAAGTTTTTTGATTTACTCCTTGGATAATTTCGTAATTTAGCCATTACTATCGCATTATCCTTGTTGTTACAACAATCTTGGAACTGTTCTGCTTTTATAGGCAATGGATCGGAACAATCGCAATAACCGCAACCGCGACCAAAACACCGATAGCAGGACTGAGAATGAGAATCCACCTCCCCCCCATTCAATCTAAGCCACGCGGACCTAATGGCTATTGCCACGATCGTAGCAACTACCCTCCAGGGATTAGGAAACCAGAATCCTTACCAACCACCTTCTCTACCTCAGAATGGGATCAAATTGCACTACGAATCCTTGCGAAAAAATAGATGCCCAATATTTGTGGATGATTCAGATCATGAAACTGCCCAGAGTTTGATCAAGAATGTAGAGACGCAACTACAACTGTTTGAAATCCCTGAGATACTCAAAGTGGACGTGGTCGTACCTTTTCTGGAGGACAAGGCAAGTAAGTGGTGGGAAGCAGTTGCACCTGTCATGACTGCTACAGGAGCAATAACGTGGCAACAGTTTAAGGATGCTTTCCTTAAGCAATACTACCCAGCAGAAGTTAGAATGCAAAAGATCAGTTAATTTGAGAATTTTGTCTAGACTGCGGAGATATCGGTGGTAGAATACACCTCTTATTTTAATGCGCTAGGAACTTATGCCCTGAAGGTCATGGCAGATGAGGTCCTGAAATTTCACCGCTTCAAGAAAGGAGTGAATAGTTGAATCCAGTCAGCTTTAGTGGTTTATCAGCCAACCGATTTCACAGAATTGATGGGTGCAGCTATCCGAGTTGAGACAGACATCCGGCGAAGGGAAGGGGAAAACAAGAACAAGAGACCCTTTAATGGCTAACCGTCTCATAACCAACATAAATTTAAGAGGCCAAACCAGTCCGACAGACAATTCGATGGACCTTCGTAAGCCACAAACCACTCAGAAACTAGGCAGTGCCCCAGCTGTCATCTCCGACACAGCGGAGAGTGCCGTCGAGTAAGTGGAACTTGCTTTGGTTGTGGGAAGCCGGGACACCGCATCACAGATTGTCATGTAGCTGCCAACATGTCATCCGGACCCAACAAAGGAACCGGGCCAAAAGCGGGAACAAATCCCAACAAACCAAACGCCCATGTGTTTGCCATGACGAAAGAAGAGGCAGACGACGCGAAGGACATCATGTCAGGTACCGTCCTAATGTACAAATTCTTGCCTACTTAGTATTGTAGCGCTACACACACTTTCATATCTAAGAAATTGCTAATAAATTAGGACATAAGCGGGATAATTAGTTTAGCCTTTTAGAATAACAACACCTACAAGTAAGACTATTTGAGATTCATAGAGATTCTAGGACTAAGATGACGCTCCATCCCCTACGTCAAGATACAAGTATAATCATGTAGAAAGGAATCCACGTGGGAGAAAGAAAGCGAAAAGAATATTCTTATCTATTAAAAAATCAAGCCAACCCAAGTTTCGAGGACAAAACTTCCAACAAGGTGGGAGGGATGTGAAATCCTGATTTTTTTCGGAGATAAGAATTTTGATGATAACCCTAATTTTGGGATAAATAAACTAAGATCTAAGAATTAAAATAAGGAAATTTTTTGAATATAAGTAGGTAAAGTTTTTGATATAATTCAATGTTTGAAAGATTATACCCAATAAATATATATAAGATTTGATATGATATTGATAAGTTTTTGATATAATTCAATGTTTGAAAGATTATACCCAATAAATATATAAGATTTGATATCATATTGATACCTGGATAAATATCAAGCAAAAGGATAATATGATCCCTAAGTTTCGATCTTGGATTATTTAATTAGGATTTCCGAAATTATGGAGATAAGAAAAATTCTACACGATAAAAAAATTCATGCATGGAAAAATTTAAAAATTCGTCTACTACAATTTTAGGGAAAAATCAAGAGTATTATTTTTGGAATAATTTACCACAAAATTCGAAATTAATAAAGGAGATTGGGATTTAAGAGCAAGGATTTAATTGTACTGGAAAATAAAATATCTACCGAATATTAAGAATTGAACACAAAATTTGAAAGTTTGCAGGCTTGGAAAGAAGAATATTTCGAAAATATATCCAAGGAAATTATATGTTCAAAGCACTGTTAGGATTTGATAAGATATGGGAAAGGATTTCCGAACTATGACCCTTACTTGGTGGGATGGTAATAAAATTTGAATTCAAATATATGTATATGTTGCTTCATGTCTCGAACGCCCCCCCCCCCCCCCCACTTGCTGAGTATTTCTCAAAATACTCACCCCCTTACTTCCTCCCCCACCCAGATAAGAGCGAAGAGCAAATGGTAGAAGAGGTGCAAGAGCAATTTTGGAGATGGTAGAAGATCTCGAGTTATTCTTGAAGTTTTAAAGCTTCGTTTAGGTTTATCGCTTCCGCGCTATTAAAACATTTTTAATCAGTCTATTTTGGTATTTAAGTTGTAAAGACGATTTTTTTTGTTTATTATGAGAAATAAACTGGTTTTGGTTTATAGTGTACTACGAGACTTGTTGTTTGACGATTATTTAATTGTTGAGTAACGACGGTGTTGACTAACCCCGATCTCGTGGCGTGACACTTTTCTTCTTATCCCAGGTTACTATAACATCATTTCCATATCGTCTCCTACCCAACACTAGTTTATCCCACAAACTCCAAGTAGCAACATTGTCGGTAAACCCGCAACAAGCTCGTTTTACCTTCATAGCTTCCATATATTTTTTGTAACGCACGAAAATCAGTCTACGTAGGCCGCATGCATGAATATTATTAAATTGCTAAGATATTTTATTAAATGATTTTGGATGCATGAATGATATATTTTGAGTGGCTAAATGATTAATTGTGCAATTTTTCTCAATTGAAAAATTTAAATATTTTCAAGCGAATATCGGTGGTTGGTCGGGGACGGAGGACTGGAGGCGATTAAGGTGTTAAAGATTTTAAAACTAAATTTTTATTTTTAGTTAAGAAAATATTTATTTTAAATAAATTAAGAATTATTTAATTTTAAGGTCAGATTTAAATTAATTAGTGGGAGCAAGAAAATTATGTATTTTATAAATGATTTTTTTTTTTTGGAAATTGATATTTCTAAATCTTTTTTTTTGAGGCCTAATAATTTTATTAATCTTAATGGGCCTAATTTGTTAATTAAAAACTAAGGTTATTAGAGCCAATTAATTATGTAATTAAAAAACTTTTTCTTTTCTTTTTTAATAAATCTAAAAGTAAAAACACACACCCCTAAACTAACACGCACATACACACAACTCACATAAGAATTGAAAGAACGGCGGCCGATTCCTCTTTGCAAGCCAAGGAAGTTTTGATTTTTTTTCTCCTTCGTTCTTCGATTTTCTTCATCGTTCTTTCTTCTAACAACGATCACCCGACTCCCTTGCATCCCAAGATGGGTTTTCAATGGGGTTTCGACGAGAAAGAAAGGTAGAAATCGTCCTATGTTCGTCACAGACGTTCCACCGCTTCGGTTTTCGTATTTCAAGCATTTTAAACGAAAGAAAGCTCTTCTAAACTTTCTTTTTGTACCATTCAAATCATAATATGCTTGTTTTATGTTTTGAAGCTGAAAATTATATTGATCAAATTATATAATGCTTTGGTGATTATTTTCAAAGCTTTTGACGTTTTTATGTTGTTTGAGTCGGGTTATAATTCCTAAAAGGTACTCTGCCAATATAAGACATTTAAGTGACGGTTAAAGTGTTGATTAAGGGGAGGATGATGGCTGGTCATATGCAAAACGAGCCGTGCTTGGGTGAGGCTAGAACCTAGGGTTTTCAAGAATTTTCTAGAGGATTATGGGACGGCTAGGGGGCGGCTGGACCAGGGGTTCGATCAAGTGTGGCCAAGACCCTTTGAGGGCTGCATCCTAGGGCTAGGAAGAGTCCTAGCAAGGCTGGACTCACTGATGAATGCATCAAGGGAGCCGCGGCCACCATGGAAGGAGTAGAGCTCGGTTTTGGCATGGCTAGGTTGTAGGTTGTGTGGGGGTGGTGTGTGTGATCTGTTTTGGTCGGTGAGGGTCCAGGAGATTAGGTTAGGGGCTGGAAGGGTTCTTGTCCACCGCTGGCTCGAGGGTGGCTCTTGTTTTCGAGGGGCGTGTGTGGCTCTGGTTTTTGAGGGGCGTGCCTTGGTTTTGGGATATAAGGTTTCGAATATGGCTGGGAGAAGATAAGGTGCTCGAACAGTTGTCCACGGGGTTTGGATCGTGGTTCACCGGGGTATTTTAGGGACCAAAATTCTAAGTTTAAAATTTGAGAAGAAAATATTAAGTTTTGAATTAATTCGGGTTAAAAATGTTTTACGGTTTAGCTATTAAATAACTATATCGAAAGGCTTGGGTTTATTTCTAAGAAAAATATTAGAAGTCAAATTTAAACTTATATGATAGTTCGGGATAGGTTTGAGTCAATAAAAGTAAGAAAATGTCAAAATTAAGAAGTTCGAGTTCTAGGGGTAAAATGATCATATTACGTCCTGAGTAGTTCTGATAGTGTCTTGAAGAATCATAATAATGGTAAATGATATTTTAAAATGTTTGTGATGAAAATATGATATTTTTACGATATATGCTGACGTTAAACGATTTTTCCGAAATGTTATTTTTACGATTTTTGAAGGACACCATATTTTATAATAAAAAGAAAAGAAATATTTTGAATGATGTGAATTTACTGTGACATGGAGGATATGTGGGGGATCTGTTTTAAGAAGGAACGGTGAACATACAAATTTAATGGGAATATCATGAAGAAAAAGGTCTGAAAGGAAGCCCGTTTACGGGAGAAGACCCCAGAGGGAGCCCAATGATCGTATTTCCATATTTGTCCATGGCCTAGTGACGAGAGTTGCTGATGCCCCGCCCCCAGATACTTGATGTATATAGACTGATCAGTCGACCATAGGATGAAATGATAAAGAATAGTCATTTTCAAGGATCAAATATCACCCAAAATGATATACGATTGATAAAAGGCTTTATAATTTAATGATTTATGATTTATTTTACGCTTACGAGTTTTATGCCAACTAATTTAAATAAAAGTATGATTTTTAAATGCATGTGCTTGTATTGCATTATTTGGTACATATGGTTAGCACATGCTGAGTCATAAGACTCACTAAGTTTGAATGGTTGCAGGTAAGGATGATATTGAGAGAGGCACTGATGCTTGAGTGGATCGGGTCCGACAGTATACTCCTGAGGAACTATATCTATTTTCCACATTAGCATACGATTTAAAGTTTTTAAGTAAAGGTTGAGAATTTATTTTACAAAGATTTTATACTTTTGTTTGAAAATTAGAGATTGAGTTTTCTTTTAAATTGACGTACAATTTTATGGTTGACGATTTATGGATTTTTATGCATTTAAGATTTTTTAAATATTAGTTTTTATCTCTGAAGGTTTTGAGGTTTAGAGGAAAATGTTTATAAAAAATGTAGTATTTATTATATTTTAAAGTTAAAAGAAAGCGATGTTTCATTTTTACTCTCAAACATACGCACCAATTCTTATCCTATTCAAGGTATGCCTTTGGGTTGGCTCCCCCATAGAAAGATTGAATTATTATTTTAGCCCTTCCAAAACTCTACTCTTCTCCACTTTTATGTCTATGACCTTCATAATGTCAGTTATCATCATCACGATTCCAATGCGACACCCTATTCTCCTCGACTCTTTTCGCTTCCTATCCCATTCAACTTGCTTATAATTTTCACGTAAATTCTTAAACTCATTCTCCCACTCTATCCAACTCTTCAACCTATTCTTGACATTGAAGATCATCATACATGTCCTACCTACTAGAAAGGTTAGTATAAAAAAATAACAAGAGGATGTTTTCCTCACCCAAATCTCACAAGTCACTCTAACGAAAAATCACTCAAACTCTCATTTTTTTTTTATTTAGTTATGTCCTCACCACATATACCTTGCATATCACTCAAGAAATAAACGCTCGCACTCAAGTGTCCACTCAATTTTGAGAGTTCTTTCGTAGGTTATACTTTCAGGCTTTGTAACTTGAGTGCATCAAACTCACAAGTTCAACTTCACGATAATTGTAAATTGACTTACTCAGACTGCGTAAAATCAGAAATTTGATTTGATTTTTTTTGTATGTTGATAGACACTTGAATAAGATTCACAAAGAGATAAGAACAAAATTTCAATGCTAAAAAATAGCACAAATATTTTTGAAATTTTGTACTTTGTTTAGGACTTCGATCTCCTTTTCTTTTTTAATCGAAAACCTCCATTTTTTTTATTATTAGCACAACAAGAACGAAGAATTTGTGCAAAAATAAACAAAAAGAAATGACTCAAGGATGTTCAAGAATCGTAAAATTCATGAACACAAGAATACAAGATTTCAACAAAAAATATTGCGAGACAAAGAAACAAAGACGAACAATAGAATGAGAAAAACTAATAGATAAAATTTACTTGTTTTAAATTCTTGCTTTGATTATCAAACTCTGAATCAAAGTAATCCGTAGCTCTGATACCAAATGATGCTAATCCGGTTTCCCAAGAAAAGCAAACACGAGCTAGAGCAGTCGCTCTCTCGATTCAATGAACAACAAGATTTCTTTAACCCCCGATCTTTAATCTTTGAAAAAAAGTAACGTGTATTCGCCCATAAATCACGCGGTTTAGTAACGATTAATACATATAAAACAACCGATCTCAAGAGAATCTTCCAAGAACTCATCGTTGACAATCCGAATGAAGAACAATCGACAAACGTCAAAAAATATGAAACTTGTATAAATTTGATTTGATAAAAATACACAAAGGTCTAAAACAAATCTGAAGTTTTTGGAGAGAATATTATCAATTTTAAATTCAATAATTATCAATAATCTATCCAATAATGTTTTTACGACTTGTTTAAATATAAAATGGTAAAAATACAACAAAAATCATAAGTTAAGGTTTCCATGTTGAATTTCGCACTGCGGTGCGTTGGGGTGGGTGTTTTTGGGCACTGGGATGCACTGTTCTCGCAGAGACGCGCTGGGGCACGCTGTCTTGCGCAAGGGGCGTGCTGGCGCGGTGATTTTGGTTCGTTGGGCGGCCTTGGCATGGCGCGTTGCGGCAGCTGATTCTGGCCGCTGGGGCGCGCATGCTTCGGCTTGAAGGCTTTTTCCTTGGTGCTTCAGCACTTGAATGACATTATAGTTATCCCAAACATGATTATCATGCCCTTGGTAGATTGTCATAAATCTTTGAGGAGTTTCCATGAACTTCTTTCCAATAATTATGTAAGGTCTAGAAAATTTGAACTACGTAACTTGACTGCACGCAACATAGGGTTTTGCTAAAATATGTCTCTAATTATTTTAAAGCATTAAATTCATGATTTTTGCATGGATATGTGTTTTACTTCATGGTTTGTTAATGTTTCATGTATTAGGGCTTTTAGCAGTATTTCACGCTCGAACGAAGAATGAAGACCGAGGACAGTTAAGGAAATATATTTTCTTAAATGATTATTTTAATTATTTAATATATGATGTAATTGATATGAAAAAATAAAAAATGAGCCATTTGCGGTATTTTGACACGTTGAACAGTATTTTTTTAACCTTTAGACGATTTTTAGTAAAACAGATGAATTTTAAGGGTTCAGTTAATATTTTTGAAAATGAATTTAAAAGAAATATTTTTTGCGAGTGTTTTTAGACTTGATGGGACTATTTTATTGCATAATGGACCTTAAATCCTTTTTAATCTCTTTAGGACCCATTATACTATTTATATTATACCTAAACCTACATTCAAAACCCTAAACTCCCTACCCTAAGATTCGGCCGCCCCCTCCATTTTTCCAACAGTCTTCTTCGAATTTTTCAGCATCTTTTCTCCCTATATTTCTCAAGCATTTCAAAAGACTTCTTCCCCGTGTCTCCGGTGCACGTTCTACGCAATTATCTCAAAGGTTTTGAGCGTAAATACACAAAGACATGCCCTAAATCTTGTTTTTCTCATCATTCACATCATTATAAGTTGATTTGTATGCTTTTGCATGAGGAATTATTAGATCTATCGTGTACATCTGATTTATACGGTTTAGACATGAAATATGCATACTCTTTTATATGCAACTCACGTTTTTGCTTGTGTGTGTGCAAGGGGCTGTTAGGTCTAGGTTCCGAGGGCCTATACACATCGAGACCTAAGGTGTGCATCGGTTCATAGTAAGGCAAGGGGTCAATCAGTTTTGGCTCGGGTGAGTGCATATTAGTCCTAAATCAGAAAAATAGAAGGACGCCGATGCATGGGACGTTCCAAGGACGTGAAGAAGGCCTTGGTGGGTCTGCGACACGGCCTGGAGCAGCTCGTGCATGGCTGGCCTCTGGTGGAAGGGAGATCGTAGGAGCTAGCCGCAGGTAACGGTCGAGTGATTGGATTTTTGGACTTGCGTTGGTAGAATCGAGTAAGCTGCGTGCATGGGGCTAAGGGCAGTGGTTAGGTCGGTCCTGTATGGTCCGGTGGTGAGTTAAGAGAGGTTGCTTTGAGTCTGGTTCAGGTTGGTTCAGAGTAGGGTAGATTTCGGCCTAGGATTTGTTTGAGGTTTTAGTCGTTGGGGTTGGCGCCACAGCGCTACTCACTTGGCACCGCAACACCCTTTGTTCGGCCCATGTAGCGCCGCAATGCCGGTGCATGGCGCGTAGGCACTTACAAAGCGCAGCAGTGCTACGCCGCCAGCGCCCAGTGTTAAAAACTAATACCCATGTACTGGACTATTGCCTAGGAGCTAGTCCAGTACATGAGGGGTATTAGTTTTTAACGCTATTTCCTCGTTTGTGTATTGAGATGTCATTATGTCCGAGATTAATGAGGGTTAAATTGGGTCATACGAGGTGTGATTAGGAGTCTTTGAAATATGGTTTAAATTTGGTTGGCTTCGAGTCGAAATTCTGAGGTCCAGGGGTAAAATGGTCATTTTACACTCGGGTCGAGTTAGCAGTCCTGGCTGTGCCCTCATAACTAAAATTGCTTGTTTATAATTTTTATGTTTATTATGAATATGAATCTTTATGAAAATGCTGAAATTACTTTGCTTGCTTGGTTTTCAGAAAATGTATGTATATGCTTGATTTTTATAAGTGATGAATACGATGACATGTTTTTGAAGGAGGGGAGTTGGTTGTGACTAATACGAACACAAACACAAACATGTAAGGCCAAGGCTCAGTGGATGGTTAAAATTGTCGCTGATGTCATTGTCACCGGGTACCGCGGTTATATGTAGATGGATCCATCGAATTAGAGCCGATACGAAAGTCACAACTAATGATCTGGATTCATTAAAATAAAATGAACGCATATATGTTGATATGATGAAATATGTTATTGATAAGTTTATGCTTTGACATGTTATGTTTATGTTCATGCTTTTAAGATCATGAAATGTATTTTAACTACAATAATTTTCCCTGTTGCATGTGATGTGTATGTACTTGCTATCACGGTTCAGGTATGTTGAGTCTTTAGACTAACTAGGTGTGAATGATGCAGGTGGGCATGATGATGTGGAGATTGGAGGCGCTGAAGGCCGAGTATAAATTGCACAGCTTTACCATAAATCAAAAAATATCATATTTTCATAAAAATATTCATTTTAAATTATAAAATATCATTTAACATGCGTTATAATCTTTTGGGACGCTGCCATGCTTTTACGTACTTTCCAAGTGTAAAATCATCGTTTTACCCCTATACGTAAAAATTCTCGATTTTATCTTTTTCATACTTTTAAGGACATGGATTTATTTCAAATAAGTATTTAAGCTTAAATATAATTTTTCATACTTTTATTCGGCTTAATTCGAGTCTTTTCAATTAATTCTTTAATTAACTATTCGAGAGGCGATTAAATTCAAGATAAATTCAAAACTCAATTTTTTGATCCCAAATTTTTAACATAACCTTTTTATTACCTAATCTACCCTTGTGAGCCATGAAACACATCCATGGACCCATGGTTCCAATTTTAGTTCATTAAATCTCGTTTTTGACCCTCACTCGAACACACCGAGCCATCTTCTAATTTAATCAAGCGATGGTCAAGCCACCTCAATCCAAACTCAAGCCAACCCACCTAGGCACCCTCCTGACCAGCCTTGAACCAAAGAACCAAACCCTAACTCACTCAATTCCTTCAGCCCCTCAACCCAATTGCATGCATGTGTATATGTGTGTATCCTAGTTGCACTAGGACTCCTAGTTAGCCTAGAACACTTCGAGTCGAGCCACTGTTAGAGTAGGTGTCCGTCGAGCCAAGTGTTGGCCGAGTATTCACAATGAAACTCTATGTATAAACAATTATTGTTTTGGCACGTCTTTCTTTGTATACACATGCTAGTTGCATAGATAAAGTCCTTGAATATACAAATAGTAGAAAGAATATGAGATGCTCATATTATGAGTATCATGAAACTCATATTTGCAATACTGTAAAATCTAAACAGTTCATAGTCAATTCAGCCGCCGCAAAGAAGGATATAGGCCGCTCGAGTTTGAGACTACTATCTGCGATGTGAATACCATGTTTCATTGGTAGGGGACATTGTGATGTCCGAACATGCAGATAGGTGCTCCTTATAGAGTGCATTGAGCAACCCTCCATAAAGAACTTTCCAAGTGGTTCTCACTTATCGAGTGGAAACGTTTTAGTTTATGGTTGTACACCATTAGTCCTTATGACCCGGGACAACATTGAGACTCTATATGCTAGCATTGCACTTTGACTTGTTTACCGACTCATATGGGGTCATCAGGTGACAAGGTTGGGTGTTTTGTCGAAATATATAGGAGTCGATGCACTGTAGTCGGGGATTCACCGCTTACCTTCGGGTATGGATATCCTATGTGTACGTAGTTTGAAATATCTGATCAGAGTATGGTGGTAATTAAGAAAGTGGTTTCTTAGATTACATCATCGATGCAACTACGACATTACACATAGTATCGATTCTTTGACAGCTCTCGATATACCAATAGTTGTCGAATCGGTGGGAAATATGAGATGAAGGGACTGTACTGTACGCTAACCATAATTGAATGGTTCTTGCAGGCACTATCATTTGATACCTAGGGAATAATGTAAGCGATGCTGCTAGGCGTTTAATAGTTGAGTTGGCATAGTGTATGCGGAGGTCGCTGCTATGGCCTGAACACTCTATATAGGCGCACCATAGTCTTGGGATTGTAGAACACAGCAAGCCACCTCGAGCGGATGAGTCGGTGGTTGTTGTTGGGGGATTCTCTTTCCTTGGATACCCTATGACCAGATGATCCACTTGATCTTGAGATTTATTGATAGCCCACAACTTCTGATCATGCATTGCATTATATTGCATCTTTATGAATTTATATGAACTATTTGAAAATTTTATTCTCATATGTTATTGATTGTATCATACTGGGTTTATACTCACCGGCATGTCCGGTACCTCTTGTTTTCATGTGTTTGATGCTATGTGAGGCGAGTCTTGGGATTCCACAGTCCAGCTTCAGGCGAGGAGATACGAGTTAGAGTGGGATTCTCGGGTCTTAGGAGCTATTTGATGATGTTTGGATTAATTTGGCCACTAGTTTATTTTGGAATGTTGAAACTTATAATCAAAAAAAATTTGAGACCTTTAAATTATTTTGAAGATGTTTATGTCAGTTTGTGAACAACAAATTATATATTTTACTAAATCGTTTGGTTTGTTACATTTATAATTATTAGTATTAGATATCAAATCCGGGGCCCCACATTATGTGGTATCAGAGCGTAAGATATTTGAGAACAGGGTAGGTCGAGTCAGTTCGAATTTCTTGATCATGTGATAATTTTTCTAGCATTTTCACTATGCCGTAATGTGAAATACATGATCATAATTGAGATACTATATTGTTGAGCTTGATTTGAGATTTTTGAGATTGTTGAGTCTCGAGAGCCAGAGATGATTGATACAAGATTGAAATGATTATGATATTGTGATTTTATATGTGTTGATATATTGTATATCAGACATGGCTACTCGAGGTAGAGGTCGTGGTAGACCTAGACAGAACATACCAGTGGCACAAGATCAAGGCAGTGCTACTCATACTCAGATGGATATAACTCCTACTCCGATGGAGATACTGTTAGCCAGATTTCAGTCTTTGCACCCACCGATGTTGAAGGGTACCGAGAATGCATTAGAGTGTGAGAACTGGTTGGAGAATATGGATCAATTATTTGAATCTCTTGAGTATCCAGATGATCTTAGAATCAAATTAGTTGTTCATCAGTTATTAGATGTTGCTAAGAGTTGGTGGATCATGACAAAGAAAGCTTTAGAGGGTCGAGATACGATTCTTACCTGGGATATTTTTAAATCTGAATTTTATCAGCGTTTTTTTACTACCTCTTACAGGAAAAATAGGGGAGCCGAGTTTACAAATTTAATGCAGGGAAATTTGAATATTGAGGATTATGTTTCTAAGTTCTTGAATTTACTGAGATGTGCTCCTCATGTAGCATCCGATGAAGAAGCTAAGGCCGATCACTTCATAAATGGTCTTAACCCTGATATCTTTACCTTGGTTAATAACAGAAGGCCTAACACTTTTGCTGATGCTCTTGATCGAGCCAAGGGAGCTGAAACTGGGATCATTAGACAGAGAGTTACTCAATATTCGCAATGACCCCAACAGCCACAGTATCGACATCAATTCAGACAGGGTAATAGTGACAGTAATAGTGGCAACATAAGAGAGCAGTTTCGGGCTAGAGGCAAGCAATTTAAGAGGCATGGCAGTAATTTTTCGAGTTCTAGTGGATCGAGACAGTCTGGTTCAGTTCAGAGCACTGGTTATTCAGGCCCGACTTGTGGTCAGTTTGGTGGTAGACATTATACTGATCAGTGTAGAGGAGTCTCGAGAGCTTGCCACTTGTGTAACCAAGTGGAACACTATGCTCGAGTGTGTCCTAACCGTGGCAGTGATATATCTCAAAGTGGGGGATCATCGAGACAGACACCTCACCAAAATCGTCAGACCCCTGCAGTTCATTCCTATCAGCAGCCAAACCGGTCATATCAGAACAAACAGAGTGGTGACCACAGGGTAGGACAACCACCTAAACAGCAGGCCCGAGTTTTTGCACTCACTGAGGATGAGGCACATAATGCTTCAGATAATGTCATTTCAGGTAATTGTTTTCTCTCAGGTTATCCAGCTTATGTTTTGATGGATACTGGTGCATCACATACTTTCATAGATAAGCACTTTGTCACATTGCATTCGTTGCATTCTATACCATTATCATCTACCTCATCTATTTCTACTCCACTAGGCAAAGTGATGGGGTCAGCTGAAATGTTAAGTGGTTGTGAATTTCGTTATGAGAATAATGTCATTGAGTGTGATTGCATTGTGTTGGAGATGTCTGATTTTGACTGCATAGTTGGCATTGACATGTTGACAAGATACAGGGCTACTGTAGATTGTTTTCAAAAGATTGTTAGGTTTAGGCCTGATATGACAAATCACTGGACGTTCTATGGTAAGGGTTCTCGAGCTAAGATTCCTTTGATATCAGTTTTGTCCATGACTCATTTGTTGCAGAAAGGAGCAGAATGTTTCTTGGTTTATGCAATTGATATTTCAATGTCAGTACCTAAATTGGCAGATATTCCAATTTTTATTGAATTTTCATATGTATTTCCAGATGAAATTCCAGGATTTCCTCCAGTCCGAGAGATTGAGTTCAACATTGAGTTGATGCCAAGTACACAACCTATTTCTAGAGCTCCTTATAGGATGGCACAAATCGAATTGAAGGAACTAAAGGAACAACTTGAGGATTTATTGGCTAAAGGATATATAAGACCAAGTGTTTCACCTTGGGGTGCTCCGGTTTTATTCGTGAAGTAGAAATATGGGTCTATGAGACTTTGTGTCAATTATAGACAGTTGAATAAAGCCACAGTAAAGAATAAGTATCATTTGCCAAGGATTGATGATCTCTTTGACCAGTTGCAGGGTTCTTCAGTAAATTCTAATATTGATTTAAGATCCGGATATCATCAGTTAAGAGTTAGAGAGACAGATGTGCCTAAGACTGCTTTTCGTACCAGGTATGAACCGTGTGTTTCAACGGTATATAGATAAATTTGTTGTGATATTCATTGATGATATTCTTATTTATTCAAAATCTGAATTGGAGCATGCTGAACATTTGAGAGCTGTTTTGCAAATTTTGAGAACTGAAAAGTTGTATGCTAAATTATCCAAATGCAAGTTTTGGTTGGACAGAGTGGTTTTCCCTGGACATGTGATTTCAAGTGCTGGTATATCAGTTGATCCGAATAAAGTTGAGGCAGTCATCAATTGGTCTAGACCGACATCAATTCCTGAGGTGCGCAGTTTTATGGGTTTGGCAGGCTATTATCGCAGATTTATTGAAGGATTCTCACAGATTGCGAGGCCAATTACCCAGCTGACACAAAAGAATGTACCATTTATTTGATTTCAGGCATGTGAGGCTAGTTTTGTTGAACTTAAGCAGAGAATGACTAGTGCTCTGGTTCTGACTATTCCATTAGGTGTAGGAGGATTTACAATGCACACTGATGCTTCACATCAAGGACTTGCTTGTGTATTAATACAGCATGGCCGTGTGGTTGCCTATGCTTCACGACAGTTGAAGCCACATGAGCCTAGATATCCAGTGCATGACTTGGAACTAGCAGCAGTGTTTTTTGTTTTAAAGATTTGGCGTAACTACTTGTATGGGGAGAAATTTGAGATATTCACTGATCATAAGAGTTCGAAATATCTCTTTTCACAAGCGGAGCTGATAATGAGACAGAGACGTTGGTTAGACTTGTTGAAAGACTATGATTGCGAAATAAAATATTATCCAGGCAAGTCAAACGCAGCAGCTGATGCTTTGAGCAGAAAAGTACGCAATATGTCCTTGATCACTAGCAGTGTATCTGATCTAGTAGATGAATGTTGTCTTTCTGGTTTGGATTTTGTGGTAGATACTCAACCTGTAAGAGTATTTATGATTCAGGCAGAGCCAGAGTTGTTTGTAAAAATTAAAGAGGCCCAAAGGTTAGATCAAAGCATTCAAAAATCAGTTGAACTCGTCAGATCAAGACATCGATAAGAATTTCAGGTCAATAATGAGGGTATTTTGTTTGTGAATGATTGTATTGTAGTTCCTAATATTTCAGAATTGAGGATACAGATTTTGCGTGATGCTCATTGCAGTAAATTCAGTGTACACACTGGAAGTAAAAATATGTACAATGACTTGAAGAAACAATTTTGGTGGAAAAGAATGAAATCTGACATAGCAGAATTTGTATCCCGTTGTATGAATTGTCAACAAGTGAAAGAAGAACGGAAGCGACCAGGAGGTCTTTTGCATAGCCTTAAAGTTCCAGAATGGAAGTGGGACCATATCACCATAGACTTTGTCACGAAAATTGCTGAGATCATCGAGGGGTTGCGATGCAATTTGGGTTATCGTTGACAGATTAACCAAGTCTTCGTGTTTCATTCCTTATCAGATGACATATGGCATGATCAGATGGCCAGATTGTACATCAGAGAAGTTTTGAGATTGCATGGTGTGCCTAAGTCCATTGTATCAGATCGTGATCCGAGATTTTCTTCTCATTTTTGGCAGAGTTTACAAGAGGCTCTTGGTACTCGTTTGCATTTGAGTATAACATATCATCCTCAGACAGACGGACAGTCAGAACGTACTATTCATACATTAGAGGATATGCTGAAAGCTGTAGTGATGGATTTTGGTATTGATTGGCAGGATTCGTTACCACTTGTCGAGTTTTCTTATAACAACAGTTATCAAGTGAGTATTGGAATGCTACCATTTGAAGCACTATATGGCAAGAAGTGTCAATCTCCTCTGTATTGGGATGATTTATCTGAAGCACCAATTGTAGGACCTGATATGATAAGAGATATGACAGAGAAGGTGAAATTGATTCAGAGTCGTATGTGAGCTACTCAGGATAGGCAGGCTAAGTATGCGAACATGAGGAGACGACCATTGATGTTTGTTAAAGGTGATAGAGTTTTCCTGAAAATATCTCCTTTCCGTTGTACAGTTAGATTTGGAAAGAAAGGAAAATTATCATCGAGATTTGTAGGTCTGTATGAGATTTTGGAACGTGTTGGTGATTTGGCTTATAGATTAGCTCTTCCTCCTGCATTATCAGGTGTTCATAATGTTTTTCATGTGTCTATGTTGAGGAAATATAATCCAGATCCTTCTCATGTACTTCCACCCGATGAGGTTGAGTTAGATCAGAATTTGAGCTGCATTGAGTGACCGATTCAAATTCTAGACAGAAAAGATAAGTAACTCAGAAATAAATTGATATGGTTGATTAAAGTACAGTGGAACAGACATGGTGTCGAGGAGGCAACTTGGGAATTAGAAGATAAAATGAGACATAAATATCCAGAGTTATTAAAATGAAGTACACTTCTATTCTCGGTTTTATTTTCAGTATTGATCATTACATGTTAGACTTGAAATTGATGATTGATTTCGAGGACGAAATCTATTTTTAGAGGGGAGGAATTGTAATGCCCGAATTTTAAAAAAATAAAAAAATAAAAAAAATGTGGCAGTAGTTGTGATGATTTATGGCTTTACGTTATGGTATGAATGGTAATGAATGTTATAGAATAGAATAGATAATGGATGGGTAGAATCAAAGGTTGAATTTGAGCTAAATAGGTAATGGAAGTGCAGAAACGGTATGACAAATATGGCAGTAGTTGTGGTTTTTAGCATAATGTTTTGTATATTGATCCAAATGATGTGAGGCGGTTTTTAGCATAATGTTTTGTATATTGATCCAAATGATGTGAGGCTACTTTCATTAAAAAGTTAAGACATAAGGCTATAACTTTTATGTTTTGAGTTTTGGTCAAATCATTAGGGAAGACGAGACAAAAGTGGCCCGAAGTGTGTCGTGTGTATCGTCGTTCCTGCACTGACACATGTTGGGAGACTGAGCATAACTCTTTCCTCAGACCTCCAAATCACATGAGGCTAATTGAAGATGCAAGCCAAGACATAGAGCTACAACTTTCATGTTGACCACTTTTGCAAATTCGGAAGCTAAAAATGCGTTTTCTGACAGAATGCGGCGTGCCCCTACGCTAGATCTCGCGCGATGGAGCTCCCAATGCTGAAGTTTTGTTGTTTGGGCAGAACGGGACGCGCAGGTGCGCCGGATTACGCGCCACCGAGCCCAGAACATGTTCAAAAACGTGTTTTGAGGTTGGGAATGAATAAATATGGTTTGGGAAGTGTATTTGTATCATTTTCTCTTCCTTTTTTCCTACTCAATCGGTTTAGAGCTAGGGTTCCTCATTTCTCCTTCAATCCAATTTCTTCCAAGACATTAATCTTTGATTGAAGCCTTAATCTTTGCTTGGAGATTAGAAGTTCTTCTCCTCAAGAGATTAGAAGCAAGGATTATTGTCAAGGTGTTAAGATTATCAAATCTTCAAGTGGTTGTAAGTAGATTCTTCCTTTGAATGCATCTCATGAGCTATGTATATGATAAATGAAGATTCAATTGATTTTAGCTCCTTTAAATCATTGATTATGTATATTGTATGTATTGATATTTTGAAAAGAAATGGAATTGAAGACAAGGGCAAAGTAAAGGAGCTAACTCTTTAGTACGCACGTCACGTGTTTGACAAAATGATTCAATGAATGTTTTTATGGCATATTACGGTTAAGAAATGATACGGATTACTTCCTTACACAATTGTTGAGATTTGAGTTTTCTTGAATATCCAATTTGCGGATCTTGATTTGAAGTAGTATTGAATTAATTATGAATTTTGAACAGAAACTACTATGTTTTGATAAATGATCCGAGTTCTTGAGTTATAGTAGAATTCAGAGGTTCAAGACTTCTCAACTACACATTTCGATCTCTTTTTGGTAATATTTGAAAGATATGTTAAGGTCGGTAACATACGCGGTAAAAGTATCATTTTTATTTTTAAATTGAAAATTCTATGGCTCGATGAATTATTTGTGATTTGATGATGATTGTTGTATTGAGATAGTTTATTATGATATCGAAATGATGACATTGATTTGCATCATTAAATTGAATATTGAGCCAATTGTCGATTTAGATTTGATATGGCGGAGGTCGCCTTGATATATTGATTTGTTGGACGTATAGGGCTATAGTTGAGTTGGCATAATGTATGCGGAGGTCGCTGCTATGGCCTGAACACTCTATATAGGCGCACCATAGTCTTGGGATTGTAGAACACAGCAACACACCTCGAGCGGATGAGTCGGTGGTTGTTGCTGGGGGATTCTCTTTCCTTGGGTACCCTTGACCAGATGATTCACTTGATCTTGAAATTTATTGATAGCCCACAGCTTCTGATCATGTATTGCATTATATTGCATCTTTATGAATTTATATGAACTATTTGAAAATTTTATTCTCATATGTTATTGATTGTATCATACTGGGTTTATACTCACCGGCATGTCCGGTACCTCTTGTTTTCATGTGTTTGATGGTAGGTTAGGTGAGGCTTGGGATTCCAGAGCCCAGCTCCAAGCGAGGAGATACGAGTTAGAGTGGGATTCTCGGGTCTTAGGAGCTATTTGATGATGTTTGGATTAATTTGGCCACTAGTTTATTTTGGAATGTTGAAACTTATAATAAAAAAAAATTTGAGACCTTTAAATTATTTTGAAGATGTTTATGTCAGTTTGTGAACAACAAATTATATATTTTAGTAAATTGTTTAGTTTGTTACATTTATAATTATTAGTATTAGATATCAGATCCGGGGCCCCACAAAATTCGTAATTTTCTGATAAAAAATTAGGGAGATATGATTTTTATCGTAAAGTCGCTCAAGCTGTGGAATTATTGTGTCTCAAAACCCATCACCCTCGGTTCTTTCAAATTCTGCGACTTATTTATTGCTTTTCTGGTAATGTGTTCAACATTTGATTTGTAGAACTCTCTGTTATCTTCGATTTGATTGTAAATTTGTAATTTTCTGATAAGAAACGAGAAAGATATGATTTTTATCGTAAAGTTGCTCAAGCTGTGGAATTTCTGTGTCTCAAAACCCATCACCCTCGGTTATTTCAAATTTTGCGACTTATTGTTTGGTTTTCTGGAAATGTGTTCAACATATGATTTGTATCACTCTCTGTTATTTTCAATTCGATAGAAAATTCGTAATTTTCTGATAAGAAATGAGAGCGATATGATTTTTATCGTAACATCGCTCAAGTTGGAAAATTAATGGGCATACGCTGGAGATTTCCAGCAATATTTGGGCTTGTTTCTAGGTCCTAAGTGGTCTGAAATAAGTGGGTTAGAGGCTGGTCATGGAGGTTTGAGTCATGGTTCGAGTTAGGAAAAATTTGGTTAAGTTTCGGGTTGTTTCATGTTAAAACCGGGACCCCCGGTGCAAGCTTTAAAACAAATTGTTAAATTTTGAAACGAGATCGAGTTTACGTCTAAGAAATACTTTTAAATATGTTTTGGGATATTTTAAGGAGTTTGGTAAGCTTTGGGTCAAATTTTAGAGGTTCAGTGGTAAAACGATCATTTTGGGTTTCCAGGGACAAAATGGTTATTTTGCACCCGGGGTTAGATTTTGGTTCTGAAAGCGCCCTGAGCACATTTTATCATGATTAAAATTTTTATGCATCACGTTTATGATTTTTATTAATTATGATAAATACATTGCATGTTTGGTTTTAAAAAAAAATTTACGTATATGCATGTTTTTATTAAGTGGTGAATATGATGATGTTTTTGAAGGATGAGGGTTGGTTGTGGCTGACGATATATATGTATATGATGACATGAGATATGATGAGCTGAGGCCAAGGCTTAGTGGACGGGTAATGTTGTCACAATGTCCCCGCCGCCCGGTACCGTGGTTATACGTAGGTGGATCCATCGAATAGAGCTGATACGAAAGTCACAACTAATGAACTGAATTCAATTACATGAAATTGTATGCGTATATGATGACATGATGAGACATGCTTGACACGTTGCGATTTTATACGACACGTTTATGTTGCTTTTAAGTTCATGAAAGATATGTTGAATATGGTATTTTTCAATGTTGTGTGCCATGTATATGTACTTGTTATTCCTTGTACAGGTGTGTTGAATCTTTAGACTCACTAGACGTGTGTGATGCATATGAGCTTGATGATGAGAGGACTGGAGGTGCCGAACTCTGAGTAGGCAGACCTGATGCGGTGACACGACTTGAGGACCGCATGTTTTCCGCATTATGATTTACGAGTTTTGAAAGCATAAGAACATTTTCATACGTTGATGATTTTAAGATTTTTATATGTTTATGTTTACGTATGATTTTGGACGAGTTTGGTTATTTTAAACTGAACTATTTTTATCATCAAATACTTAAGATCATTTTTAAATGTTATTTTTTTCTGTAGAGAGCATGCATGAGAAACATTTAAATGTTATTTCAAAAATGCGAGCTTTTATTTAAAAAAAATATTTCCGCACTTTTAAAACAGTAGACGTCATAGGAAGGGTCCTAGCATGGCTAGGACTCCTTGGTCGCGGCTTTGGAGGAGTCCCGTGGAGCATGGACCCCTCGCGTGAACTTGTGGAAATGACAGCACCCAAGGGGGCTAGCGGCTAGGGTAGGGATGCTCGTGGTTGGTCCTATAGGGTCTAAGGAAGAGGTTCAAGGGCTGGGCCAGGGTTTGGTGCTGCTGGGTTCGCTGCTGGCTCGAGCAAAAACGGTAGGGGGCATGGTGTTCGCGCAGTTGCTTGTTTTTCGAACTAGTGTCTAGCTGCAAGGGTTCAGGGGTCTGGGCTGGGCTGGTCTTGTTGGTTTGGGCGTGGTCCTGGGTTGGTTAGGGTCGGGTGGGCTAGATGTTGGCTCGACTGGAAGTGTTCTAGGCTAACTAGGAGTACTAGTGCAACTAGGATACACACATATACACATGCACGCAATTGGGTCGAGGGGCAGAAGGGTTTGAGCGAGTTAGGCTCTGGTTATTTGGGTCAAGGGTGGTTAGTAGGGTGCCTAGGTGGGTTGGCTCGAGTTTCGCTCAAGGTGGCTTGATCATGACTCGAGTAAATTATGAGATGGCTCGGTGTGTTCTAGTGAGGGTTAAAAACGAGATTTAATGAACTAAAATTAGAACCATGGGTCCACAGGTGTAGTTAATGACTCAAAAGGGTAGATTAGGTAATAAAAAGGTTACGTATAAAATTTGGGATCAAAATAATGTGTTTTGAATTTATCCGAAATTTAATCGCCTCTCGAATAGTTAATTAAAGAATTAACTGAAAAGTCTCGAATTAAGCCGAATAAAATTATGTAAAATTATATTTAAGCTCAAATAATTATTTGAAAAAAACCCATGTCATTAAAAGTATGAAAAAGATAAAATCGAGAAATTTTATGTATAGGGGCAAAACGATAATTTTACACTAGAAAATACGTAAAAGCTTGGCAGCGTCCCGAAGGATCATAACGCATGTTAAATGATATTTTTTGATTTAAAATGATGATTTTTATGAAAATATGATATTTTTTTATTTATGGTAAATGTGTGCAATTTATATTGTTTAAAATGATATTTTTGAAAATTTATGATATTTTTTAATTTTAAAAGAAAATGAAAAATGTTTTGAGGGATGTGAATTGACTGTGAAAAATGATATATGATTTTGTGGGAATGTCGTGAGAGGAAAATGCCACAGAGGGAGCCCATTTATGGGAAAAGACCCTAGAGAGAGCCCATCTATGAGAGAAGGCCCCCGAGGGAGCCCGACGATCGTATTTACATGGTGGAGCCTAGCGTCCACCCCCATGGACCATGCAGAGCTGAAGACTGATCAGTCGACCAAAGCATAAAAGCTAGTCACTTTCAAGGATCAAACATCACACAAAATGATAAATGATTAAAAGTTTTACGATTAAAATGATTTATGATATAAGATTTATGCTTAAAGATTTTTAAATGATTTATTTATGCTTAAATGATCTTTAAATGATTTTAAATTGTTTATTTATGTTCAAAATATTATTTTAAATAAAAGTATGAGCTTTATGCATGTGATTGTATATGTATTATTTGCTACTCATGTTTAGAACGTTTTGAGTCATTAGACTCACTATGTTTGTATGATGCATGATTTGTTGATTTTATGGGAGGCGCTGACGATTGAGTGGATCGAGTGCAGCAGTACACTCTCAAGGGACCTTTATGTTTCCGCACTAGCTTAATAAATAAAAGATTTAAAGGATTATTGTTAACGATTTGATTGGAGATATTTTTTTGCTTTAATTTATTGTTAGTTGATCTTTTTAAAGGTCGACGTAAGATTTTTGGTTAATCGATGATTTAGGGATATTTTGATACACTTGAGGTTTAAATATTAAATTATTATGATTTATGATAATATTAAGTTATATTATTTAGTATTTTCGAGTTTATGATTTATTAGTAAAAAAAAATGTCGAGGTCGTTTCAGTTGGTATCAAAGCCAAAGTTCCTTAAAGGGTTGTGTACTGTCACTCCGAGAAGCTCAAGAAGTCACGCCTAAAATATGTGAGTTTTTACTGCTTTATATTTTATATGCTTAAATTCTTTTAAAATGCTTTCATGATGCTTGATATAAATGTTAGTTGGATATTGCATGTTGCATGTAAAATGTTAAATACATGTTTGTTACGTGGTTTGGACAACATATACAAAGATGCATCCTAGAAGGATTTTGCGTAAGAATGATGAAAATAGATGTGATGAGGAGATTCCACCGCCTCCATCTAATCAAGATGCTAGTGCTCGTGTACTAGCCGGTATGGCCTGTTTTTTTGAGCAACACGTAGGAAATGGTGCGAGGGTTGGACCAGAGGCTTCTTATGAGGATTTTAATGGCACTATTGATCCATTCGTTGCTGAGGGATGAATTCGATCTTTAGAGGCTATATTTCATTATATGGATATAGCGGACGATGATCCAGTTCGTTGCACCATCTATCTTCTGAAGGGCGACGCTTCCTTGTGTTGGGAGGGAGCAGAGCGAGGAGTGAACATAGCGACATTGACATGGGAGGAGTTTAAGAGGGTGTTCTATGACAAGTACTTCACATCTGGTGTCCGTTCTAGGCTGAAGAGGAAGTTTACGAGTGTCCGTCAGGGGATTGGTGTGTTGCCGAGTTTGTGCAGAAGTTTGATAGGGGCTGTCACTTTGTTCCATTAATTGCCATTGATGCTGCTGAAAAATTACTACACTTTCTAAATGGTTTGAGGTCGACTATCCGTCATGATGTGATGCTCGGCGATACTACAAATTATTCTGCTGTCATTGGCAAAGCTTTTAGAGCCGAGGAGTCATTTAAAGACATTGATTGGGAGCTGCATAGAAAAAGGAACCGTGCTCAACAAGCTAGTCAGAGTAATAAAAAGCCTTATGTGGGACCACCTAAACAACTAGAACCACCAAAACCACAAGGGCAACCACCTAGAGAGAATATTCCGAAGGTTGATGAGAAACCACTGTGCAAGGAGTGCAATCGTCCACACAATGGCAAATGAATGTGGGGCACCTACAAGTGCTTCAAGTGCAAAGCATTGGGACACAAGGCTGCGGATTGCCCAAAGCTCAAGCAACCCGCTGTTGGAAAGGTCTATGTGATGCAAGATGAGGAGGCTGAGGCAGAACCAACACTACATTGATTTCAAGGTAACTAGCTGTTTAACATTTTTTCGATGCTTGTATTGCATGAAATGTTAAAATTGGTTAAGGTAATTGATTGCGGATAATGAAGAACATAGAAGAGAATAGGGTGCATGCACTACTCGAGCTGGATTTAGGAGTCAACATTGGGTTAGTAGTACAAATTCGAGATTTGTGAATTAAGTTTGAGGTGGATTAGGGGAAACAAGCTTCACAACTATCAAGACAAGGCAAATTTCAAGGACGAAATTCTTATAAGGGGGAGATTTGTAACGTCCGAAAAACCAAACCTACGTAAACCACATGCATGCAAAAATTAATTTAATTGCTTAATTGTTTCATTTAGTTGATTTTAAATGCTTGGATGACATTTATTAAATGATTAAAGGCATGATTGCATGATTAAATGATAATATGATATGATTTCATGAAATTGAAGGATTTTACCCGAATATTCGATAATAGGCAGGGGAAAGGAGACCGAGGACGACCAAGACAAAAATATTTATTTAAATATGTATAAGGCTTCCTAATATGATTAAAAATGATTTAATATTTCTAAAAATGTTAGAGTTCGAATTATTTTACGAGTCAAGTTCGATTTTTCCCAGGAAGCCGGTTTCAATGCAAACAAAGAGTTTTAAAAGATAAAAATTATTATTTTTGGGAAACTCATTTTATAAAATTTTATTATTTAATTAAAAGTGTTATTGGGCCAAATTTAATTATTTAAAGTAGGTCCAATTGCTCTTAATCTTGCAAGCCCAAAACCAAAACCCATTAGCATGTTGATTAAATTATAAATAAGTTACCTAGGACTTTTAAACACCACAACTCACTTGCAATCAGCTGAAAATTCACTCTCAACACACACCACAATATTAGACAAATAGGAAGAAAGGAAAGGCTAGGTTCTTCGTCATCCGGTCGTCCAACGTCGCACCCTCGTCAACTATTGATTATTCGAGCATTTTAACTGTAAAGACACATTTTCTAAACTCTTTTAAACATCATAAAAATCATATATGTGTGTTTTAATTGATTTAGCATTAAAAAATAGGTGTTTGAATATTTTTACGGTAGAACGTTTATTTTCAAAAATACGATGTTTTTACGCTTATATGAAAAATGTTTTGAATCCAATGAGTACGGCCAACGTAGGATGTTATATTAATGAATTATGGTTAAAACATGATAAAAATTAAAGGGAAATAAGGCTGGAACCGAAGGTATATCATAGGAAAAGAACCAAGGGTTTTATAGGTGCAATTTTTCTTGTTGGTTTGATTTTTGGTTCGATGGTTTGCATGGGGGCTCACGGCTTGGCTAGAACTTGGGTTGGGGCCTGGGATGGACGTGGGTCAGGGTCAGGAAGAGTCCTAGCTTTGGAGGAGTCCCGTGGAGCATCGACTCCTCGCGTGAACTTGTGGGGATTACAGCAGCCAAGGGGGCTAGCGGCTAGGGCAGGGAGGCTCGTGGTTTTTCCTATAGTGTCTAAGGAAGAGGGTCAACGGCTGGGACAAGGTTTGGTGCAACTGGGTTCGCTGCTGGCTCGAGAAAAAACGTGAGGGGGAATGGTGTGCGCGCAGCTGCTAGTTTCTCGAACTAGTGGCCCGCTGCAGGGGTTCAGGGGTCTTGGCTAGGCTTGGTTGGTCTGGGCTTGGTCCAGGGTCGGTTAGGGTCCCGGGGCTCGGTGGTGGCTGAAAGGGGATCGATTAAGGTGCTTGCTTGCGCAACAGAAATTTCAAAATTATTTTTCAAGCAAGAAAATGAAGTACCCTAAACTGTAGTGTGTAGCAAATACAATAAAACGCAAAAAGTCATACATAGGGTGTTTTAGAAAATTATCTATCAATCTTAAAAGATTGATCATGGCTCCAACTAAGATGTGAACACCTTAGCTCTTGAATGATAAACTATTCTACAAGCTTCCAATGAGCAATCCTTGCTCAAAAATTAAGTCTACCACAAACAAGGAAGATCCACATTACACTTGCAATAGAAAATGTAAGGCATTTTTCTTTGAGAAGTGTATGCAATCTTCAACAATTGAAGAAGCAAAATGAAGGAGAATCTTTCTCTAAAATTTCGGCCATTGCCATTTTAGGAGAGAGGGAGGAGTGTTTTCTTGGTGTATGAAAAAGTAAAACTGAGCATGTGCATGCCATGCCTTGGTTGTTGAAAAAGTAGCCTCCAACCCTTTTTCTCCCATGCATGCAATTATATTTGGGCTTGTAACAATTACAAGGCCCATGGACTTTAATTTAAATTTCTCAAATATATTTGAGACCATTTAAACCTTACTTGATTTAATCAAGCCCACTAGTTTAATAATTATTTCTAATTGCGATCTACAAGGCCCAATGTTATTTAATTAATTCAACAATTGAATTAATTTATTTATTTGGACTCTACTAGGTCCACTAGTGTTTAATTAATTCAACACTTGAATTAATTTAATTTAGTCCATAATAATGTTTATGAAAATCATAATTTTCAAATACATTATTTGTTTGGCCAACTTTTAATTTAGGAACATTTCCACAAATCAAAATTTTCATTCCCCTTATAGAAGTCATACTTCTAATTTTTCCGTTGCGCTTATATGGGCATACCCCAATTGGGGTAAACATTTTTTCCCGAGACTAAACATGTCCTTATATGAGCATACCCCAATTGCTCCATTCTTAATTATCAACTCCTTGATAATAAGAACATCAGAATTCAAGTCTGATAGTACCCAACCAATCATGTTAAACACCTAGCAGCATCGCTTACACGATTCCCTAGGTATCAAATGATATTGCCTATAAGAACCATTCAATTATGGTTAGCGTACAGTACGGTCCCTTCATCTCATATATCCCGACCGATTCGACAACTATTGGTATATCGAGAGCTGTCAAAGAATCAATACTATGTGTAATGCCTTAGTTGCATTGATGGTGTAATCTAAAAAACCTCTTTCTTAGTTACCACCATACTCTAATCAGTGATTTCAAACTACATACACATAGGATATCCATATCCGATGGTAAGCGGTGAATCCCCGACTACAATACATCGACTCCTATATGTTTCGACAAAACACCCAATCTTGCCACCTGAGGACCCCATAGGAGTCGGTAAACAAGTCAAAGTGCAATGCAAGCATATAGAGTCTCAATGTTGTCCCGGGTCATAAGGACTAATGGTGTACAACCATAAACTAGGACGTTTCCACTCGATAAGTGAGAACCACTTGGAAAGTCCTTTATGGAGGGTTGTTCACTGCACTCTACAAGGAGCACCTATCTGCATGTTCAGACATCACATTGTCCCCTACCAATGAAACATGGTACTCACATCGCAGTTACTAGTATCAAACTCGAGCGGCCTATATCCTTCTTTGCGGCGGCTGAATCGACTAGGAACTGTTTAGAATATACAGTATTGCAAATATGAGTTTCATGATACTCATAATATGAGCATCTCATATTCTTTCTACTATTTGTATATTCAAGGACTTTATCTATGCAACTAGCATGGGTATACAGATAAAGATGTGCCAAAACAATATTTTCAAATATTATTAAAATAAAGATTTTTTATACATAGAGTTTCATTGTGAACACTCGGCCAACACTTGGCTCGACGGGAACCTACTCTAACAATCTCTCACTTGCACTAGAGCCAATTACCCATATGCTTCAAATCCATCGATTCGCGGTGCTTCTCGAATAATGGTTTAGGTAAAGGCTTAGTTAGTGGATCAGCAACATTATCTGTGGAGCCGACTTTGTCAATCGACACTTCTTCTCTTTCCACAATCTCTCGGAGGATGTGGTACTTTCTCAATACGTGTTTGGATTCTGATGAGGCCTTGGCTCCTTTTCTTGATCTATAGCTCCCGTGTTTTCATAAAACACCGGGACAGGAGAAACTCCATTAGGAATAACGCCCAACTCTTGCACGAAGTTCCTTATCCTAACAGCCTCCTTTGCTGCAGCTGATGCAACAATATATTTGGCCTCAGTGGTGGAATCCGCAGTACTGTCTTGCTTGGAACTCTTCCAAGAGACAGCAGCATCATTGAGAATGAATACGAACCCAGAGGTTGACTTCGAGTCATCGATATCTCTTTGGAAGCTAGAGTCGGTATAGCCTTCCAATTTCAGTTCTCCACCCCCATAGACCAAGAACAACTTATTGGTTCTTCTCAAATACTTGAGGATGTCTTTCACAGCTTTCAGTGTGGAAGACCAGGGTTCGATTTATATCTACTCACTACACTTAGTGCGAAAGCCACGTCAAGGCGTGTAGATAGCATACCATACATGATGCTACCAATTGCAGATGCATAAAAAATGCTTGTCATCGCCGTTATCTCTGCATTAGTCTTTGGAGACATAGACTTGGATAGGGACACGCCATGACACAATGGTAGATGTCTTCTCTTGGACTCATCCATCAAGAACCGTTTCACGATGGTATCAATGTATGTGGACTGGGTGAGACCAAGCAATCTTCTTGATCTATCTCTATAGATCTGTATTCTCAATACAAAAGATGCTTCACCCAAGTCCTGCATCGAGAACTTACTCGCTAACCATATTTTAATTGATTGCAACATCCCTACATCATTCCCAATGAGAAGAATGTCATCAACATAAAGCACCAGGAATGTCACAGCACTCCCATTGACCTTCTTATACACACAGGGTTCCTCAGGATTCTTAGTAAAACCAAACTCTTTGATTGTACTATCGAATCTGAGGTTCCAACTCCTAGATGCCTGCTTTAGACCATAAATAGATCTCTGATGTTTGCATACCATATGCTCACTTCCGATGGATGTAAACCCTTTAGATTGAGACATGTAAATCTCTTCCTTAATATCCCCATTAAGAAATGTTATCTTGACATCCATCTGCCATATCTCATAGTCATACCATGCAGCTATGACTAATAATATCCTTACAGACTTGAACACTGCAACTGGAGAAAGGGTTTCCTCAAAGTCAACTCCTTGTCTTTGAGTATATCTTTTTGCCACCAATCGTGCCTTGAAAGTCAATAACTTCCCATCTGCCCCAAGTTTCCTCTTGTAAATCCATTTACACCCTATGGGAACAGTTCTCTCAGGTGGATCCACAAGGTTCCACACTTGGTTCGAATGCATGGAATTCATCTCAGATTCCATTGCTTCAAGCCACTTGGACGAATCGGCATCAGATAACGCTTCTTTGAAGGTCAATGAATCACATCCATTATTAGGCTCATCATGGCCCTCTTCAAGAAGCAGACCCTACCTCATAGATGGTCTCGAGACTCTCTCGGATCTTCTAGGAGCTTGTATCTCCTCTCTTGGCTCTTTGGGTGTGGGTTCTACAATTGTGGGTGTCTCTCGAACCTCTTCGATTTCTATCATCTTCCATTTTCTATCCAATAGAAATTCTTTTTCCAAAAATGTTGCATTTCTAGAAACAAACACCTTTGTTTCTTGGGGATGATAGAAGTAATATCCAACTGAATTCCTTGGATATCCCACAAAGTAACATAAAATGGATCGACTATCCAATTTATCTCTTACTACCTGCTTCACATAAGCAGGACATCCCCATATTCTAAGATAAGAATATTTGGGAGGCTTACCCATCCATATCTCATATGGTGTCTTATCAACTGCCTTTGAATGGACATTGTTCAACAACAGTGCCGCTGTCTCAAGCGCATATCCCCAAAAAGATGACGGCAACTCCGTGAACCCCATCATAGAGCAACCATGTCCATCAAAGTCCGGTTACGACGCTCCGAAACACAATTCAACTGTGGTGTAGCAGGCGGAGTCCACTGCGAGAGAATCTCATTCTCCCTAAGATACTCTTGGAACTCGACACTCAAGTACTCACCACCTCGATCAGATCGAAGTGACTTGATGCTTCGTCCCAACTGTTTATCTACTTCACTTCTGAATTCTTTGAACCTTTCAAAGGCTTCAGACTTGTATTTCATCAAATACACATACCCATACCTCGAAAAGTCATCGGTAAAAGTGATGAAGTAGGCATGTCCATGCTTAGCGGTGATGCTAAGCGGACCACACACATCGGTATGGATCAAATCCAATAACACTTTGGCCCGTTCCACATGGCCCTTAAAGGGAATTTTGGTCATCTTTCCTTTTAGACAGGATTCACAAATTGGGAGAAAATTAATATCAGACATATCAAACATGCCCACTCCCACTAGCTTGTTCACCCTTCTTAGGGAAATATGTCCTAATCGAGCATGCCATAATTGTGCCAAATTTAGAGTATCTTGTTTTCACTTGTTTTTTGTTGTTATTGCTTGGACATTGTTTAGGGGAATATATTTCAATTTTAAGTTGTAGAGATCATTTCAAGTTAACCCGTACCTATTAAACATTCATTCTTGTAAATATTGCAAACACCTTTGCTAAATAAACAAGAATATCCATCTTTATCAAACATAGAAATGGAAACAATGTTTTTCACCAAATCAGGTACAAATAAAACATCTCTTAAAATTAACTTAAATTCATTGTTCAAAAGAAAGCAAACATCTCCTACGACCTTGGCAGCAACTCTTGCTACATTGCCCATCCTCAAGAAGGTCTCACCTTCTCTTAGTCTCCTACTTCTTCCCATCACTTGCAAATCATTACAGAGATGTGAGCCACAGCCGGTATCCAATACCCAAGAAGTAGAATTAATTGAAATTTTTACTTCAATATAGAACATACCATTTCCAGAACTATTCTGGGCAAGATATTCTCTGCAGTTACGCCTCCAATGTCCAGGCTTCTTGCAGTGATGACATATGTCAACAGTCTTGTCAGACTTAACTGGTGTAGCTGCCACAGCGGGACTCGGAGCTTGCCTCTTCAAGAGCACGTTCTTCTTGGGACGTTGGAAAGAACGCTTCTTTCCCTTGCCAAGTGGACCAGTCTTCGTACCAGATGAAGAGCCCACATAAAGAACCGACTTCTCTTTCTTGATGGTGGACTCAAACGTAACAAGCATATTCACCAACTTCTCAAGGGTAGGCTCTAGCATGTTCATGTTGAAATTCACCACGAAAGGATCAAATGAGTTAGGCAGCGACAAGAGCAACACATCGGTGGTCAACTCCGAAGGCAACGTAAGATCCATGCCAACGAGCTTGTCCACAAACCCAATCATCTTTAGGCCATGCTCATGGACCGAAGCCCCATCTCGCATGCGTGAAGTGATTAGCTCCTTGACGGTAGCATGCCTAAGAGGTCGAGTCTGCTCACCAAGAGCTCCTTGAAATGAAAATGAATGTCAGCAGCACTCTTTGCATCCTCAAAACGCCTCTGCAGCTCATCATTCATAGAAGCCTGCATATAACACTTAGCTCACAAGTCATGGTCACACCAATTTTTGTAAGTCTGCAATTCCTCCGGAGTACAGCTAGTCGGAGCGTCAACAGGGGGCGACTCCGTAAGTGTATACTCTATACTTTTCGAATTCAAGATGATTTTCAGATTTGTTAGCCAATTGAGGTAATTAGGTCCGATTAATACGTTTTTGTCGAGTATTGCAGATAACGAATTGCGAATCGAAGACATTGTCAAAAATGTACCGAAAAGTAAAACAGATAAATGTTAATGACTATTTAAAATATTTAGTTAGATATAAAGTATGGACTTTTACTTCATAAATTTTCGCTCCCACTGTTTTTTGACATTTTACACTACCCTCTAGTGAAAACGGGAAATCTTTTCCACAGTAGGTACGTAAGGTCCAATTAGCAAATCATGATCCCGAATAATATTAGCCAATCATAACTCCTAAGAGGTAGTTTCCAATTGCATCACCATGAAACTCTCTGCGTAATATTTTGTCTCACGTTTGATTAGGACCCAATAATATGACGTCGTTCATATTTACGTGTCAAGCCTTACCTATCATTGTTGAACCTTAATGGACGGTCGCCATGAGTTCCCTCAAAAATATGAGCCGAAATCATGGGAGTTCCACATAGTTCACATCACCATGTCAATGGATGTCACAGCTTTCTGGTGTCCACGGCCCCCCAATAATATGAGTCGATCTCCGAACACGGGGGGCCCCCTAATAATATGAGTCGATCTCCGAACACGGGTAACGTTCATCATGCACCCATTGTCGATGGATGACATGGAAATTATAAACACCTTTATAATTCCCCTTTTCGGGCTTGATATAAATTTTGAATCTTATTCAAAATGAGGGTTTTTAATTTTTAAAGGTCTCATCATTAATTTTGTTTAAAAGCTCGTCATGTTTGATCGTATGTTTGCCGGATTCATGCAACTTTGTTATTATCATAATAATAATGCACATACTCATTATTTATAACATATCATGCATATATTATAAACAGTAAACAAAACAAGGATGTTCAATCGCCCGAAAACTAATAGCCCGTGTGAGCTAAGCACGGGCCTAGGTCCAATCCTATGGAAAAGCATGGGATGCAAATGCAATTTTTACATAAGCTTCCAATATTTACATGTCTTCGATCTTCATAATCATCAAGGCCACCATCTTCCAATCTTGATCTTCCACTATTCTAATATTTACAAATAAATATCCATGGCAAATAGGGATACATCTCATGGGGTGGGAACGGGCCATAAACCAAGCCCACTTTATAAATTGATAATGATTACAATCATTCAACAAAAAATATTCTAGCATACACCTAGCAAATTGGGCTTGGACTTTTGATCATGCTTCATGCATAATATCACATATCATACACCATCAATTAATTATCACAATAATAAATTGATCCAATATTATATATCTTGATCCAATCACTAACCGTCACGATTATAAACCAAATTAACAAAGTATACAAACTCCTTTGTCTAATTTATAATTAATTTATTTATAACCGAATTTCTTGTAAATCACAATTAACTATAAATAATTAAATTTCAACTTCAATTATTTATTTCATGAGAAAATATGTACAACTTTTGTAAATTTAAACTTAAGGGCCCAAAAAATAATTTTTCACCAAAAACATTTTGGCCCATTTAAATTCACAAATTGTATTAGCCATCTAATGACCCAACAACTTCAAGGCCCATGACACGCACCCTAAATTATATTGTGTAGCAAATACAATAAAACATAAAATTTCATACATAGGGTGTTTTAAAAATTACCTATCAATTTTAAAGATTGATTATGGCTCCAACTAAGATGTGAACACCTTAGCTCTTGAATGGTAGACTATTCTACAAGCTTCCAATGAGCACTCCTTGCTCAAAAATTAAGCCAACCACCAACAAAGAAGATCCACCTTACACTTGCACTAGAAAATATAAGGCATTTTTCTTTCAGAAGTGTATGCAATCTTCAACAATTGAAGAAGCAAAATGAAGGAGAATCTTGCTCTAAAATTTCGGCCATTGCCATTTTAGGAGAGAGGGAGGAGTGTTGTAATGCCCGAGATTTTATTACTGTAATCAGGCATTAATTAATTGACAGAATTGAGATTTCAGGAGCTAAAGTAAGACGTGAGTGGAGAAGCCGGGCGCCGATGCATCACAAGACCAAAATTTTGTACAGAACATCTGGCGCCCGAGCGGTAGAAAATGACCGCCCAAGCGCTAGTGCACCAGAAGCCGAGTACCCGGACAGAGTGTTCCGTGCCCGAGCGGTAAAGATCGATCGCCCGAGCGCCGCCTGATATACATGAAAAATAAGCCACTTGTCTTCAGCATGCATTGGGATATATATAAACCCTCCATTTCATTTTAGATACTTCAGGAAGAAAACCGAGAGCTGTGGAAATATTTCAAGTTTTTCCTTTGAATCATAGAATTGTGATTTGTGCAAGATCCGTCCGTCCGATTTTCAATCCGACTTAAGTACTGTACTTCTCTTGTCAAGAGCTTCGACATGACGTAAGTTTATTTACTTTTTGATATGGTTCGAAAATATGATGTTGGAGGAATCATGATTTGCTTACTATTCTGTGTTCCTGAGAATTTAGACATCGTATAATTGAAATCTGATTGAAGAACTGATACCGTATGAAATTGTTATCATTTTAAGAACTGATTTGATTGTAATTATACAAATTTGGTATCAGATTGAGTTATTGAGATTGATATCTGTTGATATTGTTTTGCTGGGTATATTGAGATTGTACTGTTATGCCGTCGAAACAGAATTAGATTGAGTTCTGATTATATCCAGTATTGGTTGAGTTGTATATTGAGTTCTCATTATGTCCAGATTGAGTATTGACAGCTTCGAATTCATGAATTCGACTTGATCAGATTGATCTACGACAAAAGAAAGGTATAAATCAATGTTAAATCGGGAAGATACGACTCGAGTTAGAGTTGACTTGAGTTTCCAAAAAACCACATACTTTATTTTATTGCATTGATGTTTGCAATTCATGAGATTGATATGCTTAGTCTATTGATTTATAGCAGAGCATGTATTGAGTCATGGGCTGATGTGCCTAGTCATTGGCTGAGGTGCCAAGTCTTTGGCAGAACCGCCAAAGCACTGGATTTTTGGTGTATCGATGTTGCTTAGGAGTAGATCGACTTCTATCGCTGAGATTCGATACAGAATGCCAAAGTCTGAGAATAAGAACGTACGACCATCTAGATGGGAGAGTAAGTGGGGAGACTGTTGCGTTCTTATTCAACCGGGATCCCTAAATTAGAGAATAGTCGAGTCAGAGTTTATGAGTCAAGAGTTTGATTTACAGTCATATATCGATTCATGTCTTTCAAATTGTGATGCATGTTATTGATAACTGTTCCATGCTTTTATATCTGTTTATATGATTGCATGTATACGTTGTTTGTGGGGCCCTTAGCTCCTAATCGTTATTACAATGCACTTTGGTTAGGGTTGACTAATTACAGCGGAAAACGAGTTTAAAATTTCTTTACTTTGAGCCCAAAATATTTCTTCTATAATTTAAATACTAAAAATAGTATTTAATCTCACATCATAAACATGCCCACACGTAATCAAAACCAATCATATACAAACAGCTCATATCCTCGGGACATGCCCCGGTATATAAATACATATACATATATACTGGGAACAAAATATAAACCTCAACTCAAACTGTGACTCACTCCAGAAGTACCATCTCCGGTCATCCGATATCCTGGAGTACCTGCCATTGTCCACATACAAAGACAACAACAGCCCCCCTTGGGGGTGAGCAAAGCTCCGTATGGAACTACCATCATATATACCACAAGTATCTAAACAATGATATATGGTATGCAATGCATGTATGTCGTGGAGGTATCAGGTCAAATGCCCATCCACTGAGCACATGTCAGAATCAAACGAATCGCTATCAAATCAATGCTCGAGCTGGCACACCGGCCTCAATAAGGGATACTCGTACGATAGCGTCGACAAAGCGCCATCAAATCCCAAATCTCATATCCAATATTGGGGCCACTAATGTCTATGTTTTTAAGGGTCACATAATACCAAACATAGCATTGTGTTCACGAACCCCAGAATCCAATCAAATCATATCAGGGTATCTAAGGATCATAGCTCAACGTGCATGTCATGTATCGATGTATGCATCAAACGATGTGTGTTAACAAAACATTTATTTTATACATCGATATTCCAATCACAATGTCATGTATGTCACATCAGGTCATCACGTAAGGCATATAGACACATATTCTCAATCCAATCAATCAAATATATATCATATAATGCAGATACTTGTCGTATGTTATCCGGTCGCAACATACCTCAATTCTTCGTTTCCAGTTGATGTAGCCTGAAGATATTGATATTACACTTTATCTACATCAATAACATATTTATTTCAATAAATAACATCATTCAAAATCAACAAAATAAATTTCAAATATCTTTTGAAACTTTGAAATTTCATATCAAATTGAAATCATAACATAATTCAATTTCGACTTCAAAACTTAGTTTCTTGTCGGTTATTCTACTACATATATGAAATTCAACTTCAAATACATGCTATTTCAGCACTTTGATATTTCAAGCTGCTGGAACTAGAAGAAAATTACCTCAGTCAGAAGCCCTCGATGCGAAGATCACAAATATATAATTTGTTTTGCATTTAGACAGCGTTTCGAAGTCGATTCGCACGAAAGAAAATCGAAATCTCTCAAATTCCCTCGAAATTATTGAAATTAACTGACGGAGGAAAGAAAGAGAAGAATTTATTCTTATCCCACCGCCTCTCGCGCTAGGACGGTAGATTTTTCAGCGCCCGAGCGCGAGATATTCTGCCCCAGACTTTTGCTTGTACCGCGCTCGGGCGGTCACAAATTACCGCTCAGGCGCGACATGTTCTGCCCAAACCCACTTGCATCGCGCTCGGGCGGTCGCAAACTACCGCTCGGACGCGAAGTGTTCTGCCTGAACACAATTGCCATATACCCTGGCGCTCGGGCGGTCACTTTCTACCGCCCGGGCGCCACATGTTCTGTACAAATATTGACTTTTGTAATATTTTGGCGTCCGGCTTCTCCACTCGAGCTCTTACAACGTCAACTCATATTCAATATTAATTTTCCCAATTTCATTGTCATACATCAATGCATAATCACATATCAAATTCATGAATTATCGATAATCACATAGGATTTACGATAATATGATACACGGTCCTTACATTTCTCCCCCACTTAAAAGATTTCGTCCTCGAAATCTCAAACATCTCTATATACATAACATTGGCAAACATATATATGTTACCAGTTATAGTACATATCAAAACTAAAATCAGTAAACGGATCAAAATACATCGAATACAATGGAACAGATGGACTAGTATCAAATAAATGCGGATACGAATCTCGCATTTTGCTTTCCAATTCCCTCGTCGACTCTTCAATACCATGTCGTGTCCATTGTACTCGAACCAAAGGGATCGATTTATTTCGCAATATCTTTTCCTTTCGATCCATAATGCGAACAGGTTGTTCAACATAGGAAAGAGAAGGATCAAGTTCAACTTCATTAGGTGCAAGTACATGTGATGGATCCGGTTCATATTTCCTCAACATAGAAACATGAAATACATCATGAATGGCAGATAAAGCTGGTGTAATGCCAATCGATACGCAAGATCACCAACTCGATCCAGAATTTCGTATGGACCTACATATCGAGGAGATAATTTCCCTCGCATGCCGAATCGAACAGTGCCTCTAAAGGGAGATATTTTCTGAAACACTCTGTCACCTTTCTGGAATTCCAAGGGTCGTCTTTGTTTGTTCGCATAACTCGTTTGACGATCCTGAGCAGCTTTCATCCGCTGCCGAATTAACTGAACCTTATCGTTCATTTCCTTTATCATTTCAGGTCCAGTCAATTGTCTCTCTCCAATTTCATCCCAGAATAACGGTGATCTACATAGTCTCCCATATAGAGCTTCAAACGGTGCCATACCGATACTCGTCTGAAAGCTATTATTATAAGAAAATTCAACCAATGGTAAAGCATCTTGCCATCCCATTCTGAAGTCCATAACCACAGCACGCAACATATCCTCTAACATTTGAATCGTACGCTCGGTCTGGACATCAGTTTGAGGATGATAAGCAGTACTCATAGCCAAACGCGTACCCATCGCTTCCTGAAAACTACCCCAGAATTTAGAAGCAAACCTGGGATCACGATCTGATACAATCGAGACTGGCACACCGTGCAGTCTCACAATATTCTTGATGTATAAACGGGTCATTCTCTTATAAGGATAAGTCCGTTGATATGGAATAAAATGTACGGATTTCGAAAGCCGATCAATAATGACCCAAATAGCATCACAGCCCTTGGGCGAACGAGGTAAATGAGTCACAAAATCCATAGCAATATGTTCCCAATTCCATTTCGGGATTTCAAGACTATGAAGCAATCCTCCCGGTTTCATTCTCTCGGCTTTCACTTGCTGGCAGACAAGACATTTAGAAATAAACTCAGCAATGTCCTTCTTCATACGTTTCCACCAGAATTGAGGTCTCAATGTCAAATACATCTTTCGACCTCCAGGGTGAATACTGTATTTGCTATAATGTGCTTCCCGAAAAAGGGCAGATTTCAAATCAGAATTATCAGGCACTACCACCCGACCATTAAGTCGTAAAGAACCATCAGAAGAAATCTGGAATCCAGACTGATGTCCAGCAGATACAAGCTCTTTCGACTTTTGGATCTGAGCATTGTTGCGTGTTTTCTTTATTGCTCGCAAGCGCACGACGTCAAGTTATAGTAAAATATATTATTGAGTACAAGTGTCGATTCCACGAGGAGTGTGTATATAAACGTATATTAATGCTTGTGATTAAAATAGTCTTGACTTTATTTAGAAAAATCAATTTAAGGATTTGATTTTATGAATGACTAAATTGAAATTGGATTAATTAAAATATAACACCAAATTTTAGCAAATAACAATGAGATAAAAGATCTAGATCGCCGATTTCACTCAACTATCCACCATGTGTAATTTCTTGTAGTTATTTTGTAAAACTCCTTCTTATTCAAGAGCCAAGAATCCTATAATTATCCACTCCCTCTCCCGAGTTTTAGTAGATTTTAGTTATCTAAAATTTGATTGCAATGTTCCCATCAACAATCTACAAATAAATAACACATCAAGCACTAGATTCTCTATAAGCTTCAATAGCATTATAGGCCATCCCAAACTCTATAAATACCATTGATGTATTTTTTCTTTTTCTTGTTTATAATTTCCTCTTCCGAGTGATAAATTGTAAACATATAAATCATTCAAATTATGGCCAATAAATTGAAAGCATTAAGATTGAAATAATACAAAAGAACAAGATGAAGAACTTAACTAGCTTAGTTCATAGATTCCAACACATGGTTTCTAGTTTTGTTCCACCATTCCTCTAGATATAAAACTTAGTTCATAATAACAAAATCGAAACAACAAAACATGGTTTTAAAATAAGACATAACAAATGAAAAACAAAGGAAAGAAGAACTTAGAACAAGAGTTTGAAGAGCTGATTCCGTTCCCGGAGTTGTACAAAAGATTTCTTCCAAATTTGATGAATTTGATCTTCAATCTAGTAGTAGTAGCCTCCTTCCCTCTTTCCTTGGCTCCCCAATACCCTAGATAGTAGCAAATGATGTCTTATTATAGTCTAGACAAGATAGAAGTCGTAGCACACAAAATTCTCCAACTTCCACGCGCAGCACACAAAGTTACAGAATTTTCGGATTCTGTTTTTCGAAGACCGCGGGTGCGGTGAAGAACAGACCGCGGGTGCGGTCCTCTTTCTGGTGTATGAGCGCAGGTGCGCTGCATATTTCAGTGCGGGTGCACTAGCTTACCGCGGGTGCGGCACATGAATAAGCGCGGGTGAGCTACAGCTACTGTATTTTTTTTATCTTCTTGCACTTTCCAATTCAACACTTTTAATACTTCAAACTCTTATTCTATACTTCCAAACTATAACAACAAAAACAACAACAAATCAAATAACTTGCTCAAGAATCACATAATTCTAAGTTAAAAACAAGTAATAAAAGTGAAATAAATTACACTTATCAAACTCCTCCAAACTTAGGATTTTGCTAGTCCCGAGCAAAAATAAAAACACACAAACAAATAAGTCATGAAATATTTTTAAAAGAACTTGGCCTCAAGATAATTTAACTAACTCTTCATGCATTCACAAGTCAAATCAAACAAACCAATTTTTCATCCGGATATAATCATGCAATCGGTTAATTTTCTTAACTTTCAATCTATTCAACTCATGTTTCAAAACATTCTCAATCTATTTCAATTTTTACAAACACAAATCAAGAGGTCTTTTCGGGTAAAAATTGGGTTCAACGATATATTCAAGCAAGAAAGGAGTACCCAATAAATATTTGATGCAATAAGGTGTGTGTAAAATTGATCAAGATTCGTACTCAATGTAAGTGTTTATCGATTATCCATAGGCTTGATCCTCCCAATCACTCTCTACTAGTATATTGGACAACTTATGACTTGGTCAATAGGATTTTCAATGCTTGTAATGTTAGGCCTTGGCTCATGGCTACAAATAAAGATTAGGAGTTCAAATAAGGGAGTAAGTTGAATTTTATCTCTTTTGCAAACTCCACTTTTTCTTTTATTTCCATTTTTTTTATTCCTTTCTTCTCTTTTTCTCCCATTTTCTCCAACTTCTTCAATGAAACATCATTTATTTTTTTTTCTTTTGTAGGAGAATTTCAATTTCTTTGATACTTTGAATTCTTACTCCCTTGAAGAGGTAGGAAATTAATGTTTAAGATATTCAATAGGGTGGTAAATGTGGGATATTTGGGGGTCTTCTACACATATTCACGTGTGCCATTCGAATTCATATAAGCTACAAAGAGGTGAAAAATGATAAAAATTTTATTTGGTAGCTTGAAAGGCTCAATCGATCCAAAAAATCACCTAAATCATAGTTTGTCCGTATTTCGCCTCGAGTGTTGTTTGGATAGTTCTAGACAAAATCTCAATTCACTAACACAAAGTAGAATCTAATCATCGTGAAAAGTGATGTCTCAATGCATCAACAAAATACATATATATTCAAAAGAAAAGTGCTTGGCTTCCAAGAAATTTCAAGAACACAATTCTTTTTCTCATATAGGCTCAATAGGGCATCAAATGAATCTTTATGAACAATCTAAATAGGCCCAAATAAATTCAAAGATTTCCTCAATCATATATGTAGAACCCGTAAATCAGTCTACGTATAAGCCATGCATAATTCTAGTATTTTAAATTAAAATGATTTTATTTCATGAATATTTAAATGCTTTTCCTTAAGTTGATTATTTTATGCAGTAGTTTGATTTTTATCATTTCAGTTAATTCAGTGAGGCCGAACTAGAGTTGGAGTTTTGAGATAGAATTTAAGATTCAGAAAACATTTCCAGAATTTATTTTAGTTAGCTAGTAAGTTAATTTAAGTTAAAAGGAAGTTTAAGGAATTATTTAAGTTACTTGAGGTGAGTAGAAAATAAATTCATTTAAGTTCCATAATTAAGAGATTAGTTCACTAAATTATTTAAAGGATAGATGAAGCTTTTGGGGGTTATAAATTTACTAAATAAACAACATTTCCCCTCCATTTATGAGTTAGATTTCGGCCACCCCTTGGAGATGCAACATTTTTTTGCCAACTCACCCTTTGACCCATTCTTTGTTAAGTTTAGCATGCAAACTTTTTTTTTATTTATTGGTCAACCTTAATTAATTAATATTAGAGCATATCCTAACCTAGTCTAGATGAGAATATCGGCCACCTCATTCCCCCCAAGAAGACTTGATCAAACAATTTCAAAATTTAAATGAGAGGTAGACTTAGTCTTGCCCTTTGAATTCCTTTATTAATGGATCATCCCCTCACTCTCCTAACCATCATTCTCCACCCCTCCATCACCGAAATTCAGATAGTTTTAGAGGCAAAAATCGTGAGCCACTCAGCCATTAACAAGAGAAAATAATCGAGTGAAGAAGCAAGAAAAGAAAGCGTTCCACCTCCTCCGCGCCGGATCGTCTCATTCTTTCGTTTTTCTTTCAAATGAAACCAGGCATGCATATATTCTTCCTTGACTCTTCAATCAAGTCCTACTATCATTATTTTTATATTTCATGATCATCATTTCTTGCAAAAACCGAAATATATCAAACATTTTTTCAGAAAATAAAGGGTGCAGAATTTCGGCTTTCATGATGCTCTTCACAGTTTCTTTTGTTTTGATGGTTCCAGGTATTGGTTCGATTCCAGGCTCCCAAGGCGACATCTAGACATGTAATAGGATGCATTAGGACCATGTTGGCCCATTCATTAACCCCATGCACGCTGTAAGTTGAGAAGATGACAACAACTTCCCATTTGTGTCCATATGAGTTTCGAAAAAAAAAAATTCAGGTTGCTGTCAAAGGGAAAAGTTTCTGATCATGGCTGCCCAAAATGCCTATAGCCATGGTTAGATCACTTCCATAGCATGTCTAAGACGTGACTAAGTCGGCCTTTTGGTGGTTTGGTCCTTTGTGAATCGATTTTCAAATAAAACAACAAGAACAGCCCCTTCCCCCTTTCGGCTTTCTCTTGGTACAGCATGTGTATTTCGAAAATGGTGGAATGGTGTAGATCATGGTTGGCCTATGACCCTTAGCCATGGTTCATACCATACCCCTAGATGTCTAGATCGTGTCATGGTCAATCAAATGGCCATTGGAACGATTCGTGACAGCAAAACAAAAGCAATGCATCCTACGTGCAGAATTTGTTCTCGGTTGGAACGTTCGGTTGTTTGCTGGTGTGATGCGAATTGTGGCTGGTCTAGGGCCCTTAGCCATGGTTCAAATCATTCCTTAGGATGTTGGTAAGAGGTTTTGGTCGGTGGTTCAAGCCCCAATGGCCATTAGTCTCGCAAACAACGCAAGAAACCAAAGCACAGCTGCTGTATTTTTGGACAGCAACTTGCGGTGACGATTCAGTGGCTCGTTCGAGTTCTCGGTTGGCTTTTAGCCCATGACCTTGGACTGGACAGTGCCTCATTGAGTTAGGAAGGTCATGTTTATGACCGTTTGTGATTCGGATCATTTTTGAGGTCGTACGAGAATTTACGGTGCGATGTGCCAAATTGACTCTAGAAAGAGCGTTTCATGTTTTGGCCTCCATTCACCTAGATTTCGACCCTCACCATTTTAGGAGCATAACCTCATCATTTTAAGCGTATTTTAATCATTACTATAGGATGTTTCAGTGTTGGTTCGGGTTGGTTCGGAGTCATGATTAAGTACGAAGTCATTAGGCGCACTTGTCTCAGTTTTTGGATTTAATTGCATAGTTTGGTCAAGTAAAAGCTATTGCATATTTTTCATGGCATATTTAGGTTGCAGCGAGCCTGGGAGCGATCCAATCCATTTAGTAGAATTAGTACAGGATATTTAATTCAGTTATTTAATTATATTACGTGCAAAAATACAAATTTTGAGATTTATGCGATATTGCTTGTGGTCACTTTACTATCATGATTAAACCCGGTCGCCAGTTACTGGTCCGGTCGTCAGTTAACGGTCAGTTCAGTTGTTTCACCCAATATACTGTGGCAGTAGTCTGATAAGACGTACATTATTAAACCCGGTCGCCAGTTACTGGTCAAGTCGCCAGTTACCGGTCAGCTCAGTTCAGTTTAGTTCAGGGACCACTTGCGTAGACCATAATTTCACCAGAAAATTATTACATGCTATTTCAGTACAGGGCTCCAAGGAGCAAACATTTTCACTATGATTTTCAGTTCAGTTATGCACGTATTATAATTGCTCATGACAAGTTATTTTCGCATTATGCCTCATGACATGATATTTTTTTATCCCATGCAAAATTTTACTATTTATTTACTTATTATTTACGATATATGCATGTTGAGTCTTTAGACTCACTAAACTTGATTGTTGTAGGTGCTGATGATGTCGGGATAGAGGGCGGGGACCAGTGAGCAAGCTCGAGTCGGCAGTAGTAGGACCCGAGGACCTCAGTTCAGCATTTATTATTATTTGTCTGCTCAAACATTTTTATCGTTGGATAAACTTTTACTATTATTTCGAAAATGTTAATTTCTTCCGTTGCCACTTTGAACATCAAACTTTATTTATCAGTTCATTTATGAAGGAGGCAATTTTAATTATTTTAAAAAGAAAATTTTAAATTTTCCCGCAAATTTCCAAGTAAGAATTTTCAGGCCTCTACAGCTGGTATCAGAGCAATGGTTCTGTATATGGTTGTACTACTAATGATCTCGAGAAGCTCACGAAGTCACGTCTTCGGTCTGTAAGTTTTTCATTTACGCATTTTATTTAAAGCATGAATAATTTTTAACAGGATGATTTCATGAGATATTTTACGCCCAGATTTTTATTGCTCAGTATTTAAATTTAAATAAATGATGGAATTATGCATGTTAGTTACGTATGGGTTATGTATGGAACAGTATGCACCCTAGACGCATTCTCGAGCGCACTAGAAATGAGGAGCCTCGCCAAGAGGACAGGGAGGAGCAGAGGCAGGAGAGAGACTTACCACCTCCACCACCCCCTCCACCTGACATGAATGCCCAGATGCTAGCTGGGATGACCCAGTTCTTCGCACAGTTTGCGGGGAACAATGCCGTGGCGACCAGGCCGACAGGGCCCGAGGCTGTATATGAGAGATTTATGAAGATGCGTCCGAAGGAGTTTTCAGGGACGTCGGACTCTATGATTGCCGAGGGCTGGATCAAGTCCCTCGAAGTTATCTTCGAGTTCATGGAGCTTGGGGATTCAGATCGAGTTCGTTGTGCCTCTTATCTGTTCGGAGGGAGATGCCCGCTTATGGTGGGAAGGAGCTTCAGTAGCCCTTAACTTGGCTACACTGTCTTAGGTGCGCTTCACGGAGGTGTTTTACTCCAAATACTTTACGGATGAGGTGTGTTCGCGTTTGACCAGGGAGTTCATGACCCTGAGACAGGGAGATCTGACTGTTACGGTGTTCATTCGTAAGTTTGAGAGGGGTTGTCACTTTGCGCCCTTGATTGCGAACGATGCCAGTGCCAAGCTGAGGCACTTTATGGATGGTCTGCGGCCGATCTTACACCGCGATGTTAGGGTTGCGGGCCCTACTACCTTTGAGCTTGCTGTTTCCAGGGCTCTGGCTGCAGAGCAAGATTTGATTGATATAGAGAGGGATCTCTTGGGAAAGCGACCAGTACAGGTACCACACCGTCCTCCTCCTCCTCAGCAGCATCAGCATCAGCATAAGAGGCCTTTTCACGGCCCGCCCAGAATCAGAGGAGGACCTCAGCAGCAGCAGCAGGGACGCGCAGTCCCGAGGCCATTTGAGCACCCAGTCTGTCCCAAGTGCTCACGCCGTCATCCTAGAGCATGCATGTATGGCTCAGGGAAATGTTATAAGTGCGGCATCACAGACCACGTGCTGCAGCAGTGCCCCCGGAAGAATCTGCCTACCCTAGCCAGAGTTTTTGCTCTCCATGCTGCGGAGACGAACCCCGATACCATTCTGATGACAGGTACCTTACAGTTTTAAGTTTATATTTGCATTCCAATGTTTTGGGAATCGGGATTAAGATTTTGAACTTAGTATTGCGATAGGAGTGCATGCTCTACTCAGTATTATTTTCGGGATTAAGATAGAAGAACTCTGACCTTTGCATGCCTATAAGCTTAGCTCTTGTGATTATTGGTTTCAACTTAGTGTTCCGAAATTTCAGAGAGAATTTACATAGCTGGCTCAGCTACCAAAGCCCTGATAGATTCAGAGGCCACTCATTCATTTATTTCAGGAGGTCTTTGCTAACTTCCTCAAGGTCAAGACCATCGGGCTAGATGTAGCCTATTCAGTAGTATTGCCTTCTGGTGAGGAGATGGCAGCTACCAATGTGATCCGAGACATAGATTTTGAGCTCCATGGAAATCTCGTTTATGCGGATCTGATCGTGTTGCTGATGCCAGAGTTTGACATCATCCTAGGGATGGACTGGCTATTGCGGAACAGAGTTTTGATTGACTTCCAGCGGAGATCTGTTCTAGTCCGACCGTCTGGAATGACCCAGTTCTTATTTGAGCCGGACAGGTACTTTCCTTTACCGCGCATTATTCCGTATGTCCAGGCTAGGAAGCTCATGCATAGAGGGTGTCGGGCATTTCTAGCGACCTTTATATCTATCCCCGAGGCGCCCAGTCGGTCAGCTTCAGATGTTCCGATTGTTAGAGACTTCTTAGAAGTTTTTCCTGAGAACGTCTCTGGTATGCCACCTGAGAGAGAGGTGGAGTTTTCTATCGAGCTTATGCCAGGTACGGCTCCGATCTCAAAAGCACCATACCGACTTGCACCGACAGAGATGGCAGAGCTTAAGAAGCAGATTCAGGAACTTCTTGACAAGGAGTTCATTTGCCCTAGTTTCTCACCTTGGGGCGCGCCAGTCTTATTTGTGAAGAAGAAGGATGGCTCTATGAGGCTTTGTATTGACTATCGGGAGTTGAACAGGGTTACATTGAAGAATCAATACCCACTTCCGAGGATTGAGGATCTGTTTGACCAATTGCACGAAGCTTCGATTTTCTCTAAGATTGATCTGCGTTCAGGTTATCACCAGTTGAGGGTGAGAGACGCCGATGTTTCGAAGACAGCTTTCAGGGCTCGTTATGGCCACTACGAGTTCCTTGTGATGCCGTTCGGTTTGACGAATGCGCCAGCGATCTTCATGGATCTCATGAATCGCGTATTTCAGCCGTACCTCGATCAGTTTGTGATAATGTTCATAGACGACATTCTCGTCTACTCCAAGAATCAGAAGGATCACAACAGGCATCTGACCATAGTGTTGCAGACATTGTAGAAGCACAAATTATTCGCAAAGTTCAAGAAATGTGAATTCTGGTTAGAGAAGGTGGCGTTCTTAGGCCACATTGTTTCTAGCAGTGGCATTGAGGTAGACCCAGCGAAAGTTGCAGCAGTCAGAGATTGGATTGTGCCGCAGAATGCATCAGAGATCCGCAGTTTTCTTGGCATATCAGGATATTATCGGAAGTTCATTAAGGGATTTTCCTCTATTGCCGTTCCACTCACAGCACTGACAAAGAAGAATGTGAAATTTGTTTGGAGCGAGGAGTGTCAGAAGAGCTTCGATACTTTGAAGCAAGCTCTTATCTCAGCACCAGTTTTGGCCATGCCGTCAGGGCCCGGTGAGTTTGTTCTGTATACCGATGCTTCGAAACTCGGTCTTGGCGCCGTATTGATGCAGCATGGGAGGGTGATAGCTTATGCTTCTAGACAGTTGAAAACTCATGAGAAGAACTACCCTACCCATGATTTAGAGTTGGCCGCCGTAGTTTTTGCCTTGAAGATTTGGAGGCACTATATGTATGGAAAGAAATGTCAGATCTTTACCGACCACAAGAGCTTCAAGTATTTCTTTACGCAGAAGGAGCTGAATATGCGTCAGAGGCGTTGGTTGGAGCTTGTGAAGGACTATGATTGTGACATTAGCTACCACCCGGGTAAAGCTAATGTAGTTGCAGATGCACTGAGCAGAAAGGTCGCAGTGATGGCCCATTTGGCAGTTTCGAGACCTCTTCAGTTTGAGATGCAGAGGTTTGATCTTGAGACTTATCCTCGAGGTAGAGTTCCTTGTCTATCTACCTTGACCATTCAGTCTTCCCTTATGGACCAGTATTCGCAGTGGTCAGTCATCAGATGAGCAGTTAGCAAAGTGGAAGCAGAGGGATGAGGCCAAGGGCAGTGTCTTGTATTCAGTCAGAGATGGTATTGTGAGATACCGAGACAGGATATGGGTTCCTAGAAGTGGTTCTATCCGAGCAGACATTTTATCAGAGGCCCATATGTCGCCGTACTCTATTCATCCAGGGAGTACGAAGATGTACAAAGATCTGCAGTTTTTTATTGGTGGCCTGGTATGAAGAAGGATATCAGACGGTTTGTATCCGAGTGTCTGACTTGTCAGTTAGTGAAGGCCGAGCATCAGAGACCAGCAGGTTTGCTCAAGCCTCTTCCTATTCCCGAGTGGAAGTGGGAGAACATTACCATGGATTTTGTGACCAGTTTTCCGAAGTCAGCCAGAGGATCGAATGCCATCTGGGTGATTGTAGATCGTCTTACCAAATCAGCGCACTTCTTGCCTATTAAGACGACTTTCACCATGATTCAGTATGCGGAGTTGTATATCTGAGAGATAGTCCGACTCCATGGCATTCCAGTTTCTATCGTATCTGATAGAGATCCCAGATTTACTTCCTCATTTTGGAAGAGTTTGCAGTCGACTATGGGGACGAAGTTGCTGTTTAGCACATCTTTCCATCCGCAGACAGATGGGCAGTCAGAGCGGGTTATTCAGATTTTGGAGGATCTTCTCCGTGCTTGCGTCATTGATTTCTGAGGGAGTTGGGAGTCGAACTTGCCATTGGTTGAGTTCACCTATAAAAACAGCTATCAGTCATCTATAGGAATGGCTCCGTATGAAGCTTTGTGTGATCGCAAGTGCAGATCTCCTGTTCATTGGGATGAAGTAATAGAGAGAGCAGAGTTGGGTCCAGAGATTATTCAGCAGACTGCCGATGTAGTAGTCAAGATCCGTGATAGGATGAGGACTGCTCAGAGTCGACAAAAGAGCTATGCAGATCAGAGGAGGAGAGAGTTAGAGTTTGCTGTCGGCGACCATGTCTTTTTGAAGGTGGCACATATGAAGGGTGTCATGAGATTTGGGAAGAAAGGGAAGCTCAGTCCGAGATTCATTGGACCATTTGAGATCCTCGACAGAGTTGGGACGCTAGCTTATCGTGTGGCTCTTCCGTCGAATCTTGCCGGAGTACACAATGTCTTCCACGTCTCTATGCTGAGGAAGTACATGGCGAATCCTTTGCATGTGCTGAATTTTGAGCCGTTGCAGCTCACTCCGAACCTATCTTATGAGGAGAGACCAGTGCAGATCCTAGACAGGCAGGAGAAGAAGCTTCGGAACAAGCTGGTTAAGCGAGTGAAAGTCAAATGGCTTAACCATTCTGAGGAGGAAGCTACGTGGGAGTCTGAGCCAGAGATGAGGAGTCGGTACCCCGAGTTATTCGGTGAGTTTTAATTTCGAGGACGAAATTTTTTTTAAGGGGGGAAGGATTGTAGAACCCGTAAATCAGTCTACGTGTAAGCCATGCATAATTCTAGTATTTTAAATTAAAATGATTTTATTTCATGAATATTTAAATGCTTTTCCTTAAGTTGATTATTTTATGCAGTAGTTTGATTTTTATCATTTTAGTTAATTCAGTGAGGCCAGACTGGAGTTGGAGTTTTGAGATAGAATTTAAGATTCAGAAAACATTTCCAGAATTTATTTTAGTTAGCTAGTAAGTTAATTTAAGTTAAAAGGAAGTTTAAGGAATTATTTAAGTTACTTGAGGTGAGTAGAAAATAAATTCATTTAAGTTCCATAATTAAGAGATTAGTTCACTAAATTATTTAAAAGATAGGTGAAGATTTTGAAGGTTATAAATTTACTAAATAAACAACATTTTCCCTCCATTTATAAGTTAGATTTCGGCCACCCCTTGGAGATGCAACATTTCTTTGCCAACTCACCCTTTAACCCATTCTTTGTTAAGTTTAGCATGCAAACTTTTTTTTATTTATTTGTCAACCTTAATTAATTAATATTAGAGTATATCCTAACCTAGTCTAGATTAGAATATCGGTCACCTCATTCCCCCCAAGAAGACTTGATCAAACAATTTCAAAATTTAAATGAGAGGTAGACTTAGTTTTGCCCTTTGAATTCCTTTATTAGTGGATCTTCCCCTCACTATCCTAACCATCATTTTCCACCCCTCCATCACCGAAATTCAGATAGTTTTAGAGGCAAAAATCGTGAGCCACTCAGCCATTAACAAGAGAATATAATCGAGTGAAGAAGCAAGAAAAGAAAGCGCTCCACCTTCTCCGCGCCGGATCGTCTCATTCTTTCGTTTTTCTTTCAAACGAAACCAAGCATGCATATATTCTTTCTTGAAGTCCTACTATCATTATTTTTATATTTCATGATCATCATTTCATGCAAAAACCGAAATATATCAAACATTTTTTCAGAAAATAAAGGGTGCAGAATTTCGGCTTTCATGATGCTCTTCACAGTTTCTTTTGTTTTGATGGTTCCAGGTATTGGTTCGAGTCCAGGCTCCCAAGGCGACATCTAGACATGTAATAGGATGCATTAGGACCATTTTGGCCCATTCATTTAACCCATGCACGCTGGAAGTCGAGAAGATGACAGCAACTTCCCATTTGTGTCCATATGAGTTTCGAAAAAAGAAAATTCAGGTTGCTGTCAAAGGGAAAAGTTTTTGATCATGGCTGTCCAAAAGGCCTATAGCCATGGTTAGATCACTTCCCTAGCATGTCTAAGACGTGATTAAGTCGGCCTTTTGGTGGGTTGGTCCATGGTGAATCAATTTTCAAATAAAACAACAAGAACAGCCCCTTCCCCCTTTCGGCTTTCTCTTGGTACAGCATGTGTATTTCGAAAATGGTGGAATGGTGTGGATCTTGGTTGGCCTATGACCCTTATCCACGGTTCATACCATACCCCTAGATGTCTAGATCGTGTCATGGTCAATCAAATGGCCATTGGAACGATTCGTGACAGCAAAACAAAAGCAATGCATCCTACGTGCAGAATTTGTTCTCGGTTGGAACGTTCGGTTGTTTGCTGGTGTGATGCGAATTGTGGCTGGTCTAGGGCCCTTAGCCATGGTTCAAATCATTCCTTAGGATGTTGGTAAGAGGTTTTGGTCGGTGGTTCAAGCCCCAATGGCCATTAGTCTCGCAAACAACGCAAGAAACCAAAGCACAGCTGCTGTATTTTTGGACAGCAACTTGCGGTGACGGTTCAGTGGCTCGTTCGAGTTCTCGGTTGGCTTTTAGCCCATGACCTTGGACTGGACAATGCCTCATTGAGTTATGAAGGTCATGTTTATGACCGTTTGTGATTCGGATCATTTTTGAGGTCGTACGAGAATTTACGGTGCGATGTGCCAAATTGACTCTAGAAAGAGCGTTTCATGTTTTGGCCTCCATTCACCTAGATTTCGACCCTCACCATTTTAGGAGCATAACCTCATCATTTTAAGCGTATTTTAATCATGACTATAGGATGTTTCAGTGTTGGTTCGGGTTGGTTCGGAGTCATGATTAAGTACGAAATCATTAGGCGCACTTGTCTCAGTTTTTGGATTTAATTGCATAGTTTGGTCAAGTAAAAGCTATTGCATATTTTTCATGGCATATTTAGGTTGCAGCGAGCCTGGGAGCGATCCAATCCATTTAGTAAAATTAGTACATGATATTTAATTTAGTTATTTAATTATATTACGTGCAAAAATACAAATTTTGAGATTTATGCGATATTGCTTGTGGTCACTTTACTATCATGATTAAACCTGGTCGCCAGTTACCGCTCCGGTCGCCATGTTACCGGTCAGTTCAGTTGTTTCACCCAGTACACTGTGGCAGTAGTCTGATCAGACGTACATTATTAAACCCGGTCGCCAGTTACCGGTCAGCTCAGTTCAGTTAAGTTCAGGGACCACTTGCGTAGACCATAATCTCACCAGAAAATTATTACATGCTATTTCAGTACAGGGCTCCTAGGAGCAAACATTTTCACTATGATTTTCAGTTCAGTTATGCACGTATTATAATTGCTCATGACAAGTTATTTTCGCATTATGCCTCATGACATGATATTTTTTTATCCCATGCAAAATTTTACTATTTATTTACTTGTTATTTACGATATATGCATGTTGAGTCTTTAGACTCACTAGACTTGATTGTTGTAGGTGCTGATGATGTCGGGATCGAGGGCGGGGACCAGTGAGCAAGCTCGAGTCGGCAGTAGTAGGACCCGAGGACCTCAGTTCAGATTTGTCTGCTCAAAAATTTTTATAGTTGGATAAACTTTTACTATTATTTCGAAAATGTTAATTTCTTCCGCTGCCACTTTGAACATCAAACTTTATTTATCAGTTCATTTATGAAGGAGGCGATTTTAATTATTTTAAAAAGAAATTTTAAAATTTTCACGCAAATTTCCAAGTAAGAATTTTCAGACCTCTACAATATATGTGTTTACAAAAATTTATTTCAATGTCAAATGAAAATCGCAGAGTTGTTTAGAATTTATAAATTTCAAATTTACCAAATCTCATGATTGTTCTCTAAATTTTTCAAATTGATTGATGAACATTAATGAAATGCATGACCTTTCTTCTCAATACAAAAATTTTGATCATCATTGGCCATTTCAAAAATTTTCATGACTATGATACTACAAACACACAAGCAACAAACTCACAAGAAAAAATAAAACGCTCAAATAAAACTAAATAAAATGAACAACACACAAAATAAAATAAATAACATCTCTCCCCCAAACATAAATATGTGCATCGTCCTCGATGTACATGATCATGAAAGTTAGAGAAATACACATACCTCGGATAATGACCGTCAGTGGTCATTTTCATCCTCATCATCTGCTCCTTCTTGTGGTGGTTGATATTCAGGCGGATCATATGCGGGTGGCCATTGCGGAGGTTGTGGAAATGGATTACCAGATGTGGAAGCTGATGGAAATTGTTGAGCCAAGACAGATGTGAAATCCATCATATAATCCATGAATGTATCGGTCCTAAACCGAAACGCGTCCATGTCTTTGCGTTGTTGGCGCATTTCCTCTTCCAAATAAGTTAATCTATCTCGCACATTTCTTCGTTGCGGTTGTGTTTGTTGTTGTTGGGCCTGAGCATGGTCACGTCTTTCAGCAGCTCTTTGGTTGAATTCTATTTGAGCTTCACGTGTATCTTGTTGATCAGATGTCAGTGACCTATGTGGTTGAATTACCACAATGGCATTTTTTGGTTTCAACAATTCTTCGTTTGCTGCCCAAGTCACTCCCGCATAATGGCATAAGTCTGTGATAAGAGAAGGGTGGAGGAGTCCACTAGGAGAGTTACCTTTTTCATAATCTAGCATTGAGTTATGAAGCAATTGACCTAAATCAATTGTCTTTCCCGTTAAGATGCAAAAAACCAGGATTGCCCTCTTCTTGATGATGGTGGTAGTATGTTCAGTGGGCTTAATCCTAGCCGAAATGAAGGAATACCAATCTTTGGCAACATTTTTCAAATCAGATTTGGCCAGGCTTAAATAAACATCTTCTCTCATTCGCCACTCTGCTCCCTCGATGCAAATAGTCTGAAGAATATCATTATAATCAACTTCCTTGTTCCGGTATTGTTCATATTCATCATGCATCATTGAAGGGATACCATACATTGTGTTGATGGTATGCGCATCAAAAACTACCATCTTTCCTTGCACAAAAACCTTCAAGTGATCATGCTTAACCTTAAGGTTAGCATAAAATTCTCTTACTAAGGAAATAACCGCATCCAGTGGTGGCTTGCCAAACTCCTTCCAATGCCTAGCAGTAAGCATGAATCCTATTTCAGTTCGTGGGAAGCTCAAGTCAAAGCCCCTCTCTTTCACAATGCTCTTGTTTAGAATTTTGTCATAGTTTTCCTCCGCTTTCTCGTCCCAAAACTTATTTGCATCATAATTTGCAGATGATTTGATTGTTTCTTTCTTCGGAGGCATTTTATCAAACACCTTCAAATCACCAACTTTCCCTTCAATCTAATTCACAAAACTAGATGATTCTTTCACACCCCCAAACTTGTTAACCACAATAACTACATCTCAACAATATACACACCGATTCAATCAACAATATCAAGATTGTACTCCACTAAAATTCAATTTTCTTCCATAGCCAATGACACTCATAATTTCGAATTTGAAAGCAAATGTACTATGGAATGGCTCACCTTGAGTGTTGAATTGTTTCTTGTAAGAACAAAATCAAAGCTCCTTTCAATCCTTGGGTGAAATTTTCGGGCCTCCTATCAAACCCTAGGTTTGATGTTGATTATGTGGAATGAAGATGGAGAATGAGTGGAATGAGTGAAGTTATGTAGGTGCGAGTGATAAATTTTTGCTTGGAAAAACAAAATTTGAGTGTGGAATGTGTTCTTGAGAAGGATTTTCGAAGTGAAGGAGAAATTTGGGAGAAAAATTCTTCGGTTATGTCCAATTTCTGCCCCTTTCTGAGTTTGAAATGATCGACCGCGGGTTCGCTAAGAACTTACCGCGGGTGCGGTAAAGCTACTGTGATTTTTAATTTTTTCGATTTTCAGCGAACGCGGGTGCGCTGCTTTTTGTACCGCGGGTGCGGTGTTGACTCTGGAAATGTAGTGCGGGTGCACTATCAATTACACCGTGGGTGCGGTATGGCTACTGGAATTTTATGTTTTTTTCTTCAATAAGCACCGCGGGTGCGCTCCAAAAGAGACCGCGGGTGCGCTCCAAAAGAGACCGCGGGTGCGCTCCAAAAGAGACCGCGGGTTCGGTGTAGGTACTGGAAAATTTTATTTTTTTACTTTCATCAACTACCGCAGGTGCGGTGTTTTTCCAGCGCGGGTGCACTATCAGAAATTGTTTTCTCCTCAAATTTTAATCCTGAAAAACAAAATTGAGTTCATAAGATTTTGGGAAGATAAAAGAACACATTATATCAAAAATACACATCCTAAAATAAGAATACAAGAATAATAAAAAAAAAAAAACCGAAAACAAAATGCAATAGAGAAACAAAAATTTGGGTTGCCTCCCAATAAGCGCTTGGTTTAACGTCTTCAGACCGACTATGCCAATTCTGTTCATGGTGGTTCGCTCAACCCAATGATGTCGATATTCCTTACTTCGGTCCCATAGTAAGGCTTAATCCGCTGTCCATTCACCTTGAAAGTTCTTCCATCATTACACTTTAGCTCTATAGCCCCATGAGGATACACTGTTTACACAACAAATGGCCCTGACCAACGCGACTTCAACTTACCAGGAAACAACTTCAGACGAGAATTGAATAATAATACTTGTTGCCCCGGTTTGAGCTCCCTTCGAACAATGATTTTGTCAGGCCACTTCTTAGTCTGCTCTTTGTAGATCCTGGCATTCTCATATGCGTCATTTCGGAATTCTTCCATTTCATTTAGTTGCAATTTTCTTACATCGCCATATGCTTTTAAGTCAAAGTTCAACTTCTTAATTGCCCAGAATGCTCGGTGCTCCAACTCAAGTGGCAAGTGACATGCTTTTCCAAATACGAGCCTATAGGGAGACATCCCAATAAATGTTTTGAATGCGGTTTGGTATGCCCATAGTGCATCATCCAACTTGAGTGCCCAATCCTTCCGATTAATGTTGACTGTCTTCTCCAATATTTGTTTAATTTCCCGGTTGGATATTTCAGCTTGTCCATTCGATTGGGGGTGATACGCCAGTGCCACTTTATGCTTCACACTGTATTTAGCCAAAAGTGAGTTGAAAATGTTATTGCAAAAATGCGTACCTTAGTCACTTATAATGGCTTTCTGTGTTCCGAACCTCGTGAAGATGTTCTTATGCACGAATTTAGCTACAACACGAGCATCATTAGTATTGGTGGCGATTGCTTCCACCCATTTTGAAACATAATCCACAGCTAATAAAATATAAGAATTACCAAAAGAAGGGGGAAAAGGTCCCATGAAATCAATGCCCAAACTTCAAAAAGTTCTACTTCCAAAATATTCGTCAATGGTAGTTCGTGACGTCTAGAAATGTTTCCTAACCTCTAGCATCTATCACATGATTTTACTAAGGTATAACTATCTTTAAACATACTAGGCCAATAGAAACCAGATTGCAATACCTTAGCTGCTGTTCGTGTTGCTCCAAAATGTCCACCATAAGGTGACGAGTGGCATTGCTCCAGAATTTGGTGTGCTTCGACGCCATCCACGCATCTCCTTATAACTTGATCAGCACATCTCTTGAATACGTATGGATCATCCCATAGGTAAAACTTTGCATCGTGAAAGAATTTCTTCTTTTGGTGATAACTCAAATCTGGAGGGAGAGTACCACAGGACAAGAAGTTAGCTATATCAGCAAACCAAGGGAGTTTCGAATTTACCTCAAATAGCTGTTCATCTGGAAATGCTTCTTTTATGGTTCCTTCATCTTTTTTATCTTCAAGTTCGAGCCGTGACAAGTGGTCGGCTACTTGATTTTCACACCCCTTCCTATCCTTGACTTCAAAATCAAACTCTTGGAGCAATAAAATCCACCTTATCAAGCGTGGTTTTGCATCCTTCTTGGCAAATAGGTATCGAATAGCTGCATGGTCAGTGAAAACAATTACCTTTGTTCCGACCAAGTAGGGTCTAAACTTGTCAAATGCAAACACTACTGCAAGCATCTCCTTTTCAGTAGTTGTGTAATTTTGTTGTACAGTATCCATGGTTCGACTTGCATAGTAGATTGATCTAAAAAATTTATCACGCCTTTCTCCCAACACCACACCTACTGCATAATCACTAGCATCGCACATCAACTCGAAGGGCTCCTTCCAATCTGGTACTATCATGATTGGTGATGTCACCAATGCCTTCTTGATCTTCTCAAATGCCTGCAGACAATATTCATCAAAAATAAAAGTGGATTCTTTTTTTAAGCAAATTACACAAAGGTTTAGTAATCTTAGAAAAATCTTTAATAAATCTACGATAAAACTCGGCGTGTCCTAAAAAACTCCTTATCCCTTTGATGTTCTTCGGTGGTGGAAGCTTTTCAATTGCAACCACTTTGGCTCTGTCTACCTCTAATCCCTTAGAAGACACTTTATGTCCAAGAACAATACCCTCTTGGACCATAAAATGACACTTCTCCCAATTAAGAACTAAGTTCTTTTCTTGACATCTCTGCAAAACAAGGGAAAAGTTATGTAAACAGTGATCAAATGAAGAGCCAAATACCGAAGAATCATCCATGAAGACTTCCATTATGTCTTCCACCATATCTGCAAATATGGCCATCATACACCTCTGAAAAGTATCAGATGCATTACATAACCCAAAAGACATCCTCCTAAAAGCAAACGTTCCGTAGGGGCACGTGAATGTTGTCTTCTCTTGATCCTCCGATGCTATAGCAATCTGGTTATAACCTGAATAACCATCTAAAAAACAGTAATGACAATAACTAGCAAGTCTATCAAGCATTTGATCAATAAAAGGTAATGGAAAATGATCTTTACGTGTGGCATTATTCAACTTTCTATAATCAATACATACTCGCAATCCAGTCACAGTACGAGTAGATATTAGTTCATCATTTGCATTCTTTACCACAGTCATTCCACTCTTTTTAGGCACTACTTGCACGGGAGACACCCAACTGCTGTCAGAAATAGCATATATAACTCCAGCATTTAACAATTTCAACACTTCATTTTTTTACTACCTCTTTCATGGCTGGATTTAGCCTTCTCTGATGATCCACATAAGGAGCGTATGACTCTTCCATTAAAATCCTATGCATGCATATGGTGGTACTAATCCCCTTGATATCAGAAATCGACCACCCAAATACAGTTTTAAATTTCCTCAACACTCTCAACAATTTCTCTTTTTCATCTAAAGTAAGAAAGGAAGAGATAATTACCGGATATGTCAACTTCTCACCCAAGAAAGCATAGCAAAGATGACTTGACAATCCTTCAAAACAGGGGATGAATGTATAATCTCTGAACACTTTTCTTCATCCAACTTCTCCTTTGCGGCTTCCTTCACCTTTGGAAACTCCTCAAGAGCCAAAAGTTGCTCTCTCAATTCCCAATCATCATCATCAACTCTACCAACAGTACTAGAAAGGCATCTTTCTAATGGATCTTTTACTGTATGACTTATACCAATCTCAGCAACACAAGAGTCAATTATATCAATGCATTTACAAGTACTCACCTCGTCATTACCTTCAATAGCCTTATAGATGTTGAATATCACAGCTTCCCCACCAACTCTCAAGGTGAGTTCTCCTTTGTGTACATCTATCGATGCTTTTCCAGTGGCTAAGAAGGGTCGCTCAAAAATCAATGGAGAATCTTGATCTTCCTCCATATCAAGTATTACAAAATCAGCGGGGAAAATAAACTTGTAAACTTTTACCAAAACATCTTCAACAATTCCACGAGGATAGGTGAGTGACCTATCTGCAAGTTGCAAAGTTATAGTGGTTGGTTTTACCTCCCCAAGCTTCAAGTCCCTGTAAATAGAAAATGGCATAAGATTAATATTTGCTCCAAGATCACATAAAGCTTTATTAACATGATTACCACCAATAATACAAGGAATAGTAAAACTCCCTGGATCTTTTAGTTTTTGTGGTAACTTCTTTTGGAGAATGGCGCTACACTCTTCGGTCAACTTCACTGTCTCGAACTCTTGCAGCTTCCTCTTCTTTGACATCACATTTTTTATGAACTTTGCATAGTTTGGCATTTGCTCTAAAGCATCAGCAAATGGAATGTTGATGTGAATCTTCTTGAAAATTTCCAAAAATTTTGCAAATTGATCATCAATAATCTTCTTCCTAAATCTCTGTGGGTATGGAAGAGTCGGCTTAAATACTGGAGGTTGTTCAACTTCAACTTCAGCTTTGGATCCCTCGGTTTCAACTTCTTCAACTGTCTTCTCGCTTTCCTCATTCTCTTTGGATTTTTTAACCTCAAGTTCTCTTCCACTTCTCAAAGTTACAGCTTTGCATTGCTCCTTTGGATTCACTTCAGTATTACTTGGAAATTGACCTCTATTTTGATCTCTCAATGCATTAGCCAACTGTCCAATCTGTGTCTCCAATGATTTCATTGTGGCACCCATATTTCCCATGTGAGTTTCCATGCCATCAAGACGAGATTCAGTCCTAGCCATCCTTTTACTAGATTCAACAACAAATGTCCCAACTAGGTCCTCAAGTGAAGGTTTTCCTTCCCCCTTTGATGTATTGAACCCGGTGGAGGATTCAACACATTCTTATTATTAGCATATGTAAAATTCTCATGATTTCTCAAACCAGGATGATAAGTGTTAGGGGGAGGGTTACCTCGATATCCTCCGTAGCCACCAAAATTCCTATTGTTGATATAATGAGCCTCATCAGGAATATGTGGTTCTTCAGTAACAACCGATGCATTTTCAACCTCTGTTGTACTAACTTTATTCATAGCTGCAATTTGAGTTGTTAAAGCTGAAACTTGTGCAGTCAGTGATGTAATAGGATATATGGCATAAATCCCAGCTGGCTTCTTTAGTCCTAAGCTCTCAGATGGCCACTGATAACTGTTAATGGTCATCTGTTCAAGCAAATCATATGCTTGATCAGGTGATTTGGCAAATATCGTGCCACCAGCTGCTGCATCCACAGTGCCTCTTTTTTGCCCATTCAAACCATTGTAAAACAATTCAATCTGTACCCAATCTTCAAAACCATGGTTTGGACACCTCCTCAACAACTCCTTATACCGTTCCCATGCCTCATATAATTGCTCAAAGTCAGTCTGCCTAAAAGTACTTATCTCAATTTTCAACTGTGCAGACTTCGCAGGTGGAAAATATTTAGCAAGGAACTTGGTTGCTAACTCCTGCCATGTAGTGATACTCCCCAAAGGAAGCGATTGGAGCCATCCTCTTGCTTGGTCCCTAAGAGAAAAAGGAAACAAGCGCAATCAAATTATATCATCAGGAACACCATTTATCTTTACCGTGTCAGTGATTTCAAGGAATGTTCTGAGATGTAGATGAGGATCTGCGGTAGCTGCTCCTTCAAACTGATTATGTTGAACCATGTTTATTAATGCAGGCTTGAGTTCAAAGTTGTTTGCATTAATAGTCCCTCGTGCTATTCCTGAATAATGAGTATTTAATACCGGCCTAAAATGATCTCTTATGGGTATTGCAGGGGGTGGATTTTCATTATCTCTGTTGTCAGCCATTGCTTGAATCTCTTCTCTTCTTACCTTTCTTAATCTTCTTGCGGTTCTTTCGATCTCAGGATCAAAGATAAGCAAGTCAAGATTTTGCGTTCTTCGCATGCACTGTCAAACAAGAATAAAAAACAATTCAATATTTAATGTAATACAATAAAAACAACTCTAAATTAAAATCAAGAATAATTGGTAACAATACTAATATAAATTTAAAATAAACACTCCCCGGCAACGGCGCCAAAAACTTGTTGCGTGTTTTCTTGATTGCTCGCAAGCGCACGACGTCAAGTTATAGTAAAATATATTATTGAGTACAAGTGTCGATCCCACGAGGAGTGTGTATATAAACGTATATTAATGCTTGTGATTAAAATATTCTTGACTTTATTTAGAAAAATCAATTTAAGGATTTGATTTTATGAATGACTAAATTGAAATTGGATTAATTAAAATATAACACCAAATTTTAGCAAATAATTTTAGCAAATAATAATGAGATAAAAGATCTAGAGGTCCGATTTCACTCAACTATCCACCATGTGTAATTTCTTGTAGCTATTTTGTAAAAATCCTTCTTATTCAAGAGCCAAGAATCCTATAATTATCTACTCCCTCTCCCGAGTTTTAGTAGATTTTAGTTATCTAAAATTTGATTGCAATGTTCTCATCAACAATCTGCAAATAAATAACACATCAAGCACTAGATTCTCTATAAGCTTCAATAGCATTATAGGCCCTCCCAAACTCTATAAATACCATTGATGTATTTTTTCTTTTTCTTGTTTATAATTTCCTCTTCCGAGTGATATGTAAACATATAAATCATTCAAATTATGGACAATAAATTGAAAGCATTAAGATTGAAATAATACAAAAGAACAAGATGAAGAACTTAACTAGCTTAGTTCATAGATTCCAACACATGGTTTCTAGTTTTGTTCCATCATTCCTCTAGAAATAAAACTTAGTTCATAATAAAAAAATCGAAACAACAAAACATGGTTTTAAAATAAGACATAACAAATGAAAAACAAAGGAAAGAAGAACTTAGAACAAGAGTTTGAAGAGCTGATTCCGTTCCCGGAGTTGTACAAAAGATTTCTTCCAAACTTGATGAATTTGATCTTCAATCTAGTAGTAGTAGCCTACTTCCCTCTTTCCTTGGCTCCCCAATACCCTAGATAGTAGCAAATGATGTCTTATTATAGTCTAGACAAGATAGTAGTCGTAGCACACAAAATTCTCCAACTTCCACGCGCAGCACACAAAGTTACAGAATTTCCGGATTCTGTTTTTTGAAGACCGCGGGTGCGGTGAAGAACAGACCGCGGGTGCGGTCCTCTTTCTGGTGTATGAGCGCAGGTGCGCTGCCTATTTCAGTGAAGGTGCACTAGCTTACCGCGGGTGCGGTACATGAATAAGCGCGGGTGCGCTGCAGCTACTGTATTTTTTTTATTGTTTTGCACTTTCCAATTCAAAACTTTTAATACTTCACACTCTTATTCTATACTTCCAAACTATAACAACAAAAACAACAACAAATCAAATAACTTGCTCAAGAATCACATAATTCTAAGTTAAAAACAAGTAATAAAAGTGAAATAAATTACACTTATCAAGCATCGCTTCGTTGGGCCTTTCGTATTTTCGATATCAAGCTCGGCTCAATTTGCAATGATGAGACAGTGATAGAATTCCAATTCGAGTGAAAAGTCCAACCAGAAGTACATATATCCTCGTGTACTTTGGTGACACAAACAGAGGCTAAAACAGAATCATAAACTTTCCGAATAAGGGTATCCGCAGTAACATTCATCGATCCAGGGTGATATTGAATCTCACAATCAAAATCCTTCAGGAGATCCATCCACTTGTGTTGCCTCATATACAAATCAGATTGAGAAAAGAGATATTTCAGACTCTTATGGTCCGAATAAATAATAAACTTTTCTCCATACAAGTAATGGCGCCAAATCTTCAATGCAAACACAATGGCGGCCAATTCAAGATCATGAACAGGATAACGAGTGAGATTTCAATTGACGAAACGCATAAGCAACCACTTTGCCATGTTGCATCAGAACACAGCCCAAACCTTTACTAGATGCATCTGTACATACCACAAATCCTCCGGTATCTGAGGAAATAGTAAGCACAGGTGCTGTGGTCAATCTCGTCTTCAATTCAAGAAAACTAGCTTCACATTCATCTGACCAAATGAATCGTTGATTCTTCTGCGTCAGTTGAGTAATAGCTTTAGCTATTTTTGAAAATCCTTCAATAAAACGACGATAATATCCAGCCAAACCCATGAAGCTACGTATCTCAGGAACATTCGTAGGTCTCGACCAATTTAATACAGCTTCGACCTTCGCAGGATCAACAGATATGCCATGTCTCGAAATGACGTGGCCCAAAAATACCACCTTGTCCATCCAAAATTCGCATTTGGACAATTTAGCATATAAGTGACTAGTACGAAGAATTTGAAGCACCAGTCTCAAATGTTCAGCATGCTCCTTTTTCGATTTTGAATACACAAGAATATCATCAATAAATACAATAACGAATCGGTCAAGATAATCTCGGAAGACACGATTCATTAAGTCCATAAAGATAGCAGGAGCATTCGTGAGACCAAAAGGCATAACCAAGAATTCATAATGGCCATACTTCGTACGAAAAGCAGTTTTGGGCACATATTCGTCTCGAACTCGTACTTGATGATACCCAGAATGAAGATCAATCTTCGAGTATACAGAAGTACCCTGAAGCTGATCAAATAAATAATCGATACGAGGAAGTGGGTACTTATTTTTCATAGTAGACCGATTCAGTTGCCTATAATCGATACACATTCGCATAGTACCATCTTTCTTTCGAACAAATAAGACCGGAGCTCCCCAAGGTGATACACTCGATCGAATATATCCCTATCGAGAAGATCCTGTAATTGTTCTTTCAATTCTTTCAATTCCAGAGGTGCCATGCGATAAGGAGCTTAAGAAATAGGCGCAGTTCCCGGTACAAGATCAATATTAAACTCAAATTCTCGATGAGGAGGAAAATCAGGAATCTCATCGGGAAATACATCTGGAAACTCTTTCGCTACAGGAATCTCAGATAAAGAAGGTTCTTTTTTAGAGACATCAATATCGTAGATAAGATAACCCTCATCTCCGCTAGTCAAAAGTCGAGACATTTCCAAGGAAGATACCAATGGAATTTTGGCTTGGGAACCCTTGCCATAAAAATTCCACCTGGGTCCATCAATCGGTCGAAATCGAACCACTCCATGACAACAATCAACAGTAGCTTGATTCGTCATCAAGATATCCATGCCAACAATACAATCAAAGTCGTGCATTGGGAGGACAATCAAATTCAGAAATACCACATTATCCTCGTATATCAATACACAATTATGCACAACGTTCTCAGACAAAATAATCTTCCCTGCTGGCGTGGCTATCGACAAAGTATCATACAACGGGGTACACTAAATATCGTGAGATGCAACAAATGCATGAGATATGAATGAATGAGATGCTCCCGTATCAAATAAAACATGTGCAGTATAATCGCAAAGCGTGCAAATACCTACAATCACGCCACCAGAAGCTTCTCTCGCCTGATCCTCGGTTATGGCATACACTCTTACTTGAGGAGAAACTTGGGCACTCTGACCACCCGGTCCTCGATATCGTGGGACACTCGACTGCTGAAAGGATGGAGCAGGAACAGTAGGTCTCATCCTACTATGGCCACCCCTAAATCCTGGCTGGGGTTGGGAAGAAATCGTACCCCTGTTCGAACATACTCGAGAGAAATGGCCTTCCTGCCCACATTGATAACAAATACCAAACATATCTCGACACTGCTCGATAGTATGTTTACCCCCGCAATGGCTACAGTAGGGAGCAATCACAGGACTCCCTCTCTGAGATCCACTAGAACTCGAAGAAGACGAAGAAATAGAACCAGTCTTCTTGAACTTCTTACCTCTTGGCCGCAAAGTAGGCTGCTGAGCTGACACTGGAGGTGGAGGAGTATACTGTGGACCTCCCCGCCTAAGTCCAGCCTCAGATGCCTTAGCTCGTTCAACTGCCTCTGCGTAGCTGGTAGGCAATCCAGAAACAACATAAGTATATATAGCAGGATGTAATCCATTCACAAACCTGTTATATTTTGCCTTCGCATTCCCAGCTACGTGAGGTGCAAACTTCAACATAGTAGAAAACTTCGAAGAATATTCTGCAACAGTCATCGTTCCCTGCTGCAGATTATTAAATTCATCCTCCTGAGCAGTATAATTGGATGGAGGGGAATACTGCTCCAAAAACTGGGCCTTGAATACATTTCATGTGACTTCAATCCCGGCCACTTTCAATCCAATCTCAGCGGCTTCCCACCAAGATTTAGTCCGGTCTTTCAACTGATAGAGAGCAAGTTTCAGTCTCCGAGCCTTGGAATACTCAACAATATTAAACAAGTGCTCGATATCCTTTAACCAAGCCTCTGCTCTTTCAGCACTCTCAGTGCCAAAGAACCTCGGTGGTTTCAGATCCTGGAATCGAGCCATCACTACATCCATGGACAATCCTTCAAATTGTCCAACTATCCTCTCAGTACTGCTACTCGCAGTTTCATTTGTGTGATCCATCTACAAATCAAATGATGAATATCACAAATCAATATCAATTTCACATCATAATCATCTCATATCATCAATCTCATCAATAACTTACTCAAACTAAATAAAGTAGGAGCAAATAATACAAATAGATCAAACACAAGCGCACAATTCATTTGTGCCTATTCAAGTGTACACAAAACTCGATCGAGCACTCCCAGCTATGCTCTGATACCACTCTGTGTGGGGCCCTTAGCTCCTAATCGTTATTACAATGCACTTTGATTAGGGTTGACTAATTACAGCGGAAAACGAGTTTAAAATTTCTTTACCATGAACCCAAAATATTTCTTCTATAATTTAAATATTAAAAATAGTATTTAATCTCACATCATAAACATGCCCACACGTAATCAAAACCAATCATATACAAACAACTCATATCCTCAGGACATGCCCCGGTATATAAATATATATACATATATACTGGGAACAAAATATAAACCTCAACTCAAACTGTGACTCCCTCCAGAAGTACCCTCTCCGGTCTCCTGATATCCTGGAGTACTTGCTATTGTCCACACACAAAGACAACAACAGCCCCCCTTGGGGGTGAGCAAAGCTCCGTATGGAACCACCATCATATATACCACAAGTATCTAAACAATGATATATAGTATGCAATGCATGTATGTCGTGGAGGTATCAGGTCAAATGCCCATCCACTGAGCACATGTCAGAATCAAACGAATCGCTATCAAATCAATGCTCGAGCTGGCACACCGGCCTCAATAAGGGATACTCGTATGATAGCGTCGTCAAAGCGCCATCAAATCCCAAATCTCATATCCAATCATTGGTGCCACTAATGTCTATGTTTTTAAGGGTCACATAATACCAAACATAGCATTGTGTTCACGAACCCCATAATCCAATCAAATCATATCAGGGTATCCAAGGATCATAGCTCAACGTGCATGTCATGTAACGATATATGCATCAAACGATCTGTGTTAACAAAACATTTATTTTATACATCGATATTCCAATCACAATGTCATGTATGCCACATCAGGTCATCACGTAAGGCATATAGACACATATTCTCAATCCAATCAATCAAACATATATCATATAATACAGATACCTGTCGTATGTTACCCGGTCGCAACATACCTCAATTCTTCGTTTCCAGTTGATGTAGCCTGAAGATATTGATATTACACTTTATCTACATCAATAACATATTCATTTCAATCAATAACATCATTCAAAATCAACAATATAAATTTCAAATATCTTTTGAAACTTTGAAATTTCATATCAAATTGAAATCATAACATAATTCAATTCCGACTTCAAAACTTAGTTTCTTGTCGGTTATTCTACTACATATATGAAATTCAACTTCAAATACATGCTATTCCAGCACTTTGATATTTCAAGCTGCTGGAAATAGAAGAAAATTACCTCAGTCAGAAGCTCTCGACGCGAAGATCACAAATATATAATTTGTTTCGCGTTTAGACAGCGTTTCGAAGTCGATTCGAACTAAAGAAAATTGAAATCTCTCAAATTCCCTCGAAATTATTGAAATTAACTGACGGAGGACAGAAAGAGAAGAAATTATTCTTATTCAACCGCCTCTAGCGCTCGGGCGGTAGAATTCTCGCGCCCGAGCGTGAGATATTCTGCCCCCGACTTTTGCTTGTACCGCGCTCGGGCGGTCACAAATTACCGCTCGGGCACGGCATGTTCTGCCCAAACCCACTTGCATCGCGCTTGGGAGGTCGCAAACTACCGATCGGGCGCGAAGTGTTCTGCCTGAACACAATTGCAATATACCCTGGTGCTCGGGCGGTCACTTTCTACCGCCCGGGCGCCACATGTTCTGTACAAATATTGACTTTTGTACTATATTGGCGTCCGACGTCTCCACTCGAGCTCTTACAACGTCAACTCATATTCAATATTCATTTTCTCAATTTCATTGTCATAATATACATCAATGCATAATCACATATCAAATTCATGAATTATCGATAATCACATAGGATTTACGATAATATGATACACGGTCTATACATTGTTTATACTGGGAATATATTTCTCACAGGAGTTATCTGGCTGTTGTTGTGTTTGTATGTGTGAATGACAACAGGTGGGACAGGATGAGGGTCAAGAAGAGGATGAGAGATTAAGATTAGCATGGAGATTCGGACCCAGAAGTAGAGTTATTGTCATTACCTGATATGTAGTGAATAAACAATAGTTTGTTTTGAATTACTTTTGTACCAGATTTGTACTTGGATCTAGATGTTGATCTTGTAAATGAAATAAGATTTATTTCATATGTTGCGCAATCTTGTATTTTAAAAAAAATTTATGACCCAATTTTCTTAATTGTTATATTTGATCCTAATAATGATTAAGAAAATGAATTACCATCCGAGTCCCCACAAGTGTTTTCTTGGTGTATGAAAAAATAAAAGTGAGCATGTGCATACCATGCCTTGGATGTTGAAAAAGTAGCTGCCCCATACGTCCAACAAATCAATATATCAAGGCGACCTCCGCCATATCAAATCTGAATCGACAATTGGCTCAATATTCAATGTAATGATGCAAATCGATGTCATCATTTCGATATCATAATAAACTAATCTCAATACAATAATCATCATCAAATTACAAATAATTCATCGAGCCATAGAATTTTCAATTTAAAAAAAAATGATACTTTTACCTCGTATGTTACCGACCTTAACATACCTTTCAAATATTACCAAAAAGAGATCGAAATGTGTAGTTGAGAAGTCTTGAACCTCTGAAATCTACTATAACTCAAGAACTCGGATCATTTATCAAAACAAAGTAGTTTCTGTTCAAAATTCATAATTAATTCAATACTACTTCAAATCAAGATCCGCAAATTGGATATTCAAGAAAACTCAAATCCCAACAATTGTGTAAAGAAGTAATCCGTATCATTTCTTAACCGTAATATGCCATAAAAACATTCATTGAATCATTTTTTCAAACACGTGACGTGCGTACTAAAGAGTTAGCTCCTTTACTTTGCCCTTGTCTTCAATTCCATTTCTTTTCAAAATATCAATACATACAATATACATAATTAATAATTTAAAGGAGCTAAAATAAATTGAATCTTCATTTATCATATACATAGCTCATGAGATGCATTCGAAGGAAGAATCTACTTACAACCACTTGAAGATTTGATAATCTTAACACCTTGACAATAATCCTTGCTTCTAAACTCTTGAGGAGAAGAACTTCTAATCTCCAAGCAAAGATTAAGGCTTCAATCAAAGATTAATGTCTTGGAAGAAATTGGATTCAAGGAGAAATGAGGAACCCTAGCTCTAAACCGATGGAGTTGGAAAAAGGGAAGAGAAAATGATACAAATACACTTCCCAAACCATATTTATTCATTCCCAAACTCAAAACACGTTTTTGAACATGTGCTGGGTGTGGTGGCGTGTGATCCGGCACACCCGCGCGCCCCATTCTGCCCAAACAACAAAAGTTCTGCATTGGGCGCGCCATCGCGCGAGATCTGGCGCAGGGGCGCGCCGCATTCTGTCAAAAAAACGCATTTTTAACTTCCGAATTTGCAAAAGTGGTCAACATGAAAGTTGTAGCCCTATGTCTTCGCTTGCATCTCCAATTGGCCTCATGTCATTTGGAGGTATGAGTAAAGAGTTATGCTCAGTCTCTCAACATGTGTCATTGCAGGAACGACGATACACACGACACACTTCGGGCAACTTTTGTCTCGTCTTCCCTAATGATTTGACCAAAACTCAAAACATGAAAGTTATAGCCTTATGTCTTAATTTTCTAATGAAAGTAGCCTCACATCATTTGGATCAATATACAAAACATTATGCTAAAAACCACAACTACTGTCATATTTTTCATACCGTTTCTGCACTTCCATTACCTATTTAGCTCAAATTCAACCTTTGATTCTACCCATCCATTATCTATTCCATTCTATAACATTCATTACCATTCATACCATAACGTAAAGCCATAAACCATCACAACTACTGCCAGATTTTTTTTATTTTTTTAAAATTCGGGCATTACAAATTTGCTATTGAATCGAATATAACAGGAAGTTCTACAAATTATATGTTGAACACATTTCAGAAAACCAATCAATAAGTCGCATAATTTGAAATAACAGAGGGTGATGGGTATTGTGACACACTTCAACAAAAAAAACAATCGACCCTCGACTTAACCCATCTGACCATCGACTCCAGCCTATTGACACCCTCTCACCATCGTGTACAGCCCTTAGAAACACAAAAACCGGCAGCCCCTTGCACATATAAAAGAACACGTGAGTTTCATGCAACAATAAACGAATTTCATGTCAAACTTTTCACAAAAATTTATACACAAGCAAGATCGAAGGATGAACATGCAAATACATATATTTCAGCATATTTATGGTGTGAATGAAGAGAAAACGAGATACAAGCGTGCCTTTGCATTTATACGCTCAAAAACTAGAAGAACCAGCGCGAAGGGGAGGCACTGGAGGAGTTAGGGACGACCTTGCTTGAAAGAAAACTAAGGGGCCGAAGCTTTCTGATGGAATGGGAGAAAAATGCTGCTGAAAAACGTGGGGAGTGGCTGCTAAAAGGTGGAGTGGGCGGCTGCCAAATGGAGGTAGGGAGATTAGGGTCTTAATGATAGGTTTAATATAATTAGTATAATGAGTCTTTAATTAAAATTAATGAGGTTAGGTTGAATTTTAGGCCCATTATGCATAAAATAATCCCATTAAGCTCAAAAACACTCCCGAAAAATATTTCGTTTAGGTACGTTTTTGAAATATTTTCCGAACCCTCAAAAAGTCTCTTGATTCGATAAAATTTACGTACAGATTAAAAATATTTCCATCGGGTAAATATACCCAACAAAGCCTATTTCTTGAAAAATACCTTATATTAATTAATAATAATTAATCATCTAATAAAAAATAATTTTCTGATAATTTTCCAGTCTTCGTTCCTCGTTCGAGCGCGAAATGCATCTTTAAAAAACAATTATGCATGAACTTTAATTAAGCAATGAATTAAAACACAAATTAATGAAATAAACATGCATTTAATGCTTTAAAACAATTTAATCAAATATCAAAGAAATTTAATAACTTGCATATATGTGGTTTACGTGGACCTTCAAATTTTCGGGACGTTACAATATACCCCCCTTAAATTGAATTTTGTCCCCAAAATTCGCTAATCCTTGATAATCAAAAAGGTTAGATTCTTAATTCTAGTATCCCAATAATCCACGATTTCGCTACGCTACACTGATAAAATAAATGTTAAGTTGTCATTACGTCTCATCAATCCTAATTAAATTTACCTTCAAAATCCTCGTTTGCGAATCGCAACTTAAAACGACTTATGGTGACTTAGTTATATTTCTGTATAACCTCGAGTTTGACTTTTTTCGCAATTCTTCATACTAGAAATGGATGTCCAAACTTATCGCACCTTACTTTTCTTATACTATACACATAATGTTCATCGACCTATTACATTAGCATGTATGCAGTTCAACTTAAGAAACCTTAGTACCAAAATTTACTAATCGACTTCTATCCTGGGTAATACACTTAATATTTGCACCTTATCTCAACCCCATAATAATATTTGCCTAGATCCTTGAATCGAATCCTTATCTTACGGCACCAATCTTTCGTAAATTTAACTATTTACAAGTACATCCCAAATATAACCGTGTTGCAAATCTTAAATTCGAGTAGTGTTAATACATAAAACCCAAAATATATAATATCGATCTTCTATCTATTTGGTAAATCCCTTCTAGCATCAATTGCATGCTTAAACCATTATCTTCTCAATTACAATAAAGTTGGGCCTAAGACCCGTGGACTTTACTCATTAAAACAAATATCGCATTCTTACGCGCTCTCAATGCTTAAATAACTCGAGCGTATAAAACTTAATAAGTTATCACATGATAGCATTAAACTAACTTCAATAAATCAACTTCACTTACAACCCATAGAGTTCTAGAATCCTCATATCAAGATTTTAGATTTCTTACTCGACAAAAATCTTTACATTAGTTCATTGGTAACCTATGTTGAACATCACTACTTCCTTTTTGTTTTTATTTCAACCAAAATTTTCGTATGAACGGTTATCTTATAAATCTTGAAATTCAATCTTATGCAACCCAAATAATATTAGATAACATAATTCCAACACACATATTCACTTATTATCAAGTTCCTTAATGACTTTCAAAAATTTCTCAAAACATGGTGTCTAACCCACTTCTTACTTGTTTCTATCAAATAACATAATCATCTGTTATACCCAACTTTCTAGAAAAATTTAACCCTAGCACATGTATAATTTTAACTCTTAAAATAATAATTAAAACTTATGCTACATCAAACCTTAAGTCCCCAAAAATAAGTTGACTTACTGTTGAATCTTATAACTTAACTAATTTCTCAACTTTATCTTAAATTGTTGTCACTCTAGATTCTTAATTTGCCACAACACTATTCCATTAACACTGAAATTTTCAAGCCCAATATTGATTCATCCTACGATGCCCTTGATTACCTTTCTTTAAAACATCATAACCCAGATGTTTCAAAGTTCTAAATATCCTTTCAAACCTAAATCATCAAAATTCTTATCATTTAAACCATTCGATTTCACCTACTGCTAAACTAGTCCCCCAAATTTCTAAAAATATTTGCAACATTAATTCTTAATTTCCTCAAAAATTATCCAGTTTGTCCTTAATTTCTAAAATTTCACAATTACCCAAAAGTTCTTGGCGTTCCTAATTCCATTTTATAGGTTTTCCGTATCATATAGTACAATAATATTAGGCTTATTAAACCCAAAATAATTTCCTATAACCTCGAAATAATACTGATTTAATCCAAGTGTTCCTCAAAAGTCCGAATTTAATTCTCAAAAATTTCAGAATTCGCAATTTGGTCTTTAGGTTCTCAAAATTACAATTTTGGCCCTACAACTCTTCGAAATTTGAATTTTTGTCCCCTTAAAATTTTCGATTTCAGCCCCATTAAACCTTAAAATTCTCGAAACTCAGAATTTAATCCCAAAAATTCGGCAAATATGAAAATAGTCCCTTGTCCCTTAGAATTTTGATTTTTGCACTGAGGTCCTCAAATTGTCGGTTATTACAATTAAGTCCTTAAAAATCTCAAAAATTAACTCAACTAATAACCACGAACCATCAGTAATTTCTTAGAAAATCTATAAGTTCCAAAAGCATTCATAATCTTCATGGCTAACTTGTGACCCAAGGAGTAGAACATCAGTACTTACTAACCAAAAATAAATATAGACAAATCATTTACAACTTTTCCTAATGCCCAATAGCAAAACTATTATTCATGTCCAATTCCACTACAAAGCCAGCATGCATGAAAATCATATAATTTCTCATTTCATATCGTAACATTCATAAAAATTTTAAATCATATAATTTCAAAACAAAACGACAGATAAACATGTACTGTAAAGCATATATCATGTAAAACATGCAGGTGATAGCATTAAAAACATTTAAAACATTTAAATCATAAAAGCTTACAGACTTGAGGCTTGAAGACTGAGCGGCAGAAGCTGGCGGTGGCACAACCCTATACAGGACCCTTGCTCTAATACCAACTGTGACGTCTACTGTTTTAAAAGTGCAGAAATATTTTTTTAAAATAAAAGCTCGTATTTTCGAAATAATGTTTAAATTTTTCGCATGCATGCGCTCTACAGAAAAATATAAAATTTAAAAATGATCTTAAATATTTGACAATAAAAATAGTGCAGTTTAAAATAATCAAACTCGTCCAAAATCATACGTAAATATAAACGTATTAAAATCTTAAAATCATCAACGTATGAAAATGTTCATATGCTCTCAAAGCTCATAAATCATAATGCTGAAAACATGCGGTCCTCGGGTCGTGTCACCGCATCATGTCTGCCTACTCAGAGTTCGGCACCTCCAGTCCCCTCTTCATCAAACTCACATGCATCACACACGCCTAGTTAGTCTAAAGACTCAACACACCTGTACCAGGAATAACAAGTACATATACATGGCACACAGCAGTGAAAAATATCATACTCAACATATCTCATCATGTCATCATATATATATACATTTTTATTTAATTAAATTCAGTTCATTAGTTGTGATTTTCGTATCAGCTCTATTCGATGGATCCATCAACGTATAACCACGGTACCGGGCGGCGAGGACATCAGAGACAACATTACCCATCCACTGAGCCTTGGCCTCAGCTCATCATATCTCATGTCATCGTATACATATACATCGTCAGTCACAACCAACTCACATCCTTCATAAACATCATCATATTCATCACTTAATAAAAACATGCATATACGTAATTTTTCTTTTAAACCAAACATGCAACGTATTTATCGTAATTACATAAAAATCATAAATGTGACGCATAAACATTTAAATCTTTATAAAATGTGCTCAGGGCGCTGTCAAGACCAAAATCTCACCCCAGGTGCAAAATGATCATTTTGCCCCTGTAAACCTAAAATGACCGTTTTACCCCTGAAACTCTAAAATTTGAGCCGAAGCTTACAAAACTCCTTAAAATATCCCAAAACATATTTTAAAGTATTTCTTAGATGTAAACTCGAGCCCGTTTCAAAACTTAAATGATTTGTTTTAAAGCTTGGACCGAAGTCCTGGTTTTAACCTGAATCAACCCGAAACTTAACCAAATTTTTCCTAACTCAAACCATGACTCAAACCTTCATGACCAGCCTCTAACCCACTTATTTCAGACCACTTAGGACCAAGAAACAAGCCCAAAGGTTGCTGGAAATCTCCAGCGTATGCGCACCAATTTTCCAGCTTGAGCGATGTTACAATAAAAATCATCTCTCTCTCATTTCTTATCAGAAAATTACGAATTTGCAATCGAATCGAAGATAACAGAGAGTGCTACAAATCATATGTTGAAAAAATTTCCAAAAAACCAACCAATAAGTCGTAGAATTTGAAATAATAGAGGGTGACGGGTTTTGAGACACAGAAATTCCACAGCTTGAGCGTCTTTACGATAAAAATCATATATCATTCGATTCTTATCAAAAAATAACGAATTTTCAATCGAATCGAAGACAACAGAGAGTTCTACAAATCATATGTTGAAGACATTTCCAAAAAACCAACCAATAAGTCGCAGAATTTGAAATAACCAAGAGTGACGGGTATTGAAACACATAAATTCCACAGCTTGAGCGACTTTACGATGAAAATCATATCTCCCTCGTTTCTTATCAAAAAATTACGAATTTGCTATCGAATAGAAGATAACAGAGAGTTATACAAATCTTATGTTGAAAACATTTCCATAAAACCAACCAATAAGTCGCAGAATTCGAAATAACCGAGGGTTACGGGTTTTGAGACACAGAAATTCCACAGCTTGAGCGACTTTACGATAAAAATCATATATCCCTCGTTTCTTATCAGAAAATTACAAATTTACTATCGAATCGAAGATAACAGAGATTTCTACAAAACATATGTTGAACACATTTCCAGAAACCAACCAATAAGTCGCAGAATTTGAAATAACCGAGGGTGACGGGTTTTGAGACACATAAATTCCACATATTGAGCGACTTTACGATAAAAATCATATCTCCCTTGTTTCTTTTCAAAAAACTACAAATTTGCTATTGAATCGAAGATAACACAGAGTTCTACAAATCATTTGTTGAACACATATCCATAAAACAAACCAATAAGTCACAGAATTTGAAATAAGAGAGGGTGACGGGTTTTGTGACGCACTTCAACAAAAAAAAACCCGATTGACCCTCGACTTAAACCATCTAACCATCGAATCCAGCCTATTGGCACCATCTCACCATCATGTACAGCCCTTAAAAACACAAAAACTAGAAGCCCCTTGAACATATACAAGAACACGTGAGTTTCATGGCAACAATAAACGAATTTCATGTCAAACTTTTCACAAAAATGAATACACAAGCAAGATCAAAGAATGAACATTCAAATACATGTATTTCAGCATATTTATGGTGTGAATTAAGAGAAAACAAGATACAAGTCTGCCTTTGCGTTTATACGCTCGAAAACTAGAAGAACCGCGCGAAGGGGAGGCACCAGAGGAGCTAGGGACGACCTTTCTTGAAAGAAAACGAAGGGGCCGAAGCTTGCTGATGTAATGGGAGAAAAATTCTGCTGAAAAACGTAGGGAGTGGCTGCTAAAAAGTGGAGTGGGCGGCTACCAAATGGAGGTAGGGAGGTTAGGGTCTTAATGATAGGTTTAGATATAATATAATTAGTATAATGAGCCTTTAATTGAAATTAATGAGGTTAAGTTGAATTTTAGGCTCATTATGCATAAAATAATCTCATTAAGCCCAAAAACACTCCTGAAAAATATTTCCTTTAGGTACGTTTTTTAAAATATTTCCCGAACCCTCAAAAGTCTTCCGATTCGATAAAATTTACGTACCGATTAAAAATATGCTCCGGCGGGAAAAAATACCCAACAAAGCCCATTTCTTGAAAAATACCTTATATTAATTAATCAAAACTACTCATGTCATAAAAATAATTTTCCTGATAATTCATTGCTCTCCGTTCCTCATACGATGAAATAAACATGCATTTAATTCTTTAAAACAATTTAATCAAATACCAAAGAAATTTAATAACTTGCATGCATGTGGTTCACGTGGACCTTTAAATTTTTGGGACAGTTACACTTTCTAACCCTGACCCTGAACCTGGCCCACGTCCAGCCCAGGCCCCAACCTAAGCCCTAGCCAAGCCGTCAACCCCCATGCAAACCATCGAACCAAAAATCAAAGCAACAAGAAAAATTGCACCAACAAAACCCTTGGTTCTTTTCCTATGATATACCTTTGGTTCCAGCCTTATTTCTCTTTACTTTTTATCATGTTTTAACCATAATTCATTAATATAACATCCTACGTTGGCAGCGTACTCGTTGGATTCAAAACGTTTTCATATAAGCGTAAAAAATCGTATTTTTGAAAATAAACGTTCTAGCGTAAAAATATTCAAACATCTATTTTTTCATGGTAAATCAATTAACAGACACATATATGATTTGTATGATGTTTAAAAGAGTTTAGAAAAAGTGCCTTTGTGTTTAAATCACTCGAATAATCGATCATCGGCGAGGGTGCGACGTTGGACGACCGGACGATGAAGAATCCTAGCCTTTCCTTCCTTCCTATTTTTTGTAAATTATGGTGTGTGTTGAGAGTGAATTTTCGGCTGATTGCAAGTGAGTTGTGGTGTTTAACAGTCCTAGTTAACTTATTTATAATTTAATCAACATGCTAATGAGCTTTGGTTTTGCGCTTGCAAGCTTAAGAGCAATTGGGTCTACTTTAAATAATTAAATTGGGCCAATAACATCTATTTAATTAAATAATAAAATTTTATAAAATTATTTACCAAAAAATAATATTTTTGATCTTTTAAAACTCCTTGTTTGCATTAAAACCGACTTCCCGGGAAAAATCGAGCTTGACTCGTAAAATAATTCGAACTCTAATATTTTTAGAAAGATTAAATAATTTTTAATCATATTAGGAAGCCTTGCACATAATTAAATAAATACTCTAGTCTTGGTCGTCACCGGTCTCCTTTCCCCTTCTATTATCGAATATTCGGGTAAAATCCTTCAATTTCATGAAATCATATCATATTATTATTTAATCATGCAATCATGCCTTTAATCATTTAATAAATGTCATACAAGCATTTAAAATCAACTAAATGAAAAAACTAAGCAATTAGATTAATTTTTCATGCATGTGCTTTACGTAGGTTTGGTTTTTCGGACGTTACACTACTATTGCCGGAGTTTGACATTATTCTGGGTATGGACTAGCTTTCTTCGAATGGACATGCTATAGATTTTCGATGGAGGTAAGTATCTGTCTGACCGCCCAGCGGAAAGCCATTTATTTTTGCGGCAGCCAGACACCAGCAAATGTCGCACATCATTTCTTGCGTTTATGCGAGAAAACTCATGAGGAGAGGCTGCCAAGCATTTTTGGCGAGTATTATGATAGTGACCAAATAAGCCAGCCAGTGGCTGGAGGATGTCGAGGTGATCAGGGACTTCACCAGTGTTTTCCCAGACGATGTTCCAGGAATTCCTCCAGACAAGGAAGATGATTTTTCTATCGAGCTGATGCCAGGTACAGTGCCGATTTCTAAGGCACCCAATCGTCTAACACCTGCATAGATGAAAGAGCTAAAGGATCAGATTCAGGACTTGTTGTACAAGGGTTTCATTCGCCCGAGATTTTCTCTATGAGGCGCACCGGTACTATTTGTTAAGAAGAAGGACGGCAGCATGCGGCTCTGCATCGATTATAGAGAACTGAATAGGGTCACAATCAAGGATAAGTATTTGCTGCCTATGATTGAAGTTCTATTTGATCAGCTTCAGGGAGCATCAATGTTTTCTAAGATAGATCTCCCATCAGGGTACCACTAGCTGAAGGTGAGAGAGTCTGATGTGCACAAGACAACTTTCAAGACGCGTTATGCAGCTTTCAAGTCTTATGTGCATAAGACAGATCAACCATCAAGACCTTCATTATCATTATTATCATATTCACCTGCATCAATTACACCTAATGAGTCTAAAGACTCAGCAAACAATATTATTGATAACAATTAATACGTGTACAGATCACATGCAACAGTGAAAATATTTGTACGTTAAATATCATTTTCATAATCATGCATAAACTTAAACATAAACATTTTCATATCATCATCAACATATTCATTTTCATCATAAACACTATTACCCGTCAATTGAGCCTTGGCCTTACGTATCATCGTATCATCATATTAGTCACAATTACTTCACTTTCTTCAACATTTCGTATTTTCATCACTTTATAAAACTAAAACATGCATATATCGTTTTTCTTTTAAACCAAGCACGCAACATGTCTTTTAACTTTATGGTTCCATCACAAAATTCCAAAAACATTTAAAATAATCATATTAGCATATAAAACAGCATTCAAGACACTGCTATGACGTTTACTATTTTTCGGGTGTAAAATTATCGTACCCCTAGACGTAAAATTTCACTATTTTGACTTTTTTTCATTTCCGTTGACTCTAGACCATCTCAAATAATTATTTAAGATTAAATATATTTTCTCGTATTTTTGTTTAGCTTAAATCGATGGTTTTTTATTTATTCTTTAATTATAACTTATTAATGTGTTTTAATCCCGAATTAAATCAAACTTTAATATAAAATCCCTAAATTTAAAACATAGACTTTTAATATTAATTTTGCTCTTGTGAACCATCATTCGACCCTCTTTGAACCACGTTTCAAACTCTAGCAAAAAAAACCCTATTCTCGAACCCTTAAGCTAAACCCATGAGCCATCTTGCGTTTCCATCGAACCATGCTCGAGCCAGCCCGAGCCATCTTTGGACCAGACCTCCCTTGGACCCTCATGAACCCTTAGAACCCCTAGGACTTGACCCTAGCTCGACCGAAGCCATCTGTGTGAGCCATGCGCTACGGCCGAGAACCATGTTGCATTATGACTCTACGTTTTTCTCGCTAGGACCCCAACCACCGAGCCAGACCCTGACCTAGACCCTTGTGCACATTATTAGGACCCTAGAGACCTAGCCTAGCCGAGCCCTAAGCCCCCTAGCCGAGCCACAAACCCAAGCGCATGCTTCAAGCCCTACGTGCCTTTGGCTCGGGAAGAGTCCTAGCCTGCTAGAATCCTTCCCAGCCACCGTGCTCGAGTCCTAGCGTGGATAAGACTCTTCCCTGACCCAGCCATGACCCTAGCCCTGGTTGCACCCAAGCCGAGCCATGCAAGGTTTAATCCCTTAAACCCGAACCTTGACCCTTAACGTGCAGATTTCGGTTACAGCATGTTCATCTTCCATGTGAAGCATATTTAGTGCATCCTAGGACTCTTTAATCATGTAAAAACGCTGCCCTTTTAATCCTATAACATGACAGCCCCTTTATGAACACTTAAATCATGTTTTGGATTAAAAAAAACACACTTTCAAATCCATGTTTTGCATAAAAACGAAAATCATAGAAGGGGACATGTTTTTTCATGCAAATCATATTTAAATACTTATTATGGTGTGATGATGAGTAAAGAAAACAATATGGGTGCCTTTACGTGTTTAACGCTCGAAATACGCTGACGATTGCGAAGAACGACGACGTAGACTCCTAGGCTGAAAATCCTTGAAAATTCGAAGCTTTCCTTGCTGAATTGTTTTGTGTGTGTCGTGAGTTGTAGTGATGAAGAGAGTCCTTGTGGATTGCTAGGGGAAGGGGGCGTTTATGATATAAATTTTGGGCTGGGTTTGGGCTTAAATAATAAGTGTGTAGCCTAGGGCCTATTGGTATAGTATAATAAGCCCAATAAACCTAATAGTGCCTTTAAAAATTATTTCGTTTAGAAAAGTCTGTGAAATTATTAGCTAGGTTGTCAAAATGTTCGTATTTTTGTTGAAAATCGAATATCGATAAAAATTACGTTTCGACGTATAAAATCACCTCAAAACTCCTTATTTTCCAAAAATAATAAAAATCATCAGCCTTATTTAAATAATTAAAAATAATAATTTAATAAAAACATTTTCCATTTTTCAGCTCTCGGTCTCCGTTTCTCGATCGCATCTCGAATAACCTTTAAAAATACTGTTTTATGCAATCATGTAGAAAAGTACATTTTAAATATGTTAACATGCACACTATATTTAATTCATGCAATTAAAACCATTTAATTAAAATACATAAGAAATTTAATAACTTACATGCATATGGTTCACGTGACCTTAAAATTTTCGGTACGTTACAATGGTGATGCCCTTCGAACTGACGAACGCGCCAGCGATATTCATAGATCACATGAATCGCATGTTTCAGCCGTATTTGTATCAGTTCGTCATAGTTTTCATAGACGACATCCTGATCAGTTCGAAGAGCAGAGAGGAGCACAGTGAGGATTTGAGAACCGTGCTACAGACTTTACAGGACAAACGGTGGTTGTATGCCAAGTTCAGCAAGTGGGAGTTCTGGCTAGATAGAGTGACATTATTGGGCCACATCATATCCCGAGATGGAGTTGAGGTTGATCCTACCAAGGTTGAGGCAGTCAGGGACTGACCAGTGCCTAAGAGTGTGACAGAGATCCGCAGTTTCTTGGGTCTAGCTGGGTTTTACAAGTTCATCCAGAGTTTTTCTTCCATTACGGTGCCATTAGCTGTCTTGAGCGCCAGTCCTAGCTATGCCATCAGGGTAAGAGAAGTTTGTGCTTTACACGGATGCTTCGAAACTTGGTTTGGGCGCAGTTTTGATGCAGCACGACAGGGTTATAGCATATGCATTCAGACATTTGAAGGTCCATGAGAAGAATTATCCGACTCATGACCTTGAGCTAGCAGCAGTAGTATTCGCCCTGAAGATTTGGAGACACTATCTATATGGGGAGAAGTGTAAGATTTTCACCGATCACAAGAGTTTGAAGTACTTATTCACATAGAAAGATATGAATATGCGAAAGCGGAGATGGCTGGAGCTAGTGAAGGATTATGACTGTGACATCAGCTACCATCCGGGTAATTTTAATGTGGTCGCGGATGCCCTGAGCAGAAAGCATGCAGTGATTGCTCAGTTGTCAGTTCAGAGGCCATTGCAAGCAGAAATTCAAAGGTTTGAGCTTGCAATTTATGCTAAGGGCGATGTTCTTAATCTTTCCACCCTGACAATATAGTCGACACTGAGGGACAGGATTCGAGCATAGCAGACTTCTGATGACCAGTTGCAGAACTGGAGGCAGAGGGATGAGTGTAAGGGCCTGAGGTTGTATTTAGATGAGGATGGCATAGTCAGATACCGTAACCGACTATTGGTTCTTAGCGGTGATTCCCTGAGAGCAGATATTATGAGGGAGGCTCACAGCACCCCGTACTCCATTCACCCAAGGAGTACGAAAATGTATAAGGATTTACTGTCTCTGTATTGGTGGTTGGGCATGAAGCGAGACATTTTGCGTCTCGTGTCATAGTGTTTGACGTGTCATCAGGTCAAGGCCGAGCATCAAAGACCTGCAGAAAAGTTGAGGCCGCTCCCTATTCCCAGGTGGAAATGGGAGAACATTACCATGGATTTCGTGACAGGGATACCGAGGACAGCTGGAGGGCATAATGCGATTTGGGAGATACTTGATCGACTCACAAAGTCAGCACATTTTCTATCGATCAAGAAGACTCCCACCATGACTCAATACGTAGAGTTGTATATTAGAGTGATAGTCAGACTGCATAGGATTCCAGTGTCCATCGTGTCAGACAGGGATCCGAGATTCACGTCTGCTTTCTGGAAGAGTTTGGATCACGCATTGGGTACTAAGTTTCTATACAGTACAACCTTCCATCCTCAGACCAATAGTCAGTCTGAGAGAGTGATTCAGATATTGGAGGACCTACTGGGAGCTTACGTGATTGACTTCCAGGGAAGGTGGGAGCAGAAAGTTACCTCTCGTGGAGTTCACGTATAACAACAGCTATCAGACATATATTGGTATGGCTCCATATGAGGCACCTTATGGGAGGAATTATAGGTCACCAGTTTATTGGGATGAGGGAGGGGCAAGAGCAAAGTTAGGGCTAGACATTGTAAGATAGACTGCAGAGCTATTGGCCAAGATTCGAGACAGGATGAAGACAACTCAGAGCCGAGAGAAGAGTTACGCAGATCAGTGGCGCAGGGATCTAGAGTTTGAAGTAGGTGATCATGTATTCGTGAAGGTCGCACCGATGAAGGGTTTGATGAGATTCAGTAAGAAGGGCAAACTCAGTCCTAGATTCATAGGACCATTCGAGATTTTAGATAGAGTGAGGACACTAGCTTACACAGCCGCATTACCGACAAATCTAGCGGGAATTCATAATGTGTTTCATGTCTCGATGCTGCGGAAATACATGTTGCATCCTTCGCATGTGCTGAACAATGAGCCTCTGTGGCTGACGCCAATCCTGTCTTTCGAGGAGAGACCTACCCAGATATTGAACAGGCAGGAGAGGAGGCTCCGGAACAAGGTAATCCAGATGGTCAAGGTCATGTGGCTGAATCATTCTGGGGAGAAGGCTACTTGGGAGACCGAGATGAGGAGGCTCCGGATCAAGGTAACCTGGAGTTATTCGGTAAGTTTTAAATTTCGAGGAAGAAATTCTATATAAGGGGAGAGGAATTGTAAGTTCTAGAAAATTCGAACTACATAACCTGACTGCATGCAATCTAGGGTTTTGCAAAAATATGTGTTTAATTATTTAATGCATGATTTTTGCATGGATATGTGTTTGTTAAGGTTTCATGTATTAGGGCCTTTAGCAGCATACCACGCTCGAACAAGGAACGTAGACCGAGGACATGAAAAACAATTTCTTAAATGATTATTTTAATTATTTAATATATGATATAATTTATATGAAAAGTTTGAAAATGGGTCATTTTCAGTATTTTGACATGTTGTACCGTATTTTTATAACCAGTAAACAATATTTTTGAAAACGAATTTTTGAGGGTTTAACCGTATTTTCAGTATTTTTATAACCAGTAAACAACATTTTCAGTATTTTGACATGTTGTACCGTATTTTATAACCAGTAAATAATTATTTAATTATTTAAACGAATTTTTGAGGGTTTTTTAAAACGGAGGACTTTTGAGGGTTCGGTTAATATTTTTGAAAACGAATTTAAACGAAATATTTTTCGAGAGTGTTTTTGGGCTTGATAGGACTATTTTATTACATAATAGGCCTAAAATCCTTTTTAATCTCATTAATTTTAATTAAGGATCCAATATACTAATTATATTATACCTCAAAACCCTAATCTCCCTACCCTAAAAATTCGAGGCGCCCCCCCTCCATTTTTCCAGCAGCCTTCTTCAAATTTTTCAACAGATTTCTCCCTAGATTTCTCGAGCTTTTTCAAAAGACCTCTTCACCATCTCTCCGGTGCATGTTCTACGCTATTATCTTAAAGGTTTCGAGCGTAAATACGCAAAGGCACGCTCGAAATCTCATTTTTCTCATCATTCACATTTTTATAAGTTGATTTGTATGTTTTTGCATGAGAAATTCTTAGATTTATCATGTGCATCGGATTTATATGGTTTTGACATGAAATATGCATACTCGTTTACATGTAACTCATGTTTTCGCTTGTTTGTATAGAAGGGGATGTTAGACCTAGGTTCCAAGGGGCTATACACGTCGTGTAAGGTCCAAAATTAAGACGACGTAACACAACTGCATGAAAATCTAATAAATATGACAAATAAGTAATTAATTGATTTAGTTGCTTAATTGATTACGTGACATGGATGATTATATGTTAAATAGGATTTTATTGTCATTATGCATAAAACTGTATTTTAAGGATTATTCAAATTTCGATTGAAGAACGGAGACCGAGGGCTGAAAAACGTAAAATGTTTTTATTTAAATAATTAATTTTAATTGTTTAAAATATAGTTGATGGTTTTTCATGTTTTTGAAAATAAGGGGTTTTGAGGTGATTTTATACGCCGGGACATAAATTTTATCGGTGTTGGTTTTTCAACAAAAATACGAACTTTTTGGCAACCCGGCTATTAAATTCAAAAACTTACTTTTACCAAAACTACTTTAATATTTTAATTAAATCTTAATTAAGACTAATGGGCCTAAATTGTTGGCTTAATAGGCCTAAATCCTTGTTAGTGATTTAATTAATATATATTATACAAAACTAACCCTAAACCCACACAAATCACACGCCTCATTTTCTGAATTCTCAACCAAATACACGAACACACACACAACAATTTGGTAGAAAAATCGAGGAAACTCAAGGTAGCAGTACAAGCCAAGGTCTTGCTCCGTTCTTCGCCAATCGTCGACGAATAATCGTGCGTTTAAAACGCAAAGGCATGCCATATTCTCCTTTTACTCATCATCACACCATAGTAATTGTTTATGCATAATTTTTTTAAGGAAAAACATAGCACACAAGTTGAAATTTTCGTAACTACATGCCTATGTGTCTAAACTTGTGTTTTTGATTTCCAAAATCATATTTTATATGTGTTAAAGGGACTGTCATGATATAGGTATTGATCAAGCATTGTTTCACATGAATTTAGACTCCTAAAACACCACCTAAACACCACACACGAACCGGAACCAATTGGAAAAGCAACATGCTGTCATGGGAAGAATAGGGTTCGGTTTTGGGGTCTTCACGGCTGGGCTTGGCATTGGCTTGGTTCCAGGGCTAGCCAGGCCCATGGGAGGGTCAAGAGAAGAGTCCTAGCCATGCTAGGACTCGAGATAAGTGGGCTGGGAGGAGTCCTTGTTTGGCAAGGACTCCTACTCGAGGGCTTGTGCAGCACGCAGGAAGTTGCGCAGATTGAGCATGGGAAGGGGCTCGGCCTGGGTTCGAGGGCTAGGCTTGAGTGAGTCCTTACGGTCCTAGGTGAGTGCATATCATGTTGGTTTAGGGGCTGGGGCGTCGGCTGGAACCTAGCAACCAAAAACGAAGAGTCCTTGCATGTGAGGGTTTCTCGGCTGCAGCATACTTGGAGTGGCTAGCCTCGGTTCTGTGATTAGGGGTTAGGTCCGTGAGTTCCAAGGGTTAAGGGGGGTGTTCTAATGGGTTGGTCAGGGTATGGTTCATCGTGGCTCAAGGGTGGCTCGAGAAAATCGAAAGATGGCTCGATGCTAACCAATAAGGGTCAAGTTAGGGTTTTAATAGCTAAAATAATTGAAAAACAGGCTCACGGGGGTCGAGTCATGGTTCATGAGGGCTAAAATAATATAAAAAGACTAAATTTTGAAATTAGGAATTTTATATTAAAGTTTGGGATTTTTCGGAATTAAAATGCCTTTAAAACGTCAAATTACGAATTAATTAAAAAGCCTAGTTTTTAAGCTAAATAAAATTATGAAAATTTTAATTTAAGCTTAAATAATTATTTGGGACATGTTAGAGTCAAAGAAATCAAGAAAAAGTCAAAAACGATAAATGTCACGTACAGGGGTAAAACAGTCTTTTTACACCAGGAAATTAGTAAACGTTATGGCAGTGCTCTAATTACTGTTGTATATGCTAATATGATTATTTCACATGTTTATGAATTTTTATATGTTGAAATATGATTTTTAATTGTTCATGAATTATTAAGGTTTAAATGGGACATTTCAAATATATGTTGCATGCTTGATTTCAAAATAAAATGATATTATATGCATGTTTTTATTAAGTGATGAAAATATGACATGTTGAAGGATGTGAAGGGATTGTGACTAAATATGTGATATGTTGGAAACATCGTGAGGGATATGGTCTCAGTGGGAGCCCGACGATCGTGTTTTCTTAGATACAGATACGAATACGAATATGTTAATACGTTGGTCAAGGCCCAGTTGATCGGTGAGAGTGTTCCTGGTGTTCTCCGTCGCCCAGTACTGTGGTTTTCTTTAGATGGATCAATCGCCCAATACGATAAAGAATACGAGTCACAATCACGATCTGAATTCAACAAACACGAACATGAATATGAATATGAATATGAACATAGATAAGAATACGGATATGAATATGAATATTTTTATGTTTTTATGATTATGTTTATGAAAATGTTTAAGTTTAAAGTTTATGCATTATTAAGAAAATGATATTTTAAGTACAAGTATTTTTCACTGTTGTATATAAACTTTATTACGTACGTGTTGAGTCTTTAGACTCACTAGGTATGTATGATGCAGGTGATATTAATAATTATGACCTTGGAGGTCTTGATGGGTGACTTTGCTGGACTGTCGGTGCACATAACCCGAGGACCAGCGCTTCTATTTTCCCGCATTTAAGTTTATGATTTTACGTTAAAGATTTTACAACTATTTATTTATGCTTTTTAGAGATTTTTGAGAGGTTTAGTATGGGCTAGACTTTTCAACATTTATTGATTTTTAGGTTTTGTAAAATGTTTTACGATTTCATGTTTGACTATTCCATTTGGATTTTCAAGTACTAGTTGGATATTTTATTTTAAAATAGTACAAAAGTATTTTTATATATATGTATAGGCAATGAACGAAAATGTGAGAGTTTTTTTAAAAGAAAAATTTCTAGTACTTTTCAAGAAAACGAATAAGCAGACGTTTCACGTTGAGACCTAAGGTGACTAAGGATGAGATTGCATCAGTTCATAGTAAGGCAAAGGGTTGATCGGTTTTGGCTAAGGTGAGTGCATATTCTGCTAGATCGGAAAAATAGAAGGGCGTCGATGTATAAGACGTTCCAGGTACGTGGAGAAGGTCTTGTTGGGTCTGAGTGACGGCCTAGAGCAGCTCGTGCACGGCTGGTCTCGGGTGGATGGGAGATCGCATGGGCTAGCCGCAATTTAGGGTCGAGTGATTGGATTTTTGGGCTTGCGTCGGTGGAATCGAGTAAGCTGCGTGCATGGGGCTAAGGACAGTGGTTAGGTCAGTCCATGAGGGTCCGGTGGTGATCTAAGAGAGGTTGGTTCGAGTTGGTTGAGAGTAGGGTAAAGTTTGGATTAGGAATTGGTTTGAGGTTTTGGTCGTAGGGGGTGGCGACACACCGCTGCTCACTTGGCACCAGCGTTGCGGCGCTACAAAGGCCGAACAACGGCCGCACATCACTACGCCGCCAGAACCTATGAGCTAGTCTAGTATATGAGGGATATTAGTTTTTAGCGCTATTGTCTCGTTTGGGTATTGAGATGTCGCTACGACCGAGATTAATGAGGGTTAAATTGGGTCGTACGAGGTTTGATTAGGATTTTTTGAAATATGGTTTAAGTTTGGTTAGCTTCTGGTCGAAATTTTGAGGTCCAGGGATAAAATGATCATTTTACACCCGGGTCGAGTTAGGAGTCTTGGCATCTCCCTGATAACTAAAATTGCATGTTTAAAATTTTTATGTTTATTATGAGTATGATTCATTATGAAAATACGAAAAATACGTTGCATGATTGGTTTTAAGAAAATATACTTATATGCTTGATTTTTATAAGTGATGAATACGATGACATGTTTTTGAATGAGGAGAGTTGGTTGTGTGACTAATATGAACACGAACAAGAACACAAACATGTAAGACCAAGACTCAGTTGATGGGTAAAACTATTGTTGATATCCTTGCCGCCGGATACCGCGGTTATACATAAATGGATTCATCGAATTAGAGCTGATACGAAAGTCACAACTAATTATCTGAATTCAATAAAAGAAAATGAACACGTATATGTTGATATGATGAGATATGTTTTTGCTTTGACATGTTATGTTTAAGTTCATGCTTTGAAGATCATGAAATGTATTTGAATTACAGTACTTTTCACTGTTTCATGTGATATATATGTACTTGCTGTCACGGTTCAGTTTTGTTGTGTCTTTAGACTCACGAGGTGTGAATGATGCAGGTGAACATGATGATGTGGAGACTGGAGGCACTGAAGATTGAGTATGTGGAGCTAGGTGTGTTCATGTTAACCCGATGACAATACTTTTCCGCACATTATATGTTAATGAGTCAGGAGTAAAACATCGTTATTTTTATTCATTTACATCTTTTTATAAGTTGATGATTTGGCAGGGTTTTGACAGTTACATTCTAATTTTTTTTAAAATAGGAGTTTAGGAATTTGACGAGGTTAAATTAGTTGATTGCAGCATTTTTTTCCCGTAGTTGGATGATTCTTTTTAAATACATGTGTTGAGCAATTTTCGAAAATAGATTACCAAAAAAAAAATTAATACTATTTTAGTGCCAGATTTTACAAAATAACTCGTAATGGCGAGTAAGATTCGTATAACCTCATACCAAGGAAGCCCAACCGCCCTTAACTGAGCCTCAAGGGCTTTGAACTTCTTGAGTCTCCGCGAGGAGTCTTGTGCTGGCAGAAGAAGCATCTACAAAATCGGATACCTCACTAGCTATTCCAGGTTCAGGACTAGACATATTGGAAAAGGAAAGTGACTTAAAAAATGAGTGAGAGTAAAAAGCAATGATCCGAGCAAAAAATATGGTCGGAATTTGATAGAAAATTCGGGTAGAGCAATGACACAAGAAATAGGAAAGTGATAATTATAGGAAAACACATATTTATAAGGGAGTTCAAGTGATGACAACCACACGATTGAGACCGATCCAACTGTCCAGATTCGACGAGAATATGAGTAGGCACCTCTGGAAGGTAAACAGTCACGAGATCTGGTTCGTCTGTGCCTTTATGATGATTAAGAAGAAAAACACACGGATCAAAATCCTGATCGTTCATTTCGGCGGACTAGATGTAGTTTGAACAAACACATATCTAAAAGAAGCGTGCTCGGATTTGGATCTTGACAGTTGATTTCTATTGTTTAGATGTGACATAACTAACATAAAAGCTGAAACAAACTTAAATATAGAAACATTATAAAATGCTCAGGGTCGGCCACTACTCAATCCAAAAACTTGGTCTAAATTTCATAGTTATTTTAGACCAAAACGAGAGGTAGTATTGATACCCTGTATAGCCGACCCGACCAGGATCCGAACCAAATCATCAAGTATATGAGTCTTTTAAAGGCCCCATGATTAATACAACTATGACCAGAGCAAGGGCTCGAAAATTTTTACACGAAACCTGAACTAATCCATACTCAAGAAAGCATCTCACAAGACGGAAATGCTCAGGCAGTCGATCTCAGGATTGGATCATCCGGCCCGAACCCAAATAAATACAGCGGTGAATATAGATAAAGTCCTACTAATGTAAAACACTTGGCTAAATCTTATATGATAAAGGATGTAATCCCAACGATATCAGGACACATTCAAAATTTATAATTTGTCGATGATAAGATTAGACTAGTACAAATCTTTATCACAAATATCGTATTCAAAGGACTTGTCCGACATAAAGTTCTTTTCCAACAAAGTAGAGATAATCTAGCTTCTCTTAACTCTATAAATTTAATGTATCTATCATGATTTTAGACATTCACTTATCACTATCACTAACACTATTTTTATCACTCTTAAATTTTGATCCAACACTTAATTAAACATCGGAGATATTACACCTGAAACATCTTTGGCACCCTCTAACTTATGTTTGTTCATGCAGAACTATAGTATTATTCTGTTTGGCCCACATCCAAATTGAAATTCTGCTCGGTCCATCTTGCATCAGCAAGGAGTACGACTCACCATACCGAACCTAAAATAAATTTTTTGCTTACAACAGATTTTGTATTTGTTATTTTTTTAAAAAAAATAAAACAAGACCGATATTTGAAAATATAAATTTAAGCGCTGCCCCTGCAGGAGGAGCTTTTAATTTTTCAAGAGAAGGGGCAGTGGAATTTAAAAAACAAATACAAAACAAATATTTGAAAATATAAATTTAAGCACCGCCCCTGCAGGAGGGGCTTTTAATTTTTCAAGAGAAGGGGCAGTAGAATTTTATATTAATGCCCCACCCATGAACAGCTGAACTTGTCCAATGTAACACAATCACAGTGACCTGAAGGGCGAACATAATCATGTCAAAATCTTTAGCAAATACGGATTTCAAAATACTCCAAGCACCACCGTAAATCCAGAAACTTCACTGGGAGTGTACAGCAATGCAAAACAAGAACATTGATAACCATCCTGTGATAAATATGATGTCAATGAAATATCCAATCGCTACTCATAAGCATGGATCATACGATCAGTAGAGAACACAGCATTTCCGCATCTTTTAAATATGAATCAAATGTCAAGCAACAGTTTCTCGTAAGAATCCAGGCATACCAACTCGAGTTCACGATCTAAGAGTTAAAACAATAGGGGGTAATCAAGAGAGAACAATAGACGAAAGTGAATGAAATCTAGATTAAAAGTTTATAACAAAATAGCAAGCCCCATTTACAAGCATAAATTATCCTTCAAGGTTACAGTCCACAATGAAACAAGAACTCAAGCCACAGTTTATAAGCGGGTTGAACATAGTAGAATACAGAAAAAGCAGCAAATAGAGAATACCAGTGTAATCCAAATGAAAGAGCATATAACTGAATTATAGTTACATATAAATATATCATGAAACTCCAGTAAACTCAGACGGACAACTCTGTCTTTGAAACAAGAATGCCATCAGTATCTGCGTAAAGCCATTCGCCATCACAAATTCTAGTCCCAGCAAAATTTATGGCAACGTGCTTTTCTCCAATTCCCTTCTTGTTGGCCTTAACAGGATGTGAGGCGAGGGCTCGAACACCAATGTCGCAGCCATTGATTTCATCTACATCCCTTATACAGCCGTTAACTACTATACCAGCCCATCCATTGTTCTGTGCCTGTACTACAGGATTTCCACCCAATATTGCACATCTCAAGCTACCACCCCCATCAACAACAAGAACTCTTCCATTTCCCCTTTCCTCGAGAAATTCACGGACCAGAACATTATCTTCAAACACTCTCAGAGTAACAACTGGTCCAGAGAAGACTTGGCGCCTGCCATATATCTGGAAAACAGGATTAAGTGCTCGGAGTTCACCACTCACAATGAGCTGTGGATTTGCATCACAAACTTCAGCTGTCGTTACCAAGGCCATCCTATATCAAGAACCTCCAGGAAAATAAGCATCACAAAGAAGCGATTGCAAACAGTAACAGAAGAACTCGTGTTTATCTACGTGAGTAAAGTAAACACACAGGGAAAAAAATCCCAACAGACAAATCCAAATATTTCACGTTGAAACAGGAAGAGTTACAGCTACATCAAAGCAAACACACATTATTATTTTTTAAAAACAAACTCCATGGATCATATTGAGCTGAGAATCCCACCTAGTAACACATTCAAGAACCACCCGTGTTTCTTATTTGAAAACTCCAACTAATCTAATATATAATGCAGGTGCTGACTACATCAACAACTAGATGAATTAAGATGCATCATCCACTCAAATAGATACGTTCTGATATAGCATCATTTATAACACAATGCCAAGAATCTAAAAACTCAAGAATGCCATAAATAATTTAATACTTAAATACAGAATTGTCTGTAAAAACATGCAATTAATCAAAACAAAGCCAAGAATTAGTATCTTACATCATGATCTGATCAGAAGTCAGAACGCCAATAACCATAAAAAGAGGAAAAGAAGAAGAAGAAGAAGAAGAAGAAGAAGAAGAAGTCTAGTCGTCCAAGAAACCACAGACTATAAATGACAAAAAAATGAAAAAAACATCAAATAAAGAAAAAAAGTAAAGACAAATATAAAAAGGTACTCGAACATAGATCTACAATTACTCAAACACACAGATGCATTCTTCACAAACAATCCCGTTATTTATTCAGTTTTTTTTCATATCCTACTCGATGAAATTCAAGGAGGAGACATTTTACCAGATAACCAGAACATTGAATATTTAAGATTTCTGTATCAGAATAATTTATCGGCCTTTTATAAGACAACATCACAGGGGAAAAAACAAATCAAAAAATCAAAATCAATAAATAAGAAAGCATATCTAAATAAAGAGATTGGATGTAATACAATCGCAAGCTGATGAAATGCCGTCGAATTTCTCCTTTTAATCTCTCAAGGAACGTGTAAAAAATTAATCGATTATTCGAAAAGAAGTTGGAAAATGAGGTGAAAGTAATCCGATTCAAGGGTTTCTATTGATCGAATCGGGGAAGGAACGACAGTGATGGTGATTTGAGCACTATGTATGGGCTGATTTCCTGTTATTAAAATGAGCCCGTGATTTCATTGAAATACTGAAACCACCTCCTCTCTTTTTCTTTTTTTTTTTGAGTAGATACGTTCGTGAGATGGATCAACTTTACCGATATTCAGAATAAAAAATAATATTTTTAGCATAAAAAATATTACTTTTTCATAGATGACTGAAATAAGATATTTGTATCGTAAAATACGACCCAGTAAAACCGTCTTATATAAGTTTTTGCCTTTTTTTTTGGATCAACTTCTTATTTAGCAAACAGACCTCAATTTTAGAAAGACTATTTAAAAATTTTGTATGTCTTATTTTTAAAATTATTTTATTTTATGAATAATATTTATATAAATACTTTTATATATTTTTTTCAAGAACAAAAAGATATTTTTTATTTATAAATTTTTTTTACTAGATAGTTATTTTAACAAATGAAAAAATATAAAGTTTATGAAGATGAAATCAAAAATAAGGTTAAAAATTTAGATAAATTATGTTTTTAGTATTAAAAAGGATGAAGTTTTTTTAAGAAAAAATAATTTATAGAATTTTTTAAATATAAAAAATATTATTCGATATTCTATATATATATATATATGTGTGTGTATGTAATAGTGTTACTTGATAATAAGATTTTGAATAAATGTCATTTGGTAAAAATTTTATAAAAATATTAAAATTTATAAGTAGAGTTAATTATACCTATCTCCCTTCAATATTATCATAATACCCAAAAAAAACTATATTAAAATGTTACATTTACGCTATTGAGGTTTATCAAAATGAAGAAATAAATCAAAGAATTTTTAAAATTACAAACACCCCATTAAATTTGAATTTATTTTACATTTTACTCCCTTAAGTTTGTATTCATCCTAAATTTTTAGAGGGTAAATTTAAGAAAAATAAAAATATGAGAGGGGTGTATGTTGTTATAAGGTATCAATTTGTTACTTTTCACAAATATGAAATATGTATGTAATATTTAAATATAGTTGAAATTTTTATCTTTAATATGATAAACTTGAATGAAAAAATTAATAAAATAAACCCTTATAATTAATATAAATTTAATAGTAAAAATAATTTTATTGTTTTAAAAGGCAAATCCTATGAAATCACACTAATTTTTTAAAGATTATCACTTAGTTAAATGAAATCCCAAGAAATCCCATCAATATAAAATGAGAATATCTCACCAAATTTCATCCAATTACATGCTCCAAACACACATTTTCTAAACTTTCCATTTTTCTCCTCAGGTTGCTGCACGTTTTTCTGTTTTCCATCAATGGCAATATTGATTAATAAACAACGTCCAAATTGTTGTGAAAAGTAAAAATTTATGGTAAAAAGTAAAAATCTCAAACTCTCAAAATTTACCAAACTACACACTTTATTATATTTTTCTCTCTACTCAATTGTGAATTTCTTCACAAATGAGAGATCTATTTATAGGAAATATTTACAAATAATCCAAAAAATAAAATGCATCATTACCTGCATCATCACACACAAATTTCTAATTTTACAACTCTTATTTTCAACATTCAAATATTTAACTATTACTTTTTCAACATTCAAATATTATTTTCAACACTCCCCCTTGTGATGATGATCATGATACGATGATGTCTTCATTACGTGTTTTTGTACTGGCTCGTTAAAAACCTTACTAGGAAAAACCCATTGGGATAAAAACCATAGTAAGGGAAAAAGAGTGCAGTCACGTAAGCTCCCCCTCATGTTGACACGAACAATTCTTCACAAATTTCGTAGATTGCGCATCCCAATATTATATATGTGCTTTCTGAATATTGACGTAGGAAGTGCCTTTGTGAAGAGATCTGATGAGTTTTCACTTGATTGAATGTGACAAACATCAATACATTTATTCTTCTCTAGCTCTTTGGTGAATGCGAAGAACTTAGGAGGAATATGTTTAGTTCTGTCGCTTTTTATGTATCCCTCTTTCATTTGAGCAACACATGCAGCATTATCTTCATATAGTATCACAGGCTTCTCGTCGAATGATAATCCGCATGAGATTTGGATATGTTGGGTCATTGATTTTAACCACACACATTCACGGCTTGCTTCATGTAGTGCAATAATCTCGGCATGGTTTGATGAAGTTGTTACGAGCGTTTGTTTCTGTGAACGCCAAGAAATTGCAGTGCCTCCATGAGAAAATACATATCCAATTTAGGAACGTGCCTTGTGTGGATCAGATAAGTATCCAGCATCGGCATAACCAATTATACTTGGATTAGCATCTTTTGAATACAAAAGTCCCAAGTCTGTCGTTCCTCGTAGATAACGGAATATATGTTTAATTCCGTTCCAATGTCTCTTTGTTGGATATGTGCTAAATCTTGCCAACAAATTTACGGCAAAAGATATATCAGGCCTTGTACAATTTGTAAGATACATAAGGGCACCGATAGCACTTAGATATGGTACTTCTGGACCAAGAATATCTTCATCATCTTCACATGGACGGAATGGATCCTTTTCTATGTTTAATGATCTAACAACCATTGGAGTACTTAAAGGATTTGATTTATCCATATTAAAACGTTTAAGGATCTTTTCTGTATAATTTGTATTGTGAACAAACATTTCACATTCTTTGTGTTCAATTTGTAAACCCAGACAATACTTGGTTTTTCCAAGATCCTTCATTTCAAATTCTTCCTTCAAGTATGACACAACTTCTTGAATTTCCTTATTTGTTCCAATGATGTTTAAATCATCAACATATACAGCAATAATTACGCATCCGGATGTTGTTTTCTTAATGAAAACACAAGGGCATATTGAATTATTTACATATCCCTTTTTCATCAAGTGATCACATAGCCGATTATACCACATTCGGCCGGATTGCTTTAACCCATATAACGATCTTTGTAATTTCACAGAATAACATTTTCTGGGTTTTGAATTTTGTGCTTCAGGCATCTTAAATCCTTCAAGGATTTTCATATATATATTACTATCAAGTGATCCATATAAGTAAGCTATAACAACATCCATAAGACGTATTTCTAAATTTTCAGATACCGCCAAGCTAATCAAATACCGAAACGTAATTGCATCCATCACGAGAGAATACGTTTCTTCATAATCAATTCCAGGCCTTTGAGAAAAATCTTGTGCAACAAGTCGAGCTTTATATCTTACTATTTCATTTTTCTCATTTCGCTTTCGAATAAAAACCCATTTGTATCCAACAGGTTTTACACCTTCAGGTGTAAGGACTATAGGTCCAAAAACATTACGTTTATTTAACGAATCTAATTCAACTTGGATGGCTTCTTTCCATTTTATCCAATCCTGCCGATTTTTACATTCACCAAAAGATTTTGGTTCATAATCTTCATTATCATTTATGATGTCGATTGCCACATTATAAGAAAATATATCATCAATTTCTTCTATATCTTTTCGATTCCATATTTTTCCAGTATTAATATAATTGATAGAGATTTCATGATTCTCGTCAGTTTGTGGTTCTGACAGAACATTTTCATCATCATGTGTTTCTTCAGGAACACCATTTTCTATTTTGTGATCATCATATGTTTCTTTAGGAACATCATTCTTTATTTTGTGATCATCGTGTTTCTCTATGAATTTTCTTTTTCGAGGATTTTTATCCTTGGAACCGACTGACCTTCCACGCTTCAGGCGTTTAATGACATCATGAGTATTTTCAATTTTTTTCTTCGGAATTTCAATTCGAGCAGGGGCATTTGCAGCATGTATATATGATTTAGTTACCCCTTTTGTGTCTGCAAATGCATCTGATATTTGATTTGCTATTCTTTGCAAGTGCACAATTTGCTGTACATCTTTTTCACATTGCTTTGTTCTTGGATCCAGATGTAACAATGATGATATATACCATGTAATTTCTTTTCCGGTATGTTTCTGTTCTCTCCCTAACATTGGGAAGATTTCCTCATTAAAATGACAATCAGCAAAACGTGCTGTGAGCATGTCGCATGTCTGAGGTTCAAGATATCGAATGATTGATGGACTATCATAACCGATATAAATTCCAACCTTTCTTTGAGGTCCCATTTTCTTTCGTTGCGGTGGTGCAATAGGCACATACACCATACATCAAAAAATTCTCAGATGAGAAATGTCTGGTTCTTTACCAAATGCAAGCTTGCAATTGGGAGTATTTATGATATGCACTTGGTCTGATGCGAATTAATGAAACAATATGTAAAATTGCATGTCCCCATATAGAAATAGGGAGCTTTGTTTTCATAATCATTTGTCTAGCAATCATTTGCAGACGTTTAATCAATGATTCAGCCAATCCATTTTGTGTATGTACATGAGCAACAAGATGTTCAACAATGATTCCCATAGACATACAATAATCACTGAAAGTTTGGGAAGTAAATTCACCAGCATTATCAAGTCTAATTTTCTTGATTGTATAATCGGGAAATTGATTCCTCAATTTTATTATTTGAGCAAGTAATCTTGCAAATGCAACATTTCGAGTTGACAATAAACATACATGTGACCATCTGCTGGAGGCATCAATCAATATCATAAAGTATCTGAATGGTCCACATGGTGGATGGATTAGTCCACAAATATCACCCTGAATACATTCAAGAAACATTGGTGATTCAGTTTGAATTTTGGCTGGTGATGGTCTTATAATAAGTTTTCCAAGAGAACATGTTTTACATTGAAACTTATTATTCTGAAAGATCTTCTGGTCTTTCAGCGGATGACCATGTGTATTTTCTATAATTCTTCGCATCATTGTTGAACCATGATGTCCTAATCGATCATGCCAATTGGTTAATATTATAGAATTATCAAATGTTTGATTTAATGGGACTTATATGTGTATAATGCAATCCAGTAGGGAGCATTGGTAGTTTTTCAATCACATATTTCTTTCTTGATTTATATGTGATAAGACACATATATTTCTCATTCCCTTCATTCATTGTTTGAGTATCATAACCATGGGAATATATATCATTAAAACTCAACAAATTTCTTTTCGATTGTGGTGAATATAAAGCATCATTGATCAAAAATTTTGTACCATTAGGTAACAAAAATTGTGCTTTACCACATCCTTTAATCAAGTCTACAGGACCTGATATTGTATTCACCGTTGTTTTTGTTGGTTTTAGTTCCAAGAAATATCTTTTATCTCGGAGGATAGTGTGCGTTGTACTACTATCGGATATGCAAACTTCAGCTTTGCTCATAGCATTTTACATATTTGAACTTCAAAAAAAAATATGCAATGAAATAAGATTACTGACAATACATATGTAAATATAACACATATCATAATTGTACAATAAAACATTATTATATGAATACATGAAAAATAAATTATTGTACATTTATATTCTACCATTATATTGTTTATTCTCAGAGAAATCATTGAGAAAATCAGTAGCATCAATATTGTTCATTTCTATCCCACCAACATATTGATCATTTCCAGAGAAATCATTCATAAAATCAGCAGCATCAAAATGAGTTGAATCACTCAAACGGTCACTGCGTTCAGTGAAGTTGGTCTCTTTTTCTTTCCCCTTTATCGATTCTTTATAGAGCTTGCAAAGGTGCTCAGGGGCTCGACAAATACGAGACCAATGTCCTGGAGTACCGCATCTGAAACAAGAACTTTCAAATCTTTTCGAGTGATTTTCATTAACACTCATGTTCTCATGATGCCTTTTCTGTGGATGGTTCGTGACGTCCTTTTGAGATGAGTTATAAAAATAACTATCTCTATTGTTTTCAAAACCACGGCCTCGACCACGACCACGACCAATCCACGTCCACGTCCACGACCACGACCTCGACCAAAACCTTGTCTCTGGATTTGATTTTGGTTTCCAGGTTTAAATTCATTTTTACTCACAGCATTTACTTCTGGAAATGCTGTTGATCCAGTTGGTCGGGACTGATGATTTCTCATTAATAGCTCATTGTTCTTTTCCGCCACAAGAAGACAGGCGATGAGTTCAGAATATCTCGCAAATCCACGCACTCTATATTGTTGCTGTAAAGTTATATTTGATGCGTGAAACGTGGAAAATGTTTTTTCAAGCATTTCCGATTCTGTAACCTCATGTCCACAAAATTTTAGCTGCGAGATTATTCGATACATCGCTGAATTATAATCACTGACTTTCTTAAAATCTTGGAATCTTAACATATTCCATTCATCACGGGCGGTCGGAAGTATAACTTCTCTTATATATTCAAATCTTTCTTTCAATCCTTTCTACAGAGCCATATGATCTTTTTCGATGAGATATTCACATTTTAAACATTCATCGAGATGTCGACGCAAAAATATTATAGGTTTTGCTTTTTCTTGTGATGAAGATATACCATTTTCTTTAATGGTCTCGCTTAGACCCAATGACTCAAGATGCATTTCTACATCGAGAGTCCATGGCATATAATTTTTTTCCGTGATGTCGAGCGCAACAAATTCGATCTTTGTCAAATTTGACATGGTGGTACTAAAAAATTACGATGCATTTTATTAGTTAATGAATATTGAAATACAAAGTAATGGATAAACAACAAGTACAAGCATTTGTAAAAATAAAGAAAACACACGAGGAGGATATTCTCCGATAAATAAAAGACTCGTGAGTATGATAACCAAAATAATTAAAAATAACCTTGAGAAAGCCATCTTTTTTTTCTTCGAAAATTTGATGAAGAATAATAGGAGAAAGTTGGAGTGATTGAAAGAGTTTGTGAGATCATATTTATAGGGCAAAAACTAGCCGTTTTGTTACCGTTTATGACCGTTGATGTACAAAAAAATAAATGTATGTATTTGTATAATTTTATGGTAATAATATGGTGTATATAATATTAGTCATAATTATGTATATCATATCACATTATTATAATAAAGTGTCATAAGTTATTTTGTTTAAAAACCTTATAGGCTTTTATACTTTTCGTATCCCTTACCGGGAGTGTGAGATGTCGTCTTAACATTCTCCCAAGATTTATAACAAGTTTTTGAAAAATTTATTTTTATTATTCATAATAATAACATTATATTATATATTAAATATATACACAATAAATAAATAACAGTAAAATAAATATTATTACTTTTGTTACCTTTTTCTTCTGTTTGGAGCTTGGAAAAGTAACGTGTTGTGAAAAGTAAAAATTTATGGTAAAAAGTAAAAATCTCAAACTCTCAAAATTTATCAAACTACACACTTTATTATATTTTTCTCTCTACTCAATTTTGAATTTCTTCACAAATGAGATATCTATTTATAGGAAATCTTTACAAATAATCCAAAAAATAAAATACATCATTACCTACATCATCACACACAAATTTCTAATTTTACAACTCTTATTTTCAACATTCAAATATTCAACTATTACTTTTTCAACATTCAAATATTATTTTCAACACAAATTTCATTATTATTCTGTTGTTTGATTCTTTGTTTGGATCAGTTCTTAAATTTAGATGAAAGAAAAGAAAAGAGTGATGGTTTACCTCTTCTTTTCAGTCAAATTTATTTTATTTCATTTTATGTAAACTTGTTTCGACTGATTTTTATTTTATGTCGATTGAGATTCAGTTCACTCAAACTTGCTCTTGTCCACTTTTTAAATTTGTAGATTGTCTACCGACCTTTAGTAGAAATCTAGTGAAGGTCAATAGATTGTCAACTGAAGATCAGTATACGGTTGATTGCCTTTCAATAGATATCTAATGAAAGCATTCGGTATATAAAATATCTATTCACTTTCATTAGATTGAAAATTCACACTGACTCAGTAGAAAAATTTATTGATTGCAAAAGTATTCTCACATAAGTTGTTTTTCTTGAAAATAGGCATCAACTGTATTCTCATATGAGTTGTTTTTTTCTTGAAAATAGGAATCAACCTTAAAATTTCATATCCTCTTAAGTGGATACTCTTTTATGTAATTAAATAAAAAAAAATGAGACTCTTTGAATGTAAAGTTTAAAAATTCGAACGATGTAACTAGACTGCTCTTGTCATAATAAATATTTTGATCCATATTGTATGTAAAAATCTGTGTATGTTATGCAAAAATTTGAGCGTTGATGCTTGGAACGATTTTGAAAAAAAAATTTAGATCTCAAAACCGAATCTGTTGTCATTTCAAATCTACTCGATTGTTTTCTAGAAACACTTTCAACATATAAAACGTAGTACCTTTCAATAACTTCGATTAGACGGTAAATTCGTAATTTTCGAACAAGAGACGAGTGAGTTATGATCATTATCGTGTGACGGCTCAAACTGTGATGTTTTCAAAATGTGTTCTTCATGTTTTCTTGAGTTTTATTGGTTGCAGGCTTCGTTAGGAATCTCCGAGTGATCACTGCTGCGTTTAGGTTTGTCGTGTATTGCGATCAGATGTTTTTCGGTCTTTCATTCGGGTCGGTAAGGGTTTGGTTACATTAAAAGTCGTAAGGAAGCAAATGGGTAGAAGATGACTTTTTGGGGTTTGAGTCGCGCAAGGTTAGCGCCACAGTGCTGCATTTGAGGCGCTGCAGCTTCGTGCAGAGTAGCGCCACGGTGCCGGGTGGTAGCGCCTAAGCGCTTAACCAAGCGCTGCAGCGCTACACTTCAGGCGCCTAGGCGCTGGTTCAGGGATTGAAGAGTTGTATGTTTAGGTGCTATTGCCTTGTTTGGGTATTAATACGTCGTTATGGCCAAGCTTTATGAGGATTAGACTAGTTGTTACGAATCCTGAATGGGAATCGTTGAGTTACGGTTTAAGCAGCGTTCGTGTCTTCCATTGGTTGGGAAATGTTCATACTCCATATCAAGATGGTTTCAGGGTTCGATGTCGTGGTCTAGTATGATGATTAAAAATGGTCAAGTCCTGAGTGGTCTAGAAATTCATAAGTTATTTAACTACTTCGATGGTAAGTACGATTGTTATGGTTAAGTTACGGAACTTAAGGTGCATCAATAATGTGTTAGTATGTGCAGCAGTAGCCCAAGCGACAACCAAAGAAGCCCTCAACGCTATGTAAGTATGTTCGACGTTCAAAAAGAAAATGTTTTATATCTTTTAGGTATGTGAATTGTCTTGTGATCAATTACGAACGGGTTTGGAAGCCGGAGAACGTGTTCGGGGACCTCTTTAGTCCGGTAAAGCATGACCGGATTTTGATCAGGATTGGGAAGCGGTAAAGCATGACCAGGGACCAATCCACTCGATAAATCATGACAGGGGATCTTATGTATGTGGAGTGGACGTTCGGTCGAAAGGTTGTGATGATCTTTACTAGCCCAATACTGCGGTTTAGTCTGATTAGGCGTAATATGTTGTGGGTCACTTGCTTTGAAACATATCTCTACGCAAAATTTTGATGATTATGCTTGTTTAAGTATGTATGATGCAGTACGTTTATGAAAAGTTTATGAAATGTTGTCACGTCTATGTTTATGTAAGTATGTTCAGAGTTTAAGTATATATGTGCTACTTTAATGTGCATGTGGATTTATTATGTATCACTTGTTATTCTCAATTTATACATGTTGAGTCTTTAGACTCACTAGACTTGATCGATGCAGGTGAGGACGAGTATAAGGAGGCGAGAGGCGAGGACCAGTGAGTTGGCTCGGACAGTGCGGAGGCTTAACCCGAGGATCACTTAAGTTTTCACGAATTTTATGCACGTTAAATTCATTTACTCTGATTTTCATAAAATTACTTCGCGTTATTTAAACAAGTACTTGTTGCAAGCTCTTTTAAATTTCAAATATTTAGACAATCATTTTATTTGTATTTCAATTTGAGAGATTATTACTTATTTAAGAAAAAAATTATTTTTCTCCAATTTTAAGTAGTTTTAAAGTACGGTACGTCACAGTAAATGAAAATTATTATCTTTGAAATTTTCGATAAAATTTTCGCTTATCATTATATGAACAAGACTTGTATCCCCGACACATCGGTGCTGTCAGATTGTGGATCGTGGTTATAATGAATTCAAAGTCATTTATTTAGTGAATTTAAAATTTATTGATTAAATAATGATAGTAGTAGTGGTGACTACTGCTAATATACACAAATTCTCAAAAAATATTCTAGAGGGGTATAGAATTAATTAATTGTTGAGTTAATTATTTAAATTTAATAATGTTATTTAATTTAATTAATATGTATATGCATGTATTAAATGTGCATGTGTAAAAGTATTAATGTTTATATACATACACTTTATATGGAGAAATAAAATATGTGTATATATAATATTAATATATCATGCATTAAAATCAATCATATAATAATAATTTGAGAAATTTATTTAATGAAAATTAATATTCATTGTGAGAAAAAGATGAGGAATCCTGATGGGATCAGGAATCGCACTCTATAAATGTAAGGTACAAGAATTTAATTCACGTAACTAGAATGCATGCAATTTAGGATTTTATTTAATTATGTGTTTAATTATATTTTTATGCATAATTAATGCATGATTGTTTTTATTTTGTAAAATTTGAAAAGTTCATGCATTAGGGTTTCTAGATGCATTTCGCGCTCGAACGAGGAACAGAGATAGGGGAATTATCAGAAAAATTATTTTTATTACAGGATTAATTTTTATAAATTAACATAAGATTTTTTTAATGTATTTTTTAAGAAATAGGCTTTGTTGGGTATCTTTACCTGCCAGAGCTTATTTTTCAGCGGTACGCAAATTTTATCGAAACGAAGGATTTTTTGAGGGTTCGGGTAATATTTTCAAAAACTTACCAAAACAAAATATTTTTCGAGAGTGTATTTGAGATTTTTGGGCCTATTTTTAAGCTTATTAGGCTTAAAACTCTTTTTAAACTTTTTAAACGACAATTTAGGGCCCATTATCTTGTAAAATAACTATTTAATAATACCTAAACTCTCCTAAATCTAAACCTAATCACTCCATTAGCCGACACCCCTCTCCCCTTCATCAATATCATGTGGGTTTCAGTAGCTAGGCTTAGCAGCTCTCGGCCATAGCACTTGTCTTGCAAGAAATTCCTACGGTGCCTTCCCTTCGCGCAGTTCTTCAAAGTTTTCGTTCAATATACATCAAGGCACGCCATGTACTTTTATTTCTTCATCATACATGCTAGATACTTGCTGATATGTGTGTTTATTTGCATAGAATTCTCGATCTTGCATCTAACGTAGAAAGGCTTCAGTTTTGGTCAAGTTCTTGCACCTTTTTCAACCAACTCACGTTTTTTTTTAGTGTTTGTGCAAGGGACTGCTAAATTCATGCTGCAGGGGGCTATGCATGTCATGTCTATGGGTGAATAAGTAATAAAGTCTCGGTTTTTCCAAGCTCGAAGGGGAATCGCTCGGGTTAGTAGCTATTGTGGCGTTTGAGTGCAAGATCAGAAGTTTTGTGTTAGCAGCCATGCGTGGCTCGTTTACAGCCTTGAAGCCAACCCCCTTGGGTCCGCGGTAGGAATGGGAGGGGCTAGGAACGGCTGGTCTCAGTCTGAAATGCGAGTGAAGGAGCGTAGGTGGGGCGTGGCCTCGGCCGAGGCTAGGGATTAAGCGTGGTAAAGTGCTCGGCTGTTGTGACGTTTGGGGGTTGCAATACTCGATTGGTTGGGGTCCAATAGGGTCCTAGGGTGGTATAGAGGTTGTCGAGTCATGGCTGGTCCTTGAGGTTTCGGTTTAGGATGGTGGAAATGAGAGTTCAGGCGATAGGGTTTTGGTTGGTGGCTTGCTTGAATTTCAAGCAGCAGTTCGGGGCATTATATGAGTGTCTAAGGGGTAGGTTTTGAGATTTTTAGGACCTTTTAGATGTTCATAAGGTGTGGTAAAAAGTTGGGAAAATTCGATTAAGTTTCGAGTCGTTTCGGGTTAAAACCAGGACCCCGGTCCAAGGTTTAAAACGAATCAGTTAAGTTTTGACTGCATGTTAACATGATTTACGCTTTATTTACTGTACAGGTTTAACTGCTTTTATGATTTAAGGATTTATTACTTTAAAAACTAGTTTAATTGCATGATAGGTTACGTTTATAAATTGGACTGTATTCATATATGCCTCCTAGACGTGCTCCCAGTACAGATAGGTAGGATGAGATTCCTGGAGGAGGCAGAGGACCTTCACCACCACCGCCAGGGGACCCAGCTACCCGAGTTCTTGAGGGGATAGCGAGGCTCATGGAGCAGGCCCAACTGGGCCATCAGGCACCCCGTCGGCAGACAAATGTTTTTGAGCAGTTCCGTCGGCTTAACCCGAAGAAGTTCGGGGGTACAACCGATCCATTCGTGGCAGAGAGATGGATTAGGTCTCTGGAGTTGCATTTTTAGTACCTTCAGATGAGGGATGACGACCGGGCTAGGTGCGCCATTTATATGCTGAGGGATGACGCGCCCTTTTGGTGGGAGGGAGCTGCACATGCAGTGGAAGTGGCTACTCTCACTTGGGCCATGTTTAGGGAGATGTTCTTTGGGAAGTATTTCCCAGCTGGCGTCAGGGGCCGCCTGACAAGGGAGTTCATGAGTCTCCGACTGGGGGACTTATCTGTGGTGCAGTTTATCCGCAAGTTTTACAGGGGCTGTCATTTTGTGCCCATGATAGCGGGAGATGCTGCCTAGAAGTTGAGGCATTTCTTAGTTGGAATGAGACCCACCCTTTGCCGGGGCATCATGCTGATGAGGCTGGCAGGTTATGATGATTCCACCGCTTGCGCTTTTCAGACGAAGCAAGATCTGCGGGACATAGATTATGAGATGCAGAAGAAGCGGCATCAGACTCAGTCTAGTTCCCAGCCATAGAAAAAGCAGTTTACTGGGCCGCCGAGGCAGCAGAAGCCCCAAGGGTAGTTTAGGAGGCCATAGCAGCAGAGACCTGCTCAAGCACCAGGGGCGCCTAAGCCAGATGACAGGCAGCCATGCCCACAGTGCAGCAGGTTCCATTTCGGCGAGTGCAAGTGGGTAACCTTTAAATGCTTCGTTTGCGGACAGGAGGGCCATAAAGCAGCGGATTGCCCTAGGAGCAAGGGCTCAACTACTGGGCGAGCTTATGTGATGCCTGCTGAGGAGGCTGAGGCTGAGTCAGACTCGACATTGATTACTGGTAACCCTTTTGTTTAAGATTTTAATTACCGCAAGATTGCATGGATTTAATGCTTGCTTGGGGATTTATTTATTGGAATTGATAAGAGGAATTAGGATGTATGCTCTACCTATTTGGGACTAAGAATGTAATTGTTTGATTGGGAACCAATTTTATCAACCAATTATTTTTATGGGGTCATATTGCAACTTTCAAATTTTGAGGGACTAAATAGCAATTTTCGATTTTTCTGAGGATTAATTTCAAATTTTTGGGAATAATATTTGGGGTAATTCAGTGATTTTTTAGGATTTTGGGTTAATTGTCGGTAAGAAATTCCTTAAGTTCAACACTATTGGATTTGATGCTATGTTTTGTCGCAGGGAGGATATATATTGCAGGTGTAGCCACGCATGCATTGCTAGATTCAGGGCTACGCATTCGTTTATATCTGAATCCTTCGTCAAGAGACTAGGAATCATAAAAGTAGCGATGGATTCAGGGTTTAGAGTACCGATTCCATCCGGGGATCAGATGTTCACTTCTCAGATAGTGAAGAGATTGGAGCTTCGGTTACAGAAGTATACGGTGCACGCATATTTGATAGTGCTACCATTACCGGAGTTCGACATCATCTTCGGAATGGACTGGCTATCATCTCACGATGCTGCAGTCAAAGATTTTCGACAGATGTCAGTTTCTGTCAGACCGCTCAATGGAAAGCCGTTTGTTTTTTAGGCAGCTAGACATCAGGAGATGCCGCACGTAATTTCCTGCTTGTGTGCGAGGAAGCTTATGAGGAGAGGCTGCCAGGCATTTTTGATCAGCATCGTGTCAGTGTCTGAGCCAGTCGAGCAGAGGCTAGAGGACGTTGATGTTGTCAGGGAGTTCTCCGGTGTTTTCCCTGATGATGTTTTAGGCATCCCACCAGACAGAGAGGTGGAATTTTCGATTGAGCTTATGCCAAGCACAGTGCCGATATTTAAAGCACCCTACCGGTTAGCTCCTGTAGAGATGAAGGAGCTCAAAGATCAGATTCAGGATATATTAGATAAGGGTTTCATTCGCCCTAGTTTTTCTCCTTGAGGCGCACCAGTTTTTTTTGTCAAGAAGAAGGATGGCAGCATGCAACTGTGTATTGACTACAGAGAGCTGAATAGAGTCACAGTCAAGAACAAGTATCCACTGCCGAGGATCGAGGACTTGTTTGATCAGCTTCAGGGAGCATATGTGTTCTCAAAGATAGACCTTCGATCCGGATACCACCAGCTGAAAGTGAGGGAGTCTGATGTGCATAAGACAGCCTTCCGGACGCGTTACGGGCACTATGAGTTTATGGTGATGCCCTTCGGCCTGACGAAAGCGCCAGCGATCTTCACGGATCTCATGAATCGCATGTTTCAGCCATACATAGATCAGTTCGTCATAGTTTTCATTGACAATATCCTGATCTATTCGAAGAGCAGAGAGGAGCACAGTCATCACCTGAGGACAGTACTGCAGACTCTACAGGACAGGCGGCTGTATGCCAAGTTCAGTAAGTGTGAGTTCTGGCTGGACAGAGTGGCATTCTTGGGTCACATTGTATCTCAAGATGGTATAGAGGTCGACCCCAGTAAGGTCGATGCAGTCAGAGATTGGCTAGTGCCCAAGGGCGTAACAGAGATCCGTAGTTTCTTAGGATTAGCAGCTTACTACCGAAAATTCATCCACAGCTTCTCTTCTATTGCGGTGCCTATGACCGCCTTGACGAAGAAGAATGCCAAGTTATCTGGGGACCTAAGTGTCGGGAGAGCTTTGACAGACTGAAGCTAGCGTAGACCACTGCACCATTACTATCTATGCCATCAGGACAGGGAGATTTTGTGGTTTATATAGATGCATCAAAGCTTGGTTTGGGCGCGGTTCTGATGCAGAAGGACAGAGTGATAGCCTACGCGTCTAGACTGTTGAAGGTCCATGAGAAGAATTATCCAACTCATGACCTCGAGCTAGCATCAGTGGTATTTGTCCTGAAAATCTGGAGACACTATCTGTATGGGGAGAAGTGCAGGATTTTTACTGACCATAAGAGCCTGAAGTACTTCTTAACACAGAAAGAGCTGAATATGCGATAAAGGAGGTGGCTTGAGCTGGTGAAGGATTATGATTGTGATATTAACTACCATCCAGGTAAGACTAATGTAGCTGCAGACGCTTTGAACAGGAAGCTCGCAGTGATTGCTCATTTGTCAGTGCAGAGACCGCTACTGGCTGAGATTCAGAGATTTGAGATTGCAGTTTATACCAGGGCGAGGCCCCAAATCTTGCTACTCTGACGGTACAGCCAACTCTGAGAGACATAATTCTAGCAGGGCAGACTTCTTACGAGTAGTTACAGAAATGAAGACAGAGGGACGAGGCTAAGGGCCAGAGACTGTATACAGTTGTGGACAGCATAGTCAGATATAGGGACAACCTATGGGTTCCTGACAGTGATTTCCTTCGAGCTGATATCTTGAGCGAGGCCCACAGTACCCCGTACTCCATTCATCCAGGGAGTACGAAGATGTATAAGGATCTACATACTCTTTATTGGTGTCCGGGCATGAAGAGAGATATTTTATGATTCGTCTCCGAGTGTTTGACTTGTCAACAGTTCAAGGGAGAGCATCAGAGACCTACAGGGAAGCTGAGACCACTCCCTATTCTCGAGTGGAAATGGGAGAACATCACCATGGATTTTGTGACAGGGCTTCCGAGGACTATTGGGGGATTCAATGTCATATGGGTGATTGTTGATCACCTCACTAAATCAACTCATTTCTTATCGATCAAAAAGATATTCACCATGACTCAGTACGCAGAGCTGTACATAAGAGAGATAGTCAGATTGCTTGGGATTCCAATGTACATCGTGTCAGACAGGGATCCGAGGTTCACTCTGCATTCTGGAAGAGTCTCCATCAGGCGCTAGGTGCTAAGTTATTGTTCAGTACTATTTTCCATCCTCAGACAGACGGTCAGTCAGAGAGGGAGATTCAGATTCTGGAGGACCTACTCCGAGCTTTCATGATCGATTTCCAGCGTATCTGGGAGCCGAAGTTACCTATTGTGGAGTTCACATACAACAATAGTTATCAGGTATCGATAGGTATTTCTCTGTACGAGTCACTTTACGGGAGAAAGTGTAGGTCGTCAGTTTATTGGGATGAGGTGGGAGAGCGAGCATAGTTGGGTCCAGATATTGTCAAGCAGACAGCAGATTTAGTGACCAGGATTCGGGACAGGATGAAGACCGCACAGAGCCGTCATAAGAGTTATGCAGATCAGAGGCGGAGAGACCTTGAGTTCGTAGTAGGGGATCATGTCTTCGTGAAGGTCGTACAGATGAAGGGTGTGACAAGGTTCGGGAAGAAGGGCAAGCTCAGCCCTAGATTCATCAGACCTTTCGAGATCCTAGAGAGAGTTGGGACAATTGCTTACAGAGTCGCTTTACCGCCAAAACTGACGGGAGTTCATAATGTGTTCCACGTCTCTATACTGCGGAAGTACATGTCGAATCCTTCAGATGTGCTGAACTATGAGCCACTTCAGCTGACACTGCATCTGTCTTTTGAGGAGAGACCCACTCAGTTATTGGACAGGCAGGAGAAGAGGCTCCAGAACAAGGTGATCCAGATGGTCAAGGTCAAGTGGCTGAATCATTCCGAGGAGGAGGCTACCTGGGAGACCGAGACCGAGACAGAGATGAGGAGTCGCTACCCGGAGTTATTTCGGTAGTTCTTGAAATTTTAAAAGTTCATGGATTAGGGTTTCTAGATGTATTTCGCGCTCGAACGAGGAACAGAGATCGGGGAATTATCAGAAAAATTATTTTTATTACAGGATTAATTTTTATTAATTAATATAAGTTTTTTTTAATGTATTTTTGCAATAAATAGGCTTTGTTGGGTATCTTTACCCGCCAGAGCTTATTTTTCAGCGGTACGCAAATTTTATCGAAACGAAGGATTTTTTGAGGGTTCGGGTAATATTTTCAAAAACTTACCAAAACAAAATATTTTTTGGGAGTGTATTTGAGATTGTTGGGCCTATTTTTAAGCTTATTAGGCTTAAAACTCTTTTTAAACTTTTTAAATGACAATTTAGGACCCATTATATTGTAGAATAACTATTTAATAATACCTAAACTCTCCTAAACCTAAACCTAATCACTCCATCAGCCGACACCCCTCTCCACTTCATCAATATCACGTGGGTTTCAGTAGCTAGGCTTAGCAGCTCTCGGCCATAGCACTTGTCTTGCAAGAAATTCCTCCGGTGCCTTCCCTTCGTACAGTTCTTCAAAGTTTTCGTTCAATATACATCAAGGCACGCCATGTAATTTTATTTCTGCATCATACATGCTAGATACTTGCTGATATGTGTGTTTATTTGCATAGAATTCTCAATCTTGCATCTAACGTAGAAAGGCTTCGGTTTTGGTCAAGTTCTTGCACCTTTTTCATCCAACCCACGTTTTTTTTAGTGTTTGTGCAAGGGACTGCTAAATTTATGCTGCAGGGGGCTGTGCGTGTCGTGTGTAAGGGTGATTAAGTAATGGAGTCTCGTTTTTGCCAAGCTCGAAGGGGAATCGCTCGGGTTAGTAGCTATTTTGGCGTTCGAGTGCGAGATTTTGGGTTAGCAGTCATGCATGGCACGTTTACAGCCTTGAAGCCGACCTCCTTGGGTCTGTGGTAGGGCTGGTAGGGGCTGGGAACGGCTGGTATCGGTCGGGAATGCGAGTGAAGGAGCGTAGATGGGGCGTGGCCTCGGCCGAGGCTAGGGATTAAGCGTGGTAAAGTGCTCGGCTGTTGTGACGTTTGGGGGCTGCAAGCCTCGATTGGTTGGGGTCCAGTGGGGTCCAGTAGGGTCTAGAGGTGGTCGAGTCATGGCTGGTCCTTGATGTTTCGTTCTAGTATGGCGGAAATGAGAGTTCGGGCGATAGGGGTTTTGGTTGGTGGCTTGCTGGAATTTCCAGCAGCCGTTTCAGGGAATTATACGAGTGTCTAAGTGGCTGGTTTTGAGAATATTAGGACCTATTATATTTTCATAAGGTTTGGTAAAAATTTTGGAAAAATTCGATTAAGTTTCGAGTCAATTCGGGTTAAAACCGGGACCCCGGTCCAAGTTTTAAAATGAATCGGTTAAGTTTTGAAACAGGCTCGACTTTACATTTAAGAATACTGTCAAAATGTTTTGGGATGTTTTAAGGAGTTTGATAAGCTTTGGGTCAAATTTAAAGGTTCAGAGGTAAAATAGTCATTTTTGGTTTCCAGGGGCAAAATGGTCATTTTACACCCGGGGTGAGATTTTGGTCATGCCAGTGTACTGAGCACATTTTATCATGTTTTAAACGTTTATGCATCATGTTTATGATTTTTTATGAAATTATGATAAAAACGGTGCATACTTGGTTTTAAGGAAAAAGTTACGTATATGTATGTTTTTAATAAGTGGTGAATATGATGATGTTTTTGAAGGATAAGAATTAGTTGTGACTGACGATGTATATGTATACGATGACATGAGATATGATGAGCTGAGGCCAAGGCTTAGTGGACGGGTAATGTTGTCGTTGATGTCTCCGTCGCCCGGTACAGTGGTTATACATAGATGGATCCATCGAATAGAACTGATACGATAGAGCTGATATGAAAGTCACAACTAATGAACTGAATTCAATTAAAAGAAAATGTATATATATATGATGACATGATGAGACATGCTTTGACACGTTACGATTTTATACTGACATGTTTATGTACATGCTTTAACTTCACGAAATATATGTTGATTATGGTACTTTTCACCGCTGTGTGATATGTATCTGTACTTGTTATTCCTGGTACAGGTGTGTTGAGTCTTTAGATTCACTAGACGTGTGTGATGCATGTGAGCTTGGTGATGAGGGGATTAGAGGTGTCGAACTCTGAGTAGGCAGACTTGGTGCGGTGACACGACCCGAAGACCGCATGTTTTTCGCATTATGATTTACGTGATTTGAGAGGAGATGAACATTTTCACATGTTGATGATTTTAAGATTTTTATTCGTTTATGTTTGCGTAAAATTTTGGATGAGTTTGGTTATTTTAAACTGCACTATTTTTACTGTCAAATATTAAGGTCATTTTTAAATGTTATAATTTTCTTTAAAGCGCATGAATGCAAAACGTTTAAGCATTATTTCAAAAATAAGAGCTTTTTAAAAAAAATGTTTCCGCTTTTAAACTTAGTAGACGTTACAATAAATATACCATGAGGGATATAAAATATAATCCAAGTTTTTGTACATAAAAACTAGCACAAAATTCACTAATATACTTCCCCCACTTCCAAAGAAGCTCACGACCGCTTGCAAAATTTTAAATAAAATTTTCGGCCAAGCTTTGTCTTCACGCTGCTGCACAACTCCGGATTCGGATGATCCAGGCTCAACGCACAAATTGTTTGGCTTCTTTAGTGCGATTCAAGATAAGAACACAGTCTCTGATCGTGGACCAGATTTGATGATCAAAACGATGAAGATTCGTTCGTAGGGATATACAAGAAAGGTCATCTCCGCCAAACCAGGATTAATTTGGTGTCCAGCGTTATATACGCGCACATATAAAAATAAAACATTCTATGGATGAGTTTAACACACAACGCCCAAGGACAGTTTCAATCGTCGAAACAAAATTTTAAAACTTCTAAGGTGCGAGAAAATGGTACACTAGCATAAACTATCAACAATAATTTGTATACCAATTTTCTATTTATCCAATTGTTCATGTACAAATTTATTTATTATTCATAATATAATATGCCACCAAGTCTTTTAATTCCTCTCATTCTATTCCTAAAATCTCGTTAGATTTCCTTCACTGAGATAAAAACAAATGATAGCTTCTTAAATTAAATAGACCAAATAACAAGAAACGCTTTTTGCTTCTAGCGGCTTTCAATTTTCTTAATAAAGTAAAGACAAAATGTTAATTTTAATCATATATGTTTGATTTGTAATATTTTTAAGTTTTGTATATTTGATTTAATCAATTATAATAACGTAACTATGTTTTTGATTAATTGTAGTCTTTTTCATCAAAACTATTTCACTATATAACTAATATTATTATTAAAGTTTATAATTACGATATCAAATATACGTACATATCGAAAAAGTTTTTAAACTAAATATTTACAAAAGTTTAACAAAATTATTGGTCATTTATTTACATAATTTTGAAAAAAATGACTAAAATTTATCAAAAAAAATATGGTTATAAAACTATAAATGATCTAGTAAAATACATAGATCTAAAAATATCACACGTGAAAACATATATAAATAAAATAAATATTTTAAATAAAAAAACTTAGCTGTATATAAATAAATAAATATATATATATATAAAATAATAATAATAATAATAAAGATACCTTCAAAAAGTAGTCCATTTTTTCTCGATAGATTTCAGAGTTTTCTCAACCTTTTTTCCTCCAATTCCCCATACCTTCTCTCCTCTAATGGCTCAGGTATTGTCTTCTATCTTTCTGTGTGTGCGTGTGTGTATACATACATATATGTATATCTCTCAAGTTTGGTTTGTGTTTGTGGTAACAGAAGGTGGTGCTGAAGGTTTTGACGATGACCGATGAGAAGACGAAACAGAGAGCCATAGAGGCAGCTGCTGATATTTTTGGTACATTCAAATTCCGAACCCCCACCCCCATGTTCTCTCTTTGTGATCTATGTTCTAGTTTAACCCGTATAGCCCAGAATGATTCGCGATATTTTTAATTTGTTGTGGCAAAATCAACAGTGAAATACATATACAGCCGATAAAAATTGCTTGTTTCATAATCATCGGAATCAATGAATTTGCACTTGTAAAATTGAAGGGGTGGACTCCATAGCTGCTGATTTGAAGGATCAGAAGCTGACAGTGATCGGAGAAATGGATGCGGTGGCGGTCGTTAAGAAGCTGAAGAAGGTGGGGAAGGTGGACATAGTTTCGGTCGGGCCGGCGAAGGAAGAGAAGAAGGAGGAAAAGAAAGAAGAGAAGAAAGAAGAAAAGAAAGAAGAGAAGAAGGAAGACAACAAAGTGGAGAAGAAAGAAGATCAGAAGCCAGAAGAAAAGAAATAATCATCGTATTTTATTTATTTTGTTTTGTTATATTATATATATTTATATTTATCCTTTATAAATAATAATAATAATAATAATTATTATTATTATAATAATAATAATTTCTTCTGAATATCAGAAATAATTATACGTGCAACTTTATGGAAATGTGGCGAAATATTAGTTTTTTCTTCGAAATATAAATGATTTAAGTTACATACTTAGATATGAAAATTTTAATATGAGATATGCACTTCATTTTTCATCAGCCTAAATTAAATTGAATCTGCAATACATGTCAATTGATCAAATACACAATTTCACAGTTCTTTTTAGGTCTTCGTTTTCGTTTTCGATTTCGATTCGATTGAATTTTGATTTTTATGGTTAAATTATCGTACCTGATATCTAATAAAAGGCCTCAACCCCATTCAATTATTATATGTCATTTTCAATGTAATAAATTTTAACGAATAAACAAACAAAAGGTATAGAGGTCCGAACGCTCTTTTGGCTTTTCGGGCAAATGGAGGATGATGTGCTATGGACATTACGTTCGTTCTTCCAAAGACCTTACGATTCATTTGCGTACGGTTTTTCAATAGCATGAACCGAGCCATTTTTTGGTTCTAAAAATAAAACCGATAGTGGCACAGTCAAAAATTCAATACTACTCGGATTAATTTTTTTTACGAAATAATACAAGTCAATTACATTTATATAAATTAGATTTTTTGGATTAAAATCTTAATTTTACCTGACTTTATATTTCTTTTTCTACTTGGTCAAAAAATTTAACTTCTCAATTTTTTTCTAATTGAGCCACTCAAGCAAATATAATTTCAGATCAAAATCTAATTTAAAAAAAAACAAAAAAAAAAACTTGCCAAACTACAGCTCGAGTGGGCCACAAGGTTGCTCTGCCCTTGAAATCCAGGCCCCTCGTTGAATACGAAGGAACAACTCCATTTAACGATTTCGAGGTGGCCTCCGAACCCTATCATCACTCTGTAATCAATTGCCCAAAATTATTTCATCCTGTGAGATTTACATCTTTTGGTTATGTGGGATCGAGTGGCAATTTCAGGCATGTGGAGCTTACATTTTTTGGGACATGTCAATATGCATATTTTCTTGTTGCTCCACAAGAGCAAATAAATTTAGATCATTGCGGTCAGAGCAACACAATACCACTTTGTACGGGAGTTGAGGTAGGATAAAGAGATTGTTTGTAGCCTAAGTCTATGTTTTACTAAGCACATTTTATCACGCATGATACCCTATGAATAGGTCCATCAAGATCAGGTTCAAATCTGACTTTGGGTCCGACCCATTCTTTTGGGTAAGGGCTAGAGTAAATTCAAGGTCTGGACTCAGACTGCTATCATCTGCTGGAACCGAACCTTAAATTTTCAGTGATTATCATTTGGTGCCGTCTGTGGGAAGTTTGAGCTGAGACGTAAAGATGGTAGGCCGGAGAAGAAGTAAAATTATTAATTCATTATCGTCACGTCCTCAGATGAGACCAGAACAACCTCGTCTTGAGACGAGACATGAACAACCTCGTCCTGAGACAAGGGCCGAGCAACCTCGTGCCAATGAAAATGTGGGTTCCCTGGAACGGTTATGCCAATTCATTAACAAGACAGTAGACGAGGCCATGAAGAGAAACCAAAAATCTATGTTTGCCGAAGAACAGGCCACTCACCAAGAACGAGAGGATAATGCTGAGGTCCATTAGAGCAGAGTTGAAGAGACGCGGTGTAACGTCCAGAGAATTTGAAGGTCTGTGAGCCATATACATACAAGTTATCAAATTTCTAGTCCATTTTAAAGAAAAGCGAGTAGTGGACGTTTCAGTTGATATCAGAGCAATGTTCTTGCAAATTTTGTGTCATCGCCAGTTCAAGAAAGCTCAGTCGTCAAGTCTCAAGTTGTTAAGTTTGATATTTTAAATGTTTTTAATGTTATCACATGCGTGTTTATATGGTTTATACGTTTAAGCTACATGTTTAAACTCCTTTTGAAGTTAAATGGCATTTATGTTTAAGTTTGCATGATAAATGATTTTTGTGATTAAACCTCCATTGTTACATTTTTTATGCTAAAAAATTAGATGATTTTCAATTTTTATGCATGTTACGATACAAAACAAGAAATTACATGATTTTCATGCATGCTGGTCTTGTAATGGAATTGGACATGTCTAAGAATTTGGTTAATGGACGATAGGAAAAGTTGAAAATGATTTGGCTATATTGTATTTTAGGTCTTAATACTGATGTAAGGTCCAGAAAATTAAATTATGTAACCTAAATGCATGCGATCTAGGGTTTTAGTGAAAATATATGTTTATTTATTTTTATGCATTTAATGCATAATTATTGCATGATAGGAATTTATTTCATGATATTGTAAAAGTTCAGCATTAGGGTTTCTAGATGCATTTCGCGCTTGAACGAGGAACGGAGACCAGGGATTTATCAGAAAAATTATTTTATGAAGGGATTAATTTTTATTAATCAATATGGAGTGTTTTTAAGTGTATTTTTAAAAAATGGGCTTTATTAAATATTTTTACTCGCAGGACTTTAGTTTTATCCGGTATGCAAATTTTATCGAATCGGGGGACTTTTTAAGGGTTCGGGCAACATTTTCAAAAACTCACCTAAACGAAATATTTTTCGGGAGTGTTACTGGGCTTCTTGGCCTATGTTAAAGCTTAATGGGCTCAAAAAATTCTTTTTAACCCTTTTAAAAATATGATAAAGCCCATTAGTGCATGTGTTACCTACTTAAAACCCACCTAGCAAAACTTAACCCTAATTACATGCTTTGGCCGCCCCTCCCCTCACCTTTGCAGCCTCCACCAACGGTTTTTAGCAGCAAAATTCAGCAGCAAGCCGCCTCTCCATTTTCCTAAAAGCAAACATCTTCCCCGCTCATCTGGTGCCTCCCTTCGCGCGGTTCTTCTTGTTTTCTAGTATCATTTCATCAAGGCGCGCTATGTACAACCTTTCTCATCATTTACACCATGACATATGCAAATTTCGTTGGTCTTTCATTTAGTATCATATTGTGAAAGTTTTGAAAAGAATTTGCATTTGTTTGGTGATCAACTCACGTTTTTGTTTTATGGTTGCAAAGGGGCTGCCGATTTTGGGTTGTGTAGGGGTGAACATGCTGTGTTTATGGTGTATGGTGATGGGAGTCTAGGGAGTGCTCGGTTCTTGGTGAGAATCCGATGTTGTCACGTGAGTAGCTAGGGTCTCGGGTGGTTTTGGTTAGGGTTAGGGTGAGTTTAATTGGGCAAGGGGCTGAACCACGCTGAGGCTCGATCCAAGAATGTCCAATCGAGGCTAGGGGAAGTCCACCACCTACTGGTCTTGCCCTTGGAATCACTTGGAGTCAAGGGATTGGTGTTGGCCGCGGATGTGTTGTGTGAGTGACTAGCATGCGTGGGTGCCTCTCGGTGGGCTTGGGGATGGGGACGTGGGTCCATCAGGTCCAGAGAGGTCCTAGGGTGGTCTAGGAGAGGCTAGTTGGTGGCTGTTTCCATCGGATTTGGTGTAGGGTCGGTGTTTACGTCTAAGAAATATTTATTATTATGTTTTGGGATGATTTAAGGAGTTTGGTAAGCTTCGAGTCGAAATTTTGAGGTTCAGGGTAAAATGATCATTTTGGGTTCCTAGGGTTACGTACGAGTCGAGGTTTTTGTCCTGGCAGCGCCCTGAGCACAATATTATCATGTTTTTTGACTATTTGTGCATCATGTTTATGATTTTTACGAAAATATGATAAATACGTTGCATGCTTGGTTTGAAAGAAAAATTATGTATATGCATAGTTTTATTTAAGTGGTGAATATGATGACACGTTTTTGAAGGATGGGAGTTGGTTGTGACTAATACGATGACACGATGACACGATAACATGATGACACGAAAGGTTGGGGCTCAGTGGACGGGTAATGTTGTCGATGATGCCTCCGTCGCCGGATACCTCGGTTATACGTAGATGAATCCATCGAATGACATGATAATAAGAAAGTCAGAGATGACGAATGGAATTCAAATTAAGAAAATAAACACGTATATTTTTTTACGATGATATGTGCTATGGTTATTATCATGTTTTTCCAAGTCACGATTATGCATATGGATTTTCCACAGACATGAAATGTATGTTGATTATGATATTTTTCACTGCTGCTTGTTACGTATACGTATTTTTTTGTCACGGTACATGCGTGTTGAGTTTTAGACTCCCTAAGTGTGAATGATGCATGTGAGCATGTTATTGAGGGGATTGGAGGTGCCGAACTCGGAGTAGACAGGCCTGGATGTGCGCATGACCCGATGACCACACTTTTCCGCACAACATGATTGTAGGAGAGATGAGAGGACATGGATAAGTTTTACACTGGTTTTGATGTACTGATTATTACTATTGTTTTTATTTGTTCATACTTTCGATTACACACTTCGATGAGTCCGATCATTTTAAACTGTAGTACTTTTAATAGTCAAATGTTTACGATTATTTTTAAATGGTACTTTTTTTAGTAGGGTTGCATGCTTGCAAAATAAGTGTTTATTTTCAAATGTGAGCTTTACAAAAAAAAAATAATATAGCATCATTTTAAAGTAGTAGACGTTACAGTTGGTATCAGAGCAAGGGTACTGTATAAGGTTGTGTCACCGCTAGTTTCTGCAGCTCAGTCTTCAAGCCTCAAATCTGTAAGCTTTTATGTTTTAAATGTTTTAAATGATTATTGATATCACCTGCATGTTGACATGGTATACGTTTTACGATGATTTTCAGTGCATGATTAACTGCTTTTATGCTTTAAGGACTTATTATTTTGAGGGAAAAATAAAACTAGATTAAATTTCATGATGAGTTACGTTTAAAATTTGGACTGTATTCAAATATCATGCCACCTAGACGTGCTCTTAGTACAGATCATCAGGATGACATTCCTGGAGGCGGCAGAGGCCCTCCTCCACCACTACCATCGCCAGGGGACACAGCTACCCGAGTACTGGAGGGGATAGCTAGATTGATAGAGCAGGACCAGCAGGCGCCCCGACCACAGGCCGATATCTATGAGCAGTTTAGACGGCTCAACCCGAAGGAGTTCGGGGGTACCACTGATCCATTCTTGGCAGAGGGATGGGTTAGATCGCTGGAGCTGCACATTGACTACCTACAGATGAGAGATGGCGACCGAGTCAGGTTCGCCATTTATATACTGAGGGATGATGCGTCCCGATGGTGGGAAAGAGCCGCCCATGCAGTCGAATTGAATACTCTTACTTGGGACATGTTCAAGGAGATGTTCTATGGCAAGTTCTTCTCAGCTAATGTCAGGGGCCGCCTGACGAGGGAGTTTATGAGTCTTCGCAGTGGGACTCGTCTGCGGCATAATTCATCCGGAAATTTGATAGGGGCTGCCATTTTACGCCCATTCCATGGATGCCGCCCAGAAGCCGAGGCATTTCATGGACGGACTTAGACCACCGCGTGAATTTTTCAGACGGCGGGATATGATGAGGCCACCGCCTGCATTTTTCAGACGGAGCAGGCTCTGTGGCACATAGACTCTGCGGAAGCGACATCAGGCCCAGACCAGTTCTCAGCCAAAGAAGAATCAGTATATGGGGCCACCGAGACAGCAGGGCAGCAGAAGCCCCAGGGACAGTATAGGGGGCCAGGACAGCAGTGGCAACCTCAGGCACCAGGGGCTCCCAGGCCGGAGGGAGGGCTGCCATGCAAGCATTGCAACAAATATCATTATGGCAAATGCATGCGGAGCACCTTCAGATGCTTCGTATGCAAACAGGAGGGGCACAAGGCGGCAGATTGCCCTCAGAACAAGGGTCCCACTACCAGCAGGGCATATGTGATGCATTCTGAGGAGGCTGAGGTGGAGCTCGATTCTACTTTGATTACCGATAACCTTTACACTTAAGTTCTATATGTTTACCGCTTTGATTGCACTGGATGATTTGATTATTATGAGAATTAAATTATGAAATTAAAAACCTAGAAGAATTAGGATGCCTGCTCTAACTAGTTGGAATTAAGGATTAAATTGCATGAATTGAGAATTATAGGGGATAAATTCGAAAATTTTGAAGGGCCAAAGTGTAATTTTCGAAACTTTAGGGGGCTAAAATATAAATTTCAAGATTTTTGGGGGTTAATTTCAAAATTTTCGAGGAATGCATGAGGTTAATTCAGTGAATTTTGAGGATTTTGGGATAATTGTTGGTAATGAATTTCTTAAGTTTCATCGCGATCATATTTGATGATATGTTTTGTCGCAGGAAGGATATATATTTCAGGTGTAGCTACGCATGCATTATTAGATTCAGGGGCTACACCTTCGTTTATATCCGAATATTTCATAAAGCGACTAGGAATCATACCAGTGGCGATGGATTCAGGATTCAGAGTATCGATTCCATCCGGGGATCAGATGTTTACCTCCATGATAGTGAGGAAATTGGAGCTTCCACTACAGAAGCATACGATGCGGGGAGACTTGATAGTGCTACAATTGGAGTTTGATATCATCTTGGGCGTGGACTGGCTTTCTTCTAATGGAGTAGTCATAGACTTTCGACAGAGGTCATTGTCTGTTCGACCACCCAGCGGTAAGCCATTTGTATTCGAGACATCCAATCATCAGCAGATGCCTCACGTCATTTTCTGCATTTGTGCGAGGAAGCTTATGAAGAGAGGCTACCAGGAATTTCTAGCCAGTATTGTATAGGGTCAGAGCCAGTCAGTCAGAGGCTAGAGGACGTTTATGTGGTCAGGGAGTTCTCCATTGTTTTCTCTGACGATGTTTCAGGCATTCCACCAGACTGAGAGGTGGATTTTTCTATTGAGCTCATGCCAGGTACACTGCCTATTTCTAAGGAGCCGACCGTCTAGCACCTACAGAGATAAAATAACTGAAAGATCAGATACATGATTTGCTAGATAATGGAATCATTTTCCCTAGCTTTTATCCCAAGGACGCGCCAGTACTGTTTGTCAAGAAGAAGGATGACAGCATGCGACTATACATTGACTACAGAGAGTTGAACAGAGTCACAGTTAAGAATAAGTATTCATTGCCGAGGATCGATGATTTGTTGATCAGCTTTAGGGAGCATCAGTGTTCTGGAAGATAGACCTCCGATCTGGATACCATCAGCTGGAGGTGAGAGAGTCCGACGTGCAAAAGCCTGCCTTCCGGACGCGTTATGGGCACTATGAGTTTTTTGCGATGCCCTTCGGCTTGAAGAACGCGCCAGCAATCTTCATGGATCTCATGAATTGCGTGTTTCAGCCATACTTGGATCAGTTCGTCATAGTTTTTATTGACGACATTATGATCTATTTGAGGATACGATAGGAGCATAGTTAGCATCTGAGCACCATGCTACAGACTTTACAGGACAGACGGCTATATGACAAGTTCAGTAAGTGCGTGTTCCAGCTTGACAGAGTGGTATTCTTGGGTCACATAGTAGCTCGGGATGGTATTGAGGTCGACCTAGAAAGGTCGAGGCAGTCAAAGATTGTCCAATGCCTAAGAGCGTGACAGAGATCCGTAGCTTCTTGGGATTGGCTGGTTATTACAGGAAATTCATTCAGCGTTTCTCTTCTATTGCGATGTCTATGACCGCCTTGATGAATAAGAATGCAAAGTTATCTGGGGATCGGAGTGCCAGGAGAGCTTTGACAGATTGAAGCAGACATTGACCACTACATCAGTCCTAGTTATGCCATTAGGGCAGGGAGAGTTCGTGGTTTACACAGATGCTTCGAAGCTCGGTTTGGGTGCGATTCTGATGCAGCATGACAGAGTTATAGCCTACGCATCCATAAAACTGAAGGTCCATGAGAAGAATTATCCGAATCATGACCTCGAGCTAGCAGCAATGGTGTTTGCCCTGAAGATTTGGAGACACTATCTGTATGGGAAGAAGTCCGGGATTTTTACTGACCAAAAGAGCTTGAAGTACTTCTTCACACAGAAAGAGCTGAATATGAGACAGATGAGGTGGTTAGAGCTAGTGAAAGATTATGACCGTGACATTAGCTACCATCCGGGTAAGGCTAATGTGGTTGCAGACGCTCTGAGCAGGAAGCACGCAGTGATTGCCCATTTGTCGGTAAAAAGGCCGCTTCAGGCAGAGATTCAAAAATTTGAGCTTGTAGTTTATACTAGGGGCGAGGCCACGATTCTTGCTACTCTGACAGTACAGCCGACATTGAGAGATAGAATTCGGGCATGGGAGACTTCTGACGAGCAGTTGCTGAAGTTGAGACAGAGGGACGATGTTAAGGGCTAGAGACTGTATACAGTTGTAGACGACATAGTTTGATATAGGGACCGTCTATGGGTTCCTGAGAGTAATTCCCTGAGGGCAAATATCTTGGGTGAGGCCCACAGCACCCCGTACTCCATCCATCCAGGGAGTACGAAGATGTACAAAGACTTTCAGACTCTTTATTGGTGGTCGGACATGAAGCGAGATATTCTGCGATTCGTTTCTGAGTGTTTGACTTGTCACCACGTCAAGGCAGAGCATCAGAGACCTGCAGGGAAGCTGAGACCACTCCTTATCCCCGAGTGGAAATGGGAGAACATCACCTTAGATTTCGTGATGAGGCTTCCGAGGACTACTGGAGGATTCAATGCCATCTGGGTGATAGTTGATCGGCTCACTAAATCTGCTCACTTCCTACCGATCACGAGGACTTTCACCATGACTCAGTACGCATAGCTATATATCAGAGAGATAGTCAGACTACACGGGATTCCAGTGTCCATCGTGTCAGACAGGGATTCGAGATTCACGTCTGCGTTCTAGAAGAGTCTGCACCGGGCATAGGTGATAGGATCGATTAACGTATCAAGAGTGTTTAGAAGGGGGGTTGAATAAACACTCACAATTAAAATTGATCTTTTCGAATTTTGAGTTCAGTTTGGTGACAAACTGATTCTCGGAATCTTGTTGGTCAATGACAATCAGTTAAATTAAAGTAGTTGCGGAAAATAACTGACTGAAAGATAGAATACGAAACTGATATAAAATAGGCAAGGGTTGTTTCTGGATGTTCGGAGAATTTAATTACTCCTACGTCACCCCTTCTATCTCAAGGATAGGATATCCACTAAAAGACTTTGATCAAATACAAGAATTGTACTGACCCACTTCAGTTTGGACTTAACACTGCCAAAAACTGAAACTCTTAGTATTACAGAATGTTCTCAGTGCGTAACTGATCTTAGCACTATCGAATTTCAACGATTATTACAACTTGCTAATGAGCTCAAATTGTAGCCTTAACTGCTACGAATATATCAAGTAAGATTGAGCTGAGATTTTGACAGAGTGACAACAAGCTTTTTGAATAGTGTTGACTCTCTCTTTTCTTCAGCTGTTCTTCTGTCATATTTATAAGCTTCTTTTCTCCAACGGTAACTTGAGATGAATTTGAATCTTTGTATCCGTTGATTTCTACTTGATTATTCCTTGGACATTGTTTGCTTCATTTATTGTGATGCGGCGTCTTAATTGCTTTCGTCGAAATGCGTTTTTCTAAGCTGTATTGATTGAAGTGCGGCGTTGCAATCTTCTATGTCTCTTGACGGTTGATTGTTCTTTCCCGAGATATGTTCAGTTGAAGGGTGCTTAGCATACGGCTGAATGTATCAACTGATCAGTCAGTTGATCAGTTTCCAACTGATCAGTCAGTTGATTTCAGTTATTAAGTTCAGTTGCCGAGTTTAGTTTACTCGATCAGTTGGTTCGTATTTTCAGTTGATTCATATTTTGTCAAACGCTGGAATTTAGTTTCCAACAATTTCCCCCTTTATGGTATTTGACAAAACTAAGTAAATAATAATTGAACATCTGAGCTCATTGTAGATAAAATAAGAGATTGAATTTCTTGAACTGAAAGAGATCTTTATTTAATAACAGCTGAATCTAATAATCTGATAACTGCTTCTGCTGTTTTCTGCTGTTTTTCAAGATGCTCTTTGATCTTTGATTTCTTCTCCATTTTTGTCAAACAAATCCATCTTCTCAGATAATTTACGAACGTCAGTGGAAAGAATTTTGACATCTGCGGATATACTTGAGACAACAGTTTGTAAAAAAGTCTGCAACAATTCCATTTTATTAGAAACAGAAGTTTCCAATCGCTCAACTCGTTGACTGATTATATGCTGAGTTGTATAGAGACTTTGAGCTAGACCTCTGTTATTTTTCATCTCAAGTACAGTTCAGGTAAGAGACTCCATGTTTGCTTCAATGGCTTTCAGTTTTGCGGAGTCATATTCAATTGAAGAATCCAATTTGACAGTATGAGAGAATTGTGTGGATTGAATTTTCTTGATTTCAGTAATCATCTGCTGCATATTGTGCTGCATATTCTGGATTTCTTCAAGAACAAGATCCATTTCTGTGGATTGAAGAGTAGGTGACTGATTAGATGTTCTTGGTTCATGTGAAACTTGATCAAAGACCACCATGGTTCTATCAGATAATATCATTTCAGAGACATTCTGTGCTGGAACATCTGTTTCAGTTACTGCTACTTGGACTGGAGGAGATGAAGATTGATGTTGATCAACAATTGGGCTTTCCTGCTGAATAATATTTTCAGTGAAAGGGTCATGAACTGCCTCCATATTTTCAGCAATCTGTTGATTTGGTGATTGAGTAGGCACCACTGTTTGCTCCTTTAGTTCAGAAACAGCAGGCTGAACTGGTGCTTCTGTTGAGATAGAAACCTCTTGAGTGATTTGATCAGTTGAGTAATCAACTTCTTCAGAAATGGTTTCATTATTCATAGATTATGTCACTACTGCTTGAATTATTTCATCAATGTTGGCAAAATTCAACTCGGCTTCAGAGTACAGCAGATGATTGTGGCACATCCTGAACTGGTTCTTCAGTTGTAACAATAGTTTGTTCTGAGGACGGCTCTTTCTGCTGAGAGGAGGGGTCTTCTTCTTCTTCTTCAGAGGCTTCCTCAGGAAGAACTAACTCCTGATCCATTTCCCACATTTTTATCTGAGCTTGCAAGCTAGTAAGATCTGTATCTAGCTGAGTGATCATAGCTCGATCATTATAGGCAGTTGGATTGGTGGGAATGTAGTTTGCCTTTAATTTCTCAAGCAGTTGAGATAGCTTCTTAGCTCGAATTTGATCAAAAAAATATGTTTTTCTCTCCAAAGCCTGAACAATTGTAGCAGCTTTGACCATCGTGAGGACAATTGCTTCCAGTTTGATAAATTTGTTCAGCTGGGATTTCTTTTTCAGCTGCTTAGCAAAAATTTGAGTTCTGTAGACGGTCCAGTCATCATAGATTTTAAGTTTTGATGCTGCAAAATTATTAACCTGTTCCCAAACAAGGTCAATATGAGTTTGAATTGAATTGGATGGCCTGGGCTCTTCAATGAATTTGCCTTTGCCTTTTCAGTACTGAGGATGTGTGGAATTTCCAATCCAGTACGAGTAGTATCCACCAGTTCTATAATCTTTATACTTTTGGGTCTGGGAGGTGCTAGAACAGTAGGATGATTGATGTGGATTAGAGGAGCTTTGATTCTAACTGTTTCCTTTGTTGCACCAGCTGAGATTTCTGGTGGAATAATCTTCAGAGGAACTGCTTTGATAGGTTGTTGGACATCTGAAGATATCAGTCTTTCAGTATGAATTGATTCTACTGTGGTTGGTAATTTTTTCCTTTGTGTTCTTGGTTTCTTGGCAATTTTTGGAGAGGGCGTCTTCTCAGAATCAGATTCACTAATAATCAGTTTTCTTTTAACTGTCTTCAGTTGAGCCAATGTCTTCTCCTGTTTAACTGATTTGGGAGCAGCCTGTTGTGTCCCAATCTCCTTCTTGATCTTCACGAACTGATCAGGAGAGATATCTAGTTTAGTCTTGGTTGGCAGAATATTCTTCCCATTGAAAATTTTGAATTTAGATAATCGCTCCGAATCATCAGCCACCAACCCTTTGACTTTCATCAAATAGCTTAGCGGCACTGCAAATCCTTTGGATGCTTGGTGGAGGAAAACATGTTCTTCAAGATACTAAAAATAAGTTGCTTCCAGTTGAATTTTCTTCCAGCCATAATGCTCGTAATAGCTTTAAACTTCTCCAAAGTCAGGGCAGCATACGATCCTTCCTTGGCCAATAGCCCTTTGGCTAGGATATCAGCCAGCAACTGAACCTCATGCTTCAGTTCCATCTTAGGACCGGAAACTTTGATTTTCCGTCCATCAGAAGAGAGTGCAGTTTGCATTTCTTCAATATCTGATGCTTTAACATCAGCAAGGTGTACTAATCCATCAGAGGGTAATGAAAAGATTTCTCCGAAAGAATCTTCAGAAAAGGTCACCGACTGACCATTAATAGTGGCAATGATGTTTCCATCAGAGTTGATATATCCATTTGAGTAGAGGTCTTGGAGTTCTTTTGGGTAAATCTCCTGCGAGTATTGTCCCAAAAAAATTCTGAGACCAGCAGATTCAATCTTCAGAAAGACGTTCTTAATTTCAGCTTCGTGAACTGATAAAACTGAGTCAAAATCAATGGCCATAGCGTTCAACATGTGAGCTGGGATTTGATTCGCCATTGCTGAGAGTAAGGAAACCTGAAATTTTGCGAAATACAAGCTCTGAATGTATGAGTTTGCTCTGAGAGATGATGTACGCGTAAGAAAGAAAGCTGAATTGAAGCGGGAAATTATTTATATGTATGTGACTATTTAGATTCTGGACACGTGTCAGTCCATCAAAACTTTGAATAAAAACGTGTATTCGTGTGCTATAAGCGTGTGTACAATTTAAACGGTTCAAATGCTTCCACGTTTTCAAAATGAGATTCATCATTAGATAATAGACAGTCACGTACTTGATTTGGAATATAATATGTTTTAATTAGTTAACTTATATGAGAAGATTAGTGAAATACCCAACTGAACGATCAGTTGTAAGACTGTGTCCTTTCAGTTGAGAGTTTACTAACATTTGTCTTCTCATTTAACCTTTTAAAACCATTATTCCCCCTTAATTAGTGCATAAAATAATTAAAGCGAATAAATTTAAAGGTCAGAAAAATTTTTCGTTTGCTGAAACGTTGACGACCCTTCAGCTTCTTTGATATTCTGCTATAAATAGAAGTAACACGGTTAGTTTCAGTCATATTGGTGAAAATATTCAAGACGAAAGAATGGCAGATACGAGTAGCTCGAGTGCTTTGCCATTTTCTCTGGAAGCTAGGAAGGCTGTTATAGAAGACGAAGTCTTCTACAAGAGTCTTCCCTACTGGGAAAAGTTACAGGAGCTTGCGTTCCTGTATAATTCTGGAGAGGCTACCACTCCTGAACTGATGGCAGAGTTGAGAGAAGTGCGGGAGCACTTGAATATAGCTGTGTGGGTGGACATCTTCAAGGATGGTCATATCTATCAGCTGATGTTTCGAAAGGAGCTGGAGATCCTTACTCGCATAGCTTCTTCCCACAGCTTTCTCAAGACATCTACCTCACCTCTATCCGTTTGGTTGAAAATGTGGATAATTGATGTGGAAGAAAAATATGAAGATGTAATCCAAGCAAATATTTATGGTTGAATGAAACATTTATTTTGGCTTAACTTTGTTTTTTTTTTTTCCTGCAAATAATAAGTTTCATTAGTTATTATATATGAATTAGGATCATAAACAGATGAACTGATGATTGGTTAAGCGTTAAGTAATAAATGTCAAACTGATATCAGTTGATAATGAACAACTGATAGTTAAGAAGCCTCGGTAAATGAGAAAGACGCTTCGGTAAATTTCATCTGTCTATAAATAAGATGATAGAATGTGAGACAATAACAGTTCAATATGTCGGATTCAAGTAACTCTGATGCATGCAGTAGTTCGCATATTCAAGTTAATGAGCAATTAAGTCTTTATTTACAAGAATTGAAGAAGACAATGGAAGAATATGTCTTGATGAAAGTGATGTCAACATGGTTCAAGATTCATGATTTGCAGAGGGTAAGTAGTAGGGGTGCTGTTCCTACTCGTGCTCAAGCAGCAACAGCAAGAAAATACATTGATCGTTTTGAAGTTAGGCATGTTACAGATCTGATTGATGACAAATGTCTGTTAGAAGCAATGTTATGGAAGGAATGGCATGTGGTTGAGAAGATTTCTACAACTAGGTCATTTTCTAAAATCCAAATTTATGAGTTGAATGATTGGATTAGAGAATGGCAGGATTCAGTTGGTTCTATGATATCTTCTTTAAACTGGGATCGATGGTATTCTTAATAAAGTATTATTTTCAATTTGTTGTGTTCTTATTTTCTGCAGATAATTCTATTAGTAAAGCAACATTAGTAATAATTTTAATACAGATCAATTAAACCAAGAATATTGCGAAAGTAAGAAAACTTAGTCTCGGGTAATGGTTTGGTGAAGATGTCAGCTGCTTGTTGCTCAGTTGATATATACTCCAGTCTGATGTTCTTCTTCAAAGCATGATCTCTAATGAAGTGGTGTCTGACATCTATATGCTTTGTCCTTGAGTGAAGAACTGGATTATAGGTGATGGCAATTGTACTCGTATTTTCACAAAATATGGGCGAATTATTTTTAATTACTCCATAATCTCTCAATTGTTGCTGAACCCAGATCAGTTGTGCACAACAACTACCAGCAGCAATGTATTCTGCTTCAGTTGTTGAGGTAGCTATAGATGTCTGCTTCTTGCTGAACCAAGAGATCAGCCTGTCTCCTAGAAACTGACAAGATCCACTTGTACTTTTACGATCAAGCTTACATCCTACATAATCTGCATCTGAATATTCAACTAAATTGAAAGTAGAGTCTTTAGAGTACCATAACCCAACATTTTGTGTACTCTTAAGGTATTTCAAAATTCTTTTAGCAGCTGAGAAATGTGATTGCTTAGGATTTGCTTGAAATCTAGCACACATATACACAGCAAATACAATATAAGTGCGACTGACAGTTAGGTATAACAATGACCCTATTAAACCTCGATATAATGTCGCCTCAACTGATATTCCCCCTTGATCAGTGTCCAATTTTACTGATGAGCTCATGGGAGTATTCGCAGCTGAACATGATTCCATGCCAAATTTCTTCAGCAGCTCCTTTGTATATTTAGTCTGACTGATGAATGTACCAGTTTCCAGTTGCTTCACTTGTAGTCCAAGAAAGAATGTCAGTTCATCCATCATGCTCATTTCAAACTTATCCAGCATTAGCTTAGCAAATTTCTCGCATAATTTGAGGTTAGTTGACCAGAATATGATATCATCAACATAAATTTGAACTAATAAAATGTGATCATTCTTAGTAAATTTGAACAAGGTCTTATCAACTGATCCAACAGAAAAATCATGATCAGTTAGGAATTTTGAAAGAGTTTCGTACCAAGCTCTGGGAGCTTGTTTAAGACCATATAAAGCTTTGTTCAAATGATATACATGATCAGGAAAGTTGTGATTTACAAAACCTGGGGGTTGTTCAACATATACTTCCTCTTGTAGCTGGCCATTTAGGAATGCACTTTTGACATCCATTTGATAGACTTTGAAGTTCTTGTATGATGCATAAGCAAGAAACATTTTGATTGCTTCCAGTCTTGCAACTGGAGCATATGTCTCATCATAGTCAATTTCTTCTTCTTGTCTGTATCCTTGTGCTACTAATCTTGCTTTGTTGCGTCCAACTGAACCATCTTCGTTCAGTTTGTTCCTGAAAACCCATTTTGTACCTATAACAGTTTTTGAAACTGGTCTTGAAACTATGTTCCAGACATTGTTATGAGTGAACTGATTTAGCTCTTCTTGCATTGCATTTACCCAGTTAGGATCAGCAAGAGCCTCATCAGTTTTCTTTGGTTCTAGTTGTGATACGAAAGCTGAATGGATAAATAAATTTATCATTTGATTGCGAGTTCTTACTGGATCAGATGGATTTCCTATTACCAGCTCAGGTGGATGTGATTTTCTCCATCTGTACTCAGTATTTGTTGTATCAGCGATTTCTTCAGTTGGTAACTGAACACAGTTTTCAGTCTCAGTTGGTGCTTCGTCAACTGGTATTTGAATGTTATCATTATGCTCTATCAACTGATCATTAAGAATGGCTTCTGGTTCAGCTGATTGATCTGACACTTCTGGTTCGGGTGTTTGGAGATTGTTTTGATTAATATGATTGTCTTTTTCATCATCATCCTCCAAACTGATATCTGTAAATCGATCAACTAGCTCAACTTGATCAGTTGGCTTATTAGTTAGTTCAGTTTCATCGAAATCAACATGAGCTGATTCTTCAACATTTAGGGTTTTCTTGTTGAATACTCTATAAGATATACTAACTGATGAGTATCCAAGAAATATTCCCTCTGCAGATTTAGCATCAAACGCTTTTAAATAATTTTTACCATTATCAAGCATAAAACATCTGCAGCCGAATATTTTGAAATAAGTAATTATGCTTTTTCTTCCATGCCAGATCTCATATGGTATTTTCATATGATTCTTATTAATCATTGATCTGTTCTGAGTATAACACGCAGTGTTTACTGCCTCTGCCCAAAACCTTTGAGAAATACCAGAATCAGCAAGCATTGTTCTAGCAGCTTCTTTAAGGGTCCGATTTCTTCTCTCAGCTACACCATTTTGCTGAGGAGTTCTGGCTGCTGAGAGCTCATGCTTAATTCCAGCATTCTCTAGAAAATTTGAAAGAGTTTGATTGATGAATTCAGTTCCTCGATCTGATCTGATTCGATCAAGTCCAACCGATTTTTCATTTAAAAGTCTTTTGAAGAGCTTTATCAGTTGTGAAGCAGTATGGTCTTTAGATTTGAGAAAAATAACCCAAGTAAATCTTGAAAAATTATCTACGACTACCAAGGTGTATTTCATTCCTCCTAAGCTCATGACTGGTATAGGACCAAAGAGATCAATGTGCAACAGTTCTAAGCATCGGGATGAAGATTTACAACCCTTGTTTTTAAAAGAATATCGTACTTGTTTACCATACTGACTGCTGAGCAAGGTTTTTCTTTTGAAAAGTATATTTTGGGCAAACCAGTTACAAGTTCATGTTTACTCAGATAGGCAATGGTTTTAAAGTTTAAATGATTTAGTCTCTTATGCCACAACCAGTTTTTAGACGATTTGGAAGCAATAAAACAAACTGGTGCATAAGTTTGATCATTCCAATTGACTTTATATGTGTTTCCACAACGTTTGCCAGTTAGTATGATTTTATTAGTTGAAGTTTTGACTGAACATGAATTTTTGTCAAATTGTACTGAGAATCCACTGTCGCATAACTGACTGATGCTAATCAAGTTATACTTTAGGTTTCTACTAATAGAACATCTTTAAAAGTAAAGTTACCATGGATAAGCTTACCCTTACCCACAGTTCTACCTTTGGAATTGTCCCCGAAACTGATGTTTGGACAACTATATTTGATCAGTTGAGATAACGCACTTGCATCTCCTGTCATATGTCGCGAACATCCACTGTCCAAATACCATATTGAGTTCTTGTTTGTACCTGTTACCTACAATCACACACATAATATAACTTGGTACCCATATCTATTTGGGTCCTGAACTGATTAGTCCCTTTGGAACCCACACTTGGATTAGTCTAACAGACTTTCCAGTAGCTGTATTCCAAAAGGTTTTTCTCGGCTTTTGTGTGCTTGGTGTGTAGTGTACAGATGATACAATATGTCTTTTAGCTTTATTCAACTGATTGTTCAGTCTATATCTCTTCTGAACTGCCTTGTAGTTTTACTAATTGAAATAGCTATTCGAATAGTTCTTGTGAAACCTCTTTGATGACTGACTTTGTGAATCAGTTGAGAATTTTTTACTATAACCAATCCCATATCTTCTAGCCTTATTCATATTCTCAGTAGGTTGCTCAATCAGTTTACTGGGCTCAATTTGTTCTTGTACCTCTGCTGTTTTGACAAAGTGAATGTATTTTCCTTTGTCTGTTTTTAGCTTTGGTTGAGTGTCATTTGGATACATTTCTCCTTGAGTGTTGAACCCTAAACCAGTTTTATCAGAAACTGATTTGTATGAATTCTGCATCTCATTCAGTGCAGTAGATGACTTGTTCCAAGACTGAATGAGCTCATTCTGTTTTGAGTTTTCAAGAATCATCTTCTGGATTAATGACTGATTTTTGTCTCTTTCTGCTTTTAACTCCGCAATTTTCCTTTATAGACTCAACCCATCAACTGATTCATCAGTTTTGGTTTTATTGTCTGTGGGATCAGTTTGCTTTGCTTTGATTTTTTCAAATGATGATGCAAGCTTTTGATACTCATTTACCATGTCATGTAATGTTAGAATGAGTTCTTCTCGTGTGAAATCAGTTGAGCTGAAATCAAATACCTGTTGGCTAGATGATTCTTCTTCTGCATCATTGGCCATTAAGCACTTGACTTCCTCATCATCACTAGAGCTGCATGAGCTTTCTGGTTCTGACTCTTCACTGTCAGTTTCTGCCAATTTAGATTTGTTTTTTTCAGCTAAGAGTACCTCATGTTTCTTTCTGAAGGACTTCTTATCTTCCTTGGGTCTTCTTTTGTGCTCATATGATTTTTTTCTTCTATCAGTTGAGCCTTGACTATCCTTCTTGGGTTTAGGACAATCAGCAATGAAGTGACCTGATTTTCCACAGTTATAGCAGGCATTTGGTTCATCTTTGGAATTGTTCCTTTAGTATGGCTTCTGGAAGTTCCCTTGATTCTTTCTCATGAAACTTCCGAATTTTTTGATGAATAATGACATAGCATCATTACTCAACTGATCAGCAGATTTTTCGACTGAACTGATTTGTTCAGTTCTGACAGCATCTAGAGTAGTTGTGGCTGCAGAGGTAGATGGTTCTCCTTCTCTGGTCTGCAGCTCAAACTCATAAGCCTTTAAATCAGCAAACAAATCATGAAGTTCAATCTGATTCAGATCTTTGGACTCCCTCATTGCCATGGTCTTGACATTCCATTCCTTGGGAAGACCTCTCATTACTTTTAGTGCAATTTCTTTATTGGTATACACTTTTCCAAGTGCATTTAACTCATTAATGATACTGCTCACTCTTTCATCATACTCGTGCATTGATTCTCCTGCTTTCATTTTGATGTTATCAAACTTTTGAACAGCAACAGAAAGTTTATTTTCTTTGGTTTGATCATTTCCTTCACACAGCTGGATCAGCTTTTCCCAAATTTCTTTGGCTGTTTTACACATATTTATTTTGCTGAAAGTTACTTTGTCCAGCGTTTTGTACATAATTTCTTTAGCCACATTGTCAAGATTTGCTTTTCTTTTGTCTTCAGTTGTCCATTCATCTCTGGGCTTTTCTATTCTTTGTGGTGTCCCTTATGTTATGGCAACTGCTGTATTTGCTTTTAGAATCTTCATGGGTCCATCAGTTATGACATACCACATGTCATCATCTTGTGCAGCTAAATGAGCCTGCATTCTGATTGGAGAACATGGGAATTTTGTTGAATGAAGTCATGCTGGCAAGTTTTTAGATCAAAAGTATTCAAGAACAAGATTCAACCGCTCTGATACCACTTGATAGAATCGATTAACGTATCAAGAGTATTTAGAAGGAGGGGTTGAATAAACACTCACAATTAAAACTGATCTTTTCGAATTTTGAGTTCAATTTGGTGACAAACTGATTTTCGGAATCTTGTTGGTCAATGACAATCAGTTAAACTAAAGTATTTGCGGAAAATAACTGACTGAAAGATAGAATACGAAACTGATATAAAATAGGCAAGGGTTGTTTCTGGATGTTCGGAGAATTTAATTACTCCTACGTCACCCCTTCTATCTCAAGGATAGGATATCCACTAAAAGACTTTGATCAAATACAAGAATTGTACTGACCCACTTCAGTTTGGACTTAACACTGCCAAAAACTGAAACTCTTAGTATTACAGAATGTTCTCAGTGCGTAACTGATCTTAGCACTATCGAATTTCAACGATTATTACAACTTGCTAATGAGCTCAAATTGTAGCCTTAACTGCTACGAATATATCAAGTAAGATTGAGCTGAGATTTTGACAGAGTGACAGCAAGCTTTTTGAATAGTGTTGGCTCTTTCTTTTCTTCAGCTGTTCTTCTGTCATATTTATAAGCTTCTTTTCTCCAACGGTAACTTGAGATGAATTTGAATCTTTGTATCCGTTGATTTCTACTTGATTATTCCTTGGACATTGTTTGCTTCATTTATTGTGATGCAGTGTCTTAATTGCTTTCGCCGAAATGCGTTTTTCTAAGCTGTATTGATTGAAGTGCGGCGTTGCAATCTTCTATGTCTCTTGACGGTTGATTGTTCTTTCCCGAGATATGTTCAGTTGAAGGGTGCTTAGCATATGGCTGAATGTATCAACTGATCAGTTTCCAACTGATCAGTCAGTTGATTTCAGTTATTAAGTCCAGTTGCTGAGTTCAGTTTACTCGATCAGTTGGTTCGTATTTTCAGTTGATTCATATTTTGTCAAACGCCGGAATTTAGTTTCCAACAATAGGGTATCAAGTTACTGTTCAGTACTGCCTTCCATCCTCAGACAGACGGACAGTCAGAGAAAGTGATTTAGATTCTGGAGGACCTATTTCGAGCTTGCATGATCGACTTCTAGGGCAGCTGGGAGCCGAAACTACCTCTCGTGGAGTTCACATACAACAACAATTATCAGGCATCGATTTTTATGGCTCCACATGAGGCACTGTACAGGAGGAATTGTAGGTCGCCATTGTATTGAGATGAGGTGGGAGAGAGAGCAGACTAAGACCGAGATGAGGAGGCTGCTTGGAAGACTGAGACCGAGATGAGGAGTCGTTACCCGGAGTTATTCGGTACGTATTAAATTTCGAGGATTAAATTTTGTTTTAAGGGGGAGAGTTTTAAGGTCCATGAAATTAAATTACGTAACATAAATGCATGCAATCTAGGGTTTTATTTAAAATATACGTTTATTTATTTTTATGCATTTAATGCATAATTATTGCATGATAGAGATTTATTTCATGATATTTTAAAAGCTCTTGCATTAGAGTTTCTAAATGCATTTCGCGCTCGAACGAGGAACGGAGACCATATTTATCAGAAAAATTATTTTATGAAGGGATTAATTTTTATTAATCAATATGGAGTGTTTTTAAGTGTAGTTTTAAAAAATATGCTTTATTGGGTATTTTTACATGCATGATTTTATTTTTATCCGATATGCAAATTTTATCGAATCGATGGACTTTTTGAGGGTTCGGACAATATTTTAAAAAACTCACCTAAATGAAATATTTTTCAGGAGCGTTATTGGGCTTCTTGGAGTATTTTAAAGCTTAATGGGCTCAAAAAATTATTTTTAAACCTTTTAAAAATATGATGAAGCTCATTAGTGCATGTGTTACCTACTTAAAACCCACCTAGCAAACCCTAACCCTAATTACATGCTTTGGCCGCCCATCCCCTCACCTTTTCAGCATCCACCCACGGTTTTTAGCGTCAAAACTCAGCAGCAAGCCACCTCTCCATTTTCCTCAAAGCAAACCTCTTCCCCGCTCATCCGGTGCCTCCTCTTCGCGCGGTTTTTCTTGTTTTCGAGTATCGTTTCATCAAGGCATGCTATGTACACCATTGCTCATCATTTACACCATGACATATGCTGTCATTTTTGGATTTTGAATGCAAATTTTGTTGGTCTTTCATTTAGTATCATATTGTGAAAGTTTTGACAAGAATTTGCATTTGTTTGGTTATCAACTCACGTTTTTTTTACGTGGTTGCAAGGGGGATGCCAATTTTGGGTTTTCTTGGGGCGAACATTTTGTATTTATGGTGGTATGGTGATGGGAGTCTAGGTAGTGCTCGGTTCTTGGTGAGGATCCGATGTTGTCATGCGAGTAGCTAGGGTCTCGGGTGGTTTTGGTTAGGGTTAGGGCGAGTACAATCGGGCAGGGGGCTGAACCACGATGAGGCTCGATCCAAGAAGGTCCAACCGAGGCTATGGGAAGTCCACGACCTACTGGTCTTGCACTTGGAGTTGGGGGATTGGCGTTGGCAGCGGTTGTGTTGTGCGAGTGACTAGCATGCGTGGGTGCTTCTTGGTGGGCTTGGGGCTGGGTCCGTGGGTCCAGCAGATCCAAAGGGGTCCTAGGGTGGTCTAGGAGAGGCTATTTTGTGGTTGTTTCCATCAGTTTTAGTGTAGGATCGGTGTTGATGAGCTAGGGTCATGGCTAGGGTTTGAGGGCTCACTCATATAAAATTCCAGCAACTTCAAGGTGCCTTTCGTGGGTCTTAGTGGGTTTCTGGTTGAGTTTTATGGGCTGTTATATTGTTGTTAAGGTGTGGTAAAGGCTTGGAAAAAAATTTGGTTAAGTTTCGGTTCGATTCGGGTTAAAACCGGGGCTCCAATCCAAGTTCTAAAACGAATCGTTTAAGTTTTAAAAAAGTCTCAAGTTTACGTCTAAGAAATATTTATTATTATGTTTTGGGATGTTTTAAGGATTTTTGTAAGCTTCGAGTCGAAATTTTGAGGTTCAGGGGTAAAATGGTCATTTTGGGTTCCTAGGGGCAAAATGATCATTTTGCATCCGAGTCGAGGTTTTGTCCTGGAAGCGCCCTGAGCACAATATTATCATGTTTTTGACAGTTTGTGCAACATGTTTAGGATTTTACGAAAATATGATAAATATGTTGTGTGCTTGGTTCGAAGGAAAAATTATGTATATGCATGTTTTTATTTAAGTGGCAATATGATGACATGTTTTTGAATGATGTGAGTTGGTTGTGACTAATACGATGACACGAAAGGTTGGGGCTCAGTGGACGGGTAATGTTGTCGCTAATACATCTGCCGTCGGTGACCTCCGTTACACGTATATGGATCCATCGAATGACATGACAATACGAAAATCACAGCTGACGAACAGAATTCAAATTAAGAAAATAAACACATATATGTTTTTATGATGATGTGTGCTATGGTTATTATCATGTTTTGCCAGTCACGATTATGCATACGGTTTTTCCACAGATATGAAATGATATTATTAAATTATTTTAATGCATTTAAAACATCATTGAGACATGAATATCTTTTTTATTGCATGGTTTATTAAAGTTTCATGCATAATGACTTTTAGTAGGTTTCGCGCTCGAACGAGAAACGGAGACCGGGGATAATTAAGGAAAAATGTATTTATTAAATAATTATTTTAATTATTTAATATATGGTGTGATTAAGTGAGATTTTTGAAAATGGATCTTAGTGGAGTATTTTTACTCGCCTTGTCATATTTTTAATTGGTATGCAAAATTTAACAAGTCGGAGGACTTTTTTAAGGTTCGGGCAATATTTTCAATAACGTACCTAAACGAAATATTTTTCTGGAATTTTTTTAGGCTTAATGGGAGTATTTTATTGCGTAATAGGCCTAAAATCTTTTTAACCTCTTTAATTTTAATTAAGGGCTCATTAACACTTAAATTATAACTTAAACTCCTTAATAAAACCCTAAACCTAATTTCTACCAGGTGGCCGCCCCTCCCCAAGCAACATCAGCTTTCTTGAAAAAAAAAAATACAACAGCCCTTCATTATTCTTTTGATTTTTTTAAAATGAATCCCTCGCCGCTTCTCCAGTGCACATTCTATGTCTCGTTTGTGCGGTTTTTCATGCTTTTAGACGCAAAGGCATGCCTAATACCTTTATTTTCTCATAATTCACATAATATTAAATATTTTGAATGATCTTTCATGAAAAATATATTATTTATTGGTTTATTCACCTTTTTATGGGTTTGGCATTAGAAATCTTGATTTTATTGAGGTAATTCATGTGCTCTGGAATGTTAGAAGGGGCTGCCAGGTTCCATGCTTGAAGGTGATCGATCCATGAGTGTATACATGTACTAGGAGTGGTTCGAACAGGTCTGGTGTGACAGCACAAAGGGGCCGAACGAATTCTTCAACAGTTGGGTTGTTTGCAGTTTTATGATGTGTATGGTTTAAGTGATCGAGGGACTGTGAATACGGCTTATGGGCTGTGTCTAGAGGGTTTAGGAGACTCATTTCAGGGACCTAGAAGGGTTAAAACTCGTCTGGTATGGGGCAGCAAAGGGTGTCCGATCTAGAGGGGGCAAGGACATGGGCTGATTGGCCAGGATTAGGATGGTCCAGGAGGGTCTGGTTAGGGTCTTAAGATGTCTGGTTTGACTCGGGCTTGGTCGGGTTTGGGCTAGGGCCAAGCCAAAGGCTTAGATGTGGACAAGGTTTAGGGCCAAAGTGTACAGAAAATTTCATGATACGAATCCTCGTACGAATGAAAGGCAAGCACGAATATATAAATTGCACCCTCAATTCAATAACAAACAAGGAACGATTATTTTGTCCCGATCTTTTGAAACAAGTAACGATTTTGTGATATTCACCTCTAAGCGATTATAATTTAGCAACAAATATCAACGATAAAACAATTGAATTTCAAACGAACCTTCAAAGAACTTGTTTTGACAATCCGTGCGAAGAACAATCGACAAACGCCACAAAGATGAAAATCTTTGATAAGTTTGATTTGGTTTTCTTCTTATGAAGAACAAAGCTAAAAGCTTTAAAAATTGAGAGAACTCAATGTATTTGATATCAATCTTCAATTATCTCGTTTTTGGTCATTACAATGCATTATATAATTAATAAAACCCATAAAAATTAGTGTAGAAAGCATTAAAGAAGATAACTAGCAACTTTGACACGGAAGTTGACAATAGACCGCGGGTGCGCTGCATACTGGACCGCGGGTGCGGTGTGGCTTCGGCTAAGTTCGAATAAAAGGACTGCGGGTGCGGTCATGGTAGGAGCGCGGGTGCGCTTGCCGTCCGCGGGTGCGATCCTTGCTTGACCGCGGGTGCGGTATAGCTTCGGCAATATTCTCTTAAATTTGATTATCATGGACCGCGAGTGCAGTCCCTGAACTGGCGCGGGTGCGCTCCACCTTCGGCAATTGCACTTGAATAACATTCCAAAAACCTCCAATATTATTCCCATGATTCCCAACCTCCTCTAATTTAGACATCCAACTTGTAGGACTTCCTTGATAGCTCATCATGAGTCCTTGAAGTGCATCTTTAAACTTCTTTCAACCATTAGCACGTAACACCCGGTCAGATTCGTATCATTTCAGAGGGTTTCTAGGTGTGTTTAGGGGTTCTAAGTGGTATGATATTGAGTTTAAATGGGATGGTTAGGTGTTGTTAAGTCATGGTTAAAATTTGGGAAAGTTTGGTCAAGTTTCGAGTTGATTCGGGTTAAAACCGGGACCCCGATCCAAGTTTTAAAATGAATCATATAAATTATGAAACGAGTTCGAGTTTACGTCTAAGAAATGATTATAAATATGTTTTGAAATCTTTTAAGGTGTTTGGTTGGCTTTGGGTCGAATTCCTGGGGTCAAGGGCAAAATGGTAAGTTAGGGTCTCCAAGGGCAAAATGGTAAGTTAGGGTCTCCAAGGGCAAAAAGGTCATTTTGCACCCGGGTAGAGTTAGCAGTCATGTTAGCGACCTGATCATAATTTCACATGTTTTAATTGTTTATATTACCACAAAATATGAATTTTTATGGAAATATGGAAAAATACGTTTCATATTTGATTTTAAGAAAAGTTACATATATGCATAATTTTTATAAGTGATGGATACGTTGACATGTTTTGAAGGATGGGAGTTGATTGTGACTAATACGAATACGATAATACAATGACATGTAAGGCCAAAGCTCAGTGGATGGGTAATACTATCACTGATGTCCCCGCTGTCGGGTACCATAGTTATACGTAAATGGATCCATCGAATATAGCTAATACGATAGAGCTGATATGAAAGTCACAACTAATGATCGAAATTCGAATAAAGGAAAACATATATGTTGAAGATGTTATCTATATGTATTTGGTGACAGGAAACAGATATGTTTAGGCATGGGACGTTAAAGTTATTTTAATTACAAGTTTTTCAATGTTGTCTGTGATTTTATACGTATTACTTGTTATAAAGGTTAAGGTGTGTTGAGTTTTTAGTGTTGAGTCTTTAGACTCACTAGATGTGAATGTTACAGGTGAACATATTGATAAGGAGACTGGAGGCGCCGAAAACTGAGTAGGCAGAGCTGGATGTGCGCACGCTAACTCGAGGACCATACGTTTTCCGCTTATTACTTTAATGAGTTAATAGGGAGCATGGATATTCTTTTTACACTTCGTTTTACATGTTGATGGTTTGACATGATTTTTGCATGTTTCTTATTTGAATCATTTTTAACGGCAGTCTAGGGTTTGATGATTTGACTCATTTTTAACTGCAATATTTTTATCAATAGTGGAATCCTTTTATTTGAAAAAAAAAAACGTGTGATTGGTAGTTGTTATTGCATGCACGCTTTTAAAATTATTTTCGAAAATTAGTTTTTTTAAAAAAATTTCAAACAGTATTTTAAATAGTAGACGTTTCAGAATCCCTTGTCTAGTATCTCTTGAATTTGATCTTTTAATTCTTTCATTTCAGCAAGTGCTAGGCGATTTGGTACCTTAGAGATCGGCACGGTACCAGGCATCAATTCAATAGCAAATTCTACCTATCACTCGGGTGGGATACCAGAAGCATCATCAGGGAACACGTCTAGAAAGTCCTTGACAACCTCCACGTCCTCGATCGATCGACTGTCAGTAGTGGGTACAGATATAATACTAGCAAGAAAACCTTGACAGGCTATCCGGATTAGCTTCTTTGCACGGATGCATGAAATGCTATACGGAATTTGATTGTTTTGTGCAGTCTCAAAGATGAATGCTTTCCCATTGGGTGGTCTAATAGATACTGACCTCCGCCGAAAATCAATAGTAGCCCTATTCAGTGTGATCCAATCCACGCCCAAAATAATAACGAACTCGGGAATTGGTAATACAATAAAGTCTGTCCGTATAACATTCTTTTGCAATTTGAGTTCCACATCCTTAACCACTGTAACTCTGAATCTCGACTCTATGTCCAATGGTAAGTTTCCCAATTGCTTCACGAAGGATTTAGGTATGAAAGAATGCGTAGCTCCAGAATCTAGCAAAGCGTAAGTAGCTACGCCCACTAACAAAATTTGTCATGATAATATTTGCATTATACTCTATTAAGGCCATAAAATTTTGAAATTTCATATCATTTAGGCTCTTCCAATTCCCTATATTAGAATTTCAACCCCTTAAATTTCGAAAATTGCCAAGTGACCCCTTAAATTTCAGAGTAACTATAATAAGCGTAGTGTCTGACTCCGCTTGGTCAGCATGCATCACATAAGCCCTTCCAATCGTGAGTTGTTTAAGCTTTGGGCAATCACCAGCCTTATGCCCCATTCCACCGCACTTGAAGCACATGTAGGTGCCCCACATGCACTTGTCTTAGTGATGTCGATCGTACTCCTTGCAAAGTGGCTTCTTAGCAGTCTTCCGGAAGTTTTCTCTAGGTTGATGTCCTTGTGGTTTGTACTGTCCTAGCCGCTTCGATGGTCCCGTAAACGGCATCTTGTTCTACTGACTTGATTGCTGTGCACGATTCCTCTTGCTTTACATTTCTCAGTCAATATCCTTAAGAGATTGCTCGGTTCGAAAAGCTTTAGAAACAGCAGTAGTTAGTCAATAGGATCAGTCAGCATCACGTCTCTACGGATCATCAGACTCAAACCATCCAGGGAATGTCGTAGTTTTTTTGCAGCATCATTGGCAATCAAAGGCACAAAATAACAGCCCCTATCAAACTTCTGTACAAACTCAGTAACAGTCAAGTCCTCCTAGTGGAGACTCATAAACTCTCTCTTCAACCTCGAACGAACGTCGGTAGTGAAATATTTATCATATAATATCCTCTTGAAATCCTCCCATGTCAGAGTCGCTAGATTCACTCTTTGCTCCGCTCCCTCCAACCATAAGGAAGTGCCGCCCTTCAGCAGATAGATGGTACGACGAACTCGGTCAACGTCCGCCGTATCCATATACCTAAAGATCTCTTCTAAAGATATAATACATCCTTCAGGCACGAATAGATCAGTAGTGCCAAAAATATCCGCGGGATCCATCCTCCTAAATCGCTCACAAACAGCTTCCGGTCGGACCCTCGCCCCATTTCCCACGTGTTTCTCTAGTAAATGAGCCATACTGACTAGTACACGGGCACTAGGATCCTGATTAGGTCGAGGCTGTAGAATCTCCTCATCCTGCCTATCCTCATTATTACTACGAAGAATCCGTCTAGGAGGCATCCCTGTACAAATCGTCCATACCACGTAACCAACATACATTTAACATTTTAAATAAAACATGCATCGAACCTCTATATCATGTATCATAAAAGTATTTAAAGTTCAGCATATAAAATCTAAAGCAGTAAAAACTCACAGACTTGAGGCGTGACTTCTTGAGCTTCTCAGAGTGGTAATAACATAACCCTTTGGGGATCCTTGGCTCTGATACCAACTGAAACGTCCACTACTCTTTAACTTAAAAATCCTACTAAATTTTTTTCTTTTAAAAGTGATCATAGAATTCGAAACTCACAATTAAAAATATACTTAACATTTCCATAATCCAAATACCAATTTAACATTTAAAATCTCAAGTGTATAAAAATCTCTAACTCGTTATTTACAAAAAAATACTACGTCGACCTTTAACAAGATCAACTAACATCAAAATAAAGTATGAAAATCTCTATTAAATCATTATCAAAATCTTTATTTCAAAACTTCCATTATCAAGTTAATGCGGAAAATAAACGTCCATTGGGAGTGTACTGCTAACCTTGATCCACTCAAGCGTCAGCGCTTCCCTCAACCTCATCCTCCCCTACAACATTTAAATCTAGTGAGTCTAATGACTCAACACGTTCTAAATATGAGTAGCATATAATATAATACAATCACATGCATTAAAAATCATACTTTTATTCAAAATAAGCTAGCATAAATTTGTAAGCATAATTTAATCATAAAGTGTCAAATCATAAAGCTTTCCATCATTTATCGTTTTGGGTGAAGTTTGATCCTTGAAACTGATTAACTGTATCCTCTGGTCGACTGATCAATCTTAGCTCACCAATGCGCATGAGGATGGGTATTAGGCACCGACGTAAAGTGAAAATACGATCATTGGGCTCTCTTTGGGGTCTTTTCCTGTAAACGGACCCCCTCTGAGGCCTTCTCCCTCACGATATTTTCAAAAATCATATATCATATCTTTTATGTTAGAGTAAATTCATATCCTTCGAAATATTTTTTATTTTTCTAATAATAAAATATGGTGTGATTTTGACATTTGAAAAATAAAATTTTAACAGTAAAAATTGCACAACTTTATCATAAATCATAAAATCCTATATTTTCATCATAAACATTTTAAAATATCATTTAGCATGCGTGTTGATTCTTCGAGACACTGTCAGACCTTTCGTACTACCCGGGACGTAAAATGACCTTTTACTATTGGATTCTGAAATTCTCGATTTTGACTTTTTCTCACTTTCGTTGACTCGAGATTATTTCAAATAATTATTTAAGCTTAAATTTGACTTTAATATTTTTATTTAACTTAAACTCGAGCTTTTTGATTTAATTCATTATATAGTAAACCGTAAAGCGTTTTAATCCCGAATTAATCTCAACTTCAATATTTTCTTCCCAAACTTTAAAAATAAACTTTTTATACCTAAACAACCCTCGTGTACCATGAATCGACCCTCGTGGACCATGGTTCGAACTCTTACCCTTTTCTAAGCCAAGTTCGAATCCTAACCACTACATCAAGCCACGGCTCCCAAAAGCCGAGCCACTCTCGAGCCATCCCGGACAGGCCTAACCATGACCCTCCTGGAATTTACCTGAACCCTCTTGGACCAGCACCGAACCAGCCCAGCCCATCGTGTTCGCCCCAAAGTCTCTCTTCCTAAACCCTACGGGGCACCAAGCCGCTCGTACCAGGCCTCTGCCCCCTACCTAGAACCACCATTCACCCCTCTGGACCCAGTCTAGCCATTGAACACTTTTCCCGACCAGCCTGCAACTCGTGCGCATCGCCTAGTTCCAAGGGCATCGCGGGTGCGCCTACAGCAAGCCAACACCTATCCTAGCCCCTCCTTTCCGTCTGGATGAAGCCTGTCCAGGGCCCTAACAAAGCCTTGGCCAGACCCTGGTGCGTTGCTCCCCCTAGCCATGCCCTTTCCCAAGAGAAAACCCTAGGACTCTTCCTCCCTCAGGCAAGCTCGGTTCCAGCCTTCGTGTTTTCCCCTAGCGGCTGTTTTCCTAGCCCTTTAACATCTTATATTAGCAGCGTGTCCTTAGAATTCATAACGTAGTTCAAACAAGCGTAAAATCATCAAAAACGTTGAAAATATTTATCCTATCGTTAAACGTTTCATGCTGAAATACTTTTCATGCAAAAGTACGTTAAACAAGAATAATATGATTTAAATGGTGCGTCAAAAAATTTAGAAGCCTGCCTTTGCGTTTTAGAATGCTCGAATATGCGATCGTTGGCAAGGATTGCGAAGGGAGACGAACGAGCGACGAAAATTCCTTGATTTTCCTCTACTAATTTTCGAAAACTTGTGTGTGAAGTGTGTGTATTTCGGCTGCTTTGGTGCTCAAAAAAACCTAAGATTTCTTTTTTATTGATTTCAAAATTTGCATTTTAATAGGCTTAGGTTTTGGGCCTTTAAGTTTGAGAGTAATTGGGCCTACTAATCTTAGATAAACTAAGTACAATAACACTTATTTAATTGAAATATAAAAGTTTATAAAAATTAATTTTTAAAAATAATATTTTTGATATTTTAAAAGTCTGTTTGCCCAAAACCGGAATCCTGGATAAAATCGTGCTCGTCTCGTAGAATAATTTGGATTCTAGTATTTTTTGAAAAATTTAATCATATTTAATCATATCAATAAGCCTTGAAAATATTTATTGGAAATATTTTTTCTTGGTCGTACCCCGGTTTCTTTTCCCCAACATATAATCCATTATTCAGATAAAATCTTCAATTCTCATGAAATCATGTAATCTAATCATTTAATCATGCAATTAGACCTTTAATCATATAATATACATCAAGTAAGCATTTAAAATCAATTGAATAAAACAGTTAAGCAATCTAAATCATTTGCATGCATGTAGTTTACGTGGATTTGACTTTTGGACGTTATCATATATCTATGTGTGTGTGTATATATGTATTAACTAACATGCACACACTGCATTGTCAAGAGTGACTTTACATGGTATTTTCAAGAAAAAAATATCAGATGAGAATTTTCAATAAGGAAAATAAAAAAAGTTATGATGAGATTATAATCATAGGAAGATTGAGTATTTGGATGAAATATTCGGCCACCATCATTCCATTGTGTTCGGATTTTAAAATTCTGACAATTTAATATCGATACAAATTCGTTTAAAATCTAGCGATTTATACTATGATCTTGAACTTGATTAGACGTTCGAAAAAGAGAGAAATCTATTAGTAGATATTTACAAAAAATGATATATCTACTTAGACCCACAAAAATTGGAGCCTAGATCGTATGCACAAATGTAGTCAAATTTGGACACCATGTCAAAATCAAAATTAATTTTTTTTTATTTTTTTTGAATGTGAGAATGATACGAAAGGGCCTCAAGAAAGAAAATAGGTGAGCATATTACTATTAATCTAACAATTGTTTGTCAAATTGTGCATAAATGCGACACAAAGCATGCGCTAGGGGCCTGCATTCCAGCACTTGATGACATGTAAAAAACATACGTTTAGTCATTAATTAGTTTAAGAAAACGATGTTTCCATTGCTTTATCTATATAGCTATAAATATTTAGTATTTATGAAAAGGTTTCCTTTCTTTAATGACTTATAATTATTCTTTCGATTATACACTCTTTTTCTTAAAATATTTTTCGAGTTGCTGCAAAAATAATACAAAATTGATCTAGTAAATTGGCTTAAATTATAATTTTTTTAATTATAGCAATCATAATTATGTATTAATCCAAAATTTTGGTTTATTTTTTAAATTTTTTGATAATTTTCTTATATCCGGATTGAGGTGAATTCGAATAAAAAATAATCTTAAAGAGTGTTTTGTATGCTTCTGTATGACAGCTTACTATTGTTGTGTTGACATTTGATATAATCAGAGTGCTATATTACCAAACGTCGATACATAATCGACAATTTTCTAGAAATGCCCAAATTCACATTTTACATAATATTTTCTATGAGACACGAAACATGCGTGTGAACATTATTTTTTACCATTATTATTTTAATCACACGTATCCAGGTACCCATTTACTAGAAAACGAACTGGCCCAAAATTTATGGATTTGGATTTTCTGTTGTGGCTGAAAACACATTATCATCTATTTACATGAGATGATTTAACTGATTATCTCGTTTCATCTGACAATTTTTTAAATTTATCTGATACTGTGTGAGATCCATCAAATGATCTCGTGTAAAAAACGCACAACATCATATGCTGTGTTTCAACTACAGCAGAATCCAAATAAAAAACTTATGTTCAAGGACAATATTCAAATATTTAATGCACAAATTTATTACTCGAAACACGAAGCAAATATTTTCATTCACATGGAAATATGGAAAAACAAAAAACAAATATGGAAAAAAAAACACAATTTAATACACAATAACAATGAGCTTCTCCTCCATTCACAGTTTCATTCTCGTTGCATCGGTAGAGCCTTACTCCTGCAATTTCTGCTGCTCTCCCGCATTATCCACTGGAATAAATGCACGAAATATAAGTGAGAAAAATTTAGCTGCGCAAATCTACTTCTGTACATATCGAATCAAGTGCTCGGAAGCTTACCGTGGGTTTCATTGATGGAAGTCCTGAGCAGTTTGCGTCCCAGTGCCCTTGCCGACAACCCCCGGCCCCGAGCTTTAAAGCCCCGCATCCAGTGCGTCCTCACCTTCTCGCTTGCCTTCTATGCCCTCGGTCACCTTCCCGATCGGCTTCTCTTCCCCCGTTTTCTGCAAGTACCCTTCCTTTTTCTTATGAAGTGCGTCGGTAATAGTCTCTGATAGGGCCTTGTCTTCATCTCCAGGCTTCAATTTCTCATCCCAGTAGTCTTTAGTAGACACCCCTATTGATTGTGGTATTCAAATATGAGAGGAGAAGCAAGAAAAAAATAGATGAATGGCTTTGTAGAGGCAAGTGTTGAACACTTTCTCCTTAAGAAGAATTTGCCCCTCACAATGTGCTTAAGGTTTGTGGTAATCTTCTCCCAAGATACAACTACAACACTTGAATAATGAGCACTCAAATATTCAAGTTCTATCACAAGGAAATGAAGAAACTCTCTCTTGTTGAAGAAGGAAGGAGAAGAAGATGCATATGATGTAATGTTATGTGTAATGTCTTTTGATTTTCAAAATATCAAACATATAATGATTTTCATGTGAAAAGACATAATCTTTCATTCATAGGGATATCCATTTGCCATTGTAACTGATCACAAGCATCAAACAATGCCAAAAGAAAGAAAAAATATCAGAAAAGGTCAGAAAAAACCGAAGGAACGCGACTGTGCGCGCGCCTGCTCGCGCGCTGCCCAGCAACGCTCGGCAGCACTCGGCAGCGCCTGCCGAGGGCGCTCGGCAGGCGCGCGCAGAACCGCACGCGGGTGCACGCCTGCCACTGGTAGGAGCACGCACCTGCGCGGAGAACCGCGCGCAGGTGCGCACCTGCTGCTGTTCATGCGCAACTTTTTTTTTTCAATTTTCGTCCCTTACATGTTCCGACTACTCGTTTTAAGTTCGTTCAACATTTGATGAACTCGTTTCGAGTTTAATTCATAACCACCGAACTTAATATTCGTTCATTAAGTTTCGTTCTTCGTTTCGAATTTTTCAATCAAACACATTGATTTATTCGCTTAATTTCATTCATTAAGCACCAAAATTCCAACAATCCCCCACATGAATAAAATTAATGCATGAATGCTCGTGATGCATAAGAGAGAGTATATACGAAAAATTATCACATCAGGAGAGGTAGTTTTTCGCTTTGAACCTGCCCTAGTGGAATAAAATCGGATTTACTAGGCCACGAAGTGAACGTGGTGTCTTGAACTTCTTGGCGGTTCATGTAAACCGAGACAACTGTACCCACATGATAACCTTTCTTCCATTTCCATTTTGTTTTATCGGTTGCGTCCGTTTTTGCCATCGAACACATCTTGGCTTCATACGTGTTTCATTGAGGCGGCCCGTCCTCACACGTACATAGGTGATCTCCTTGTAAAAGGGTATCCTACTTACCCCGCTTTTGTAAGCTATGGAATCATTAAAAGTACAATACTTAACCTCACTACCTTTGTAGGTAACTTCACTCATCGTCTTAGGAATGAGGAGTGATTCCTCAAGTTTTCATAACTTAGTTGTCCCATTGAACCAAGATCTTGGGATCTCCAATCTACAAGGTTGGGTTGCCACTATGAAAACTTTATTTGGTAGGTTTTAAACCTATTCCTCTTGACAGACAGCACATTTGATCTCTATTTAATGCTTTTGTAAGCGGATCCGCTAAGTTATCCTTTGATTTGATATAATCAACAGATATAACTCCATTAGAGATCAACTGTCGCACAGTATTATGTCTTCGACGAATGTGTCGAGACTTGCCATTTTACATACTGTTTTGTGCCCTTGCAATTGCCGACTGACTGTCGCAATGTATCGAGATTGCTGGCACTGGACTTGTCCAACATGGAATGTCCTCTAAAAAGTTGCGAAGCCATTCAGCTTCTTCTGCAGCTTTATCTAGCGCTATGAACTCCGATTCCATAGTAGATCTTGCAATGCAAGTTTGTTTCGATGACCTCCAAGAGACTGCTCCTCCACCAATGCTAAATACATAGCCGCTGGTGGATTTGAAGTCATTGGTATCAGAAATCCAATTTGCATCACAGTATCCTTCAAGTACTGCAGGATACCTTGTGTAATTTAGTCCATATTTTGAGGTGTGCTTTAAATATCTAAGCACCCTTATCAACGCCTTCCAATGTGCATCACTAGGGTTACTCGTAAACCGACTTAACTTGTTAACTGCACAAGCGATGTCAGGTCTAGTACAATTAGTGATGTACATAAGACTTCCAATAATTTTGGAGTATTCCAGTTGGGAAACTGGTTCTCCACGATTCTTCGCCAAATGAACATTTACGTCTAAAGGCGTTTTTACTGGGGTAGAGTCATAAGCGTTAAACTTCTTTAACACTGTTTCAACATAATGAGATTGAGATAGGACTATTGCTTCTGGAGTTCTAAAGATTTTAATCCCTAGAATTATATCAGCAATACCCATATCTTTCATATCAAAATGTTTTGTCAGCATTTTCCTTGTACCCTTAATCAACTCTTGGTTATTCCCCATTATTAGCATGTCATCAACATATAGACATACCATCACATAAGATTCTCGAGTGCCTTTAATGTAAACACATTTGTCACACTCATTAATCTTAAATCCATTTGACAATACTACCTTGTCAAATTTTTCGTGCCACTGCTTGGACGCTTGTTTAAGTCCATATAGTGACTTAATTAAACGACAGACATTTCTTTCTTGTCCTTTAACAATGAAGCTTTCAGGTTGCTCCATATATATTTCTTCTTCAAGTTCACCATTTAAGAACGCTGTTTTGACATCCATTTGATGTAACTCAAGGTTATGCAAAGCTGCAATAGCAATGAGTACACGAATGGATGTTATTCTTGAAACTGGTGAATACGTGTCGAAGAAATCATGACCTTCTCTTTGTCTATAGCCTTTGGCCACAAGCCTGGCTTTATTTTTTTCAATACTTCCATCAACTCTCATTTTCTTTTTCAATATCCATTTGCATCCCAATGGCTTGGTACCTGGTGGAAGATCCACTAGTTCCCAAGTATGGTTTTGCAAAATAGAATCCATTTCAGAGTTGATAGCTTCTTTCCAATAAGGAGCTTCAGGGCTAGCCAGAGCATCTTGTATGTTCTTTGGTTCATTTTCCAACATAAAAGTATGGAAGTCTGGACCAAAGGACTTTGAGATTCTAGCCCTTTTGCTTCTTCTTGGCTCCTGCTCTTTTGAAGAGCCTTCCAATGGTATAGCATTTTCATTTAGAGTTGGATTATGTGTAGGTACTTGACCTTCATGCTCCATCTCAAGTTTTCGCTTACTAGAACCATTTTCTTTTCTTTTTTTACAAGGAAATATGTTTTCAAAGAATACTGCATTCCTTGACTCAATTGTCATGCCCGTATTCATTTCTGTATTTTCAGATTTGTGCACTATAAACCTATAGGCACTACTATTATGTGCATATACAATGAATATGCAGTCGACCGTCTTTGGTCCTATTCGCTCTTGTTTAGGCTTTGGTATTTCAACCTTAGCTAGACACCCCCACACTTTGAGATACTTGTAGGAAGGTTTGTGACCTTTCCACAATTCATAAGGTGACTTCTCATTTTTCTTGTGGGGTATCTTGTTCAGGATGTGATTAGCCGATAGTATTGCTTCCCCCCACATGTTTTGGGGTAGTCCTGAACTTATTAACATAGCATTCATCATATCTTTCAGAGTTCTTCTTTTTTTTAGCAATGCCATTCGATTGTGGTGAATAAGGAGCAGTCTTTTCATGAATTATACCCACAGATGTGCAGAATTCATCAAACGGTGCTCCGTATTCGCCCCCTCTATCGCTTCGAACCCACTTTATTTGTTTTCCTAGTTTATTCTCAACTTCGGTCTTATAACATTTGAATGCTTCAAGAGCTTCATCTTTCGACCTCAAAAGATATACGTAACAGTACCTTGTATTATCATTAATGAATGTCACGTAGTATCTGTTCCCTCCTCTAGTTTGTACAAACTTTAAATCACCAAGATCGGTGTGTATTAGTTCTAGAGGAGTTGTACATCTTTCAATCGAGTGGTAAGGCGCTTTGGTCATTTTGCTTCAACACATATATCACATTTGTGTGTTGGATCGACGTTGTATTTAGGCAATAATTCAAGTTTCGTTAAACGTTGCAAGGTACTAAAATTTACATGTCCTAAACGAACATGCCATAAATGAGAACACTCAAGCAAGTAAATAGAACTTTTGTCTTTATTACTTTCAACAATATTTTGGCGTATAGCCATTACATTCAACTTGAAAAGGTTCTCATCGAGATATCCTTTTCCAATAAAATGACCATTCTTACTCAAAACAAACTTGTTAGACTCAAATACTAGTCTAAACCCATGTTTGACCAACAGAGACCCCGACACGAGGTTCTTTCTATGTCCGATACATGAAGTGCATCAACAAGGGTTGCTTCCAAACCCGATGTCATCTTCAGTACCACATTTCCGGTGCCCACCACCTCAGATGTAGCGGAGTTCTCCATGTAAAGTTTTCTCCCGGTCGATGGAGTGTATGTGGAGAACATCCTTTTGTTGGAGCATATGTGTCGAGTTTCTCCAGTATCAACCCACCACTCATTGGAGTTTTCAACCAAGTTAGCTTCCAAAATAACTGCAGTCAAATCAAGTTGAGAAAAATCAAATGGTACCGACATTTCTTGAACTACATTGGCTCGAGGATTTCCCTTTTTTGGCTTCCTACAATCCTTCGCCAAGTGATTTGGTTTTTCGCAGTTATAACAAGTGCCTTTGAACTTCTTCTTGTTAGGTGGTTGTTGGTCTTGTTGTGGTTGCTTATCAAACTTCCTCTTTTTCCCTTGAAAACTCGATTTAACAATGTTCACCCTTGCTGCCATTTTACTTGACTTGGCCTCGAAGTTCTTGTTGTCCTCTTCTATCCTCAATCTCACAATGAGATCCTCAAATCCCATCTCTTTTCGTTTGTGCTTCAAGTAATTCTTGAAATCCTTCCACAATGGAGGGAGTTTCTCGATCATGGCAGCAACTTGGAAGGACTCGCTTAGACTCATTCCTTCCGCATGAATTTCCTGCAAGAGAAGTTGTAGTTCTTGCACTTGACTCATCACAGATTTTGAGTCCACCATCTTGAAGTCCAAAAATCTCCCAACAATGAACTTCTTCAAGCCCGCATCCTCCGCCCTGTATTTCTTAACAAGCATATCTCATAATTCCTTGGTGGTCTTGACTTGACAATACACATTGTACAATGCATTGTCAACTCCATTTAGGATGTAGTTCTACACAAGAAGTCACTTTGGTTCCATGCATCCAAAGCGGCCCTCATGTTGGTGTCTGTCTCGTTTTCAGCAACGGTTGGAGGATCCTCCTTCAAGAACCTTGACAAACTCAAGGTTGTGAGATAGAAAAGCATCTTTTGTTGCCATCTCTTGAAATCCGCACCAGAAAATTTCTCCGATTTCTCTCCTTGTGCAATGGTTGCATGTGGTGTTGTAGATGTTGATGCCATTGATAATCTTCTTGCAAATGATCAAAAATCCAAAATTCTTCTTAAGATTGTTGATTGTGGTATTCAAATATGAGAGGAGAAGCAAGAAGAAAATAGATGAATGTCTTTGTAGAGGCAAGTGTTGAACACTTTCTCCTTAAGAAGAATTTGCCCCTCACAATGTGCTTAAGGTTTGTGGCAATCTTCTCCCAAGATACAACTACAACACTTGAATAATGAGCACTCAAATATTCAAGTTCTATCACAAGGAAATGAAGAAACTCTCTCTTGTTGAAGAAGGAAGAAGAAGAAGATGCATATGATGTAATGTTATGTGTAATGTCTTTTGATTTTCAAAATATCAAACATATAATTATTTTCATGTGAAAAGACATGATCTTTTATTCATAGGGATGTCTCTTGGCCATTGTAACTGATCACAAGCATCAAACAATGCCAAAAGAATGAAAAAATATCAGGAAAAAGTCAGAAAAAACCGAAGGGACGCGACTGTGCGCGCGCCTGCTCACGCGCTGTCGAGCGCTCTCGCCAGACGCTGCCGAGAGCACTCGGCAGGCGCGCGCGCGCGGGTGCGCGCCTGCCACTTGGAGGCGCGCGCAGGTGCGCGCCTGCTACTGTTCATGCGCAACTTTTTTTTTTTCAATTTTCGTCTCCTACATGTTCCGACTACTCGTTTTAAGTTCGTTCAACATTTGATGAACACGTTTCGAGTTTAATTCAGAACCACCGAACTTAATATTCGTTCATTAAGCTTCATTCTTCATTTCGAATTTTTCAATCAAACTCTGCGTGTAACCAGGTGTTGATTCTGATCCAGGCTTGTCAGAAGGACTCATCCCTTCTTGTCCGTAACCTTCGCCTTGATTTCCCGCTTGTGCGCCGCCCTGGAATTTAGACATCACAGCGGTGCCTGCGCCTGCCACTTTCTCATATACAGGGTTCAGTGTGTCGGTGATTCTCTGCGTGCAACCTGGGGATGATTCTGATTCAGGCTTGTTAGAAGGACTCAGCCCTTCTTGGCCAGAACCTCCGCCGTATCCTAGCTTCGACGCGACCACGTTCTTAGCGGAGATAGCTTTATCACTAATCACGGAGGTCGCTGAGGAGCCTTTTCCTGCCACGGTGTTGGAGTCAAAACTTTTCGGGTCCGATTCAGGATTATCCAGCGTGGTAAGTGGATTGGCATCTGGATTGAACTGATCGTGGCTTCCTGTAAAAGACCTTTTTTCTGGCTGCTGCTTTGTTTCAGATTCATTGCCCACATTCAGATGATCGAATCTGTGGATAACCTGACCAACCACAGCTTCTTTACCACCTGTAGTATCGAATTGTAATCAATGCAATTAAGACTGAAACTGATGCGAATCATAAAATATAATTTTTCAGGACAATTTGATGAAAATTCTACCATCTTCGGTGGGATCAGACACTTTGGACTGATAATTGGAAAGACGAACAGGAGCATCTCCAGCCCGGAAATTGGTTGAGTGTGGGTCCTTCTCTAAACCCATTGATGGCCCGAGTTTAACCTCTGGTTCTCCGACACTTTCTTCTTCCCTTTGTACAGAAACAGGCTTACTTGGAGAAGAAAAATGCTTGTTTTCAGATGGGTTTTCTTGTTCATATCCCGTTTGAGCTGGAATATTAGGCCTAGCTTTTGCTTGCCCTTTCACCATCGGATCAATTTGATCCCCCCGAGTATCTGCTCGCTTTTCCTCATTTTGATCGTGTTGCACCGGCAGATTCGTGCTGTTGATCACAGTTGAATCATGCGCTACACACACAGCCAAAAAAGGAAGAAATTAATAATCAAGATTTAACAACTTGAAAAGTTAAAGCAAATTTCAGTCAAAAGATGGACGGAGACGTACTGGGAGCAGCACCATGGATTTCACGATCATTTGCAATTTCTTCATCGTCGTCGTCTTCTTCTCCGACATTCTCATCATACCTGTACTCGTGCTCTTTCCCTTGGCCTGGCTTCTTTATGGTATCCTTGATTTTCTTTACCTTGTCCTTTCACCTTCCTTCTTCAACACCTATTTCTTCTCCCCCGGCTGATTACTCTCCCCTACAAATTACAGATCAAAACAACTATGATTCACGCTGAAATGCTTAAAGAAAAATCCCATACGATGAAGGCTTCACCATGGCATTTCAGCTGCTGCACAAAACACTAGCTCAAGCCCAGGAAGAAATACAAATAAATAACATTGCTGTTAAAGTAGATGTCCTGCAAGCTAATGATTGGCTAGAGAATTTATTGACTCGAGTGAAATAAACAATTTTTATTTTAATATAATTTAATTTTTCATGGTTTCGTTTTGCTTTATCTGTATACCCATGCAATCAGCATAGATAAAGTCCTTGATTATACTTTAATACAAACGAATCATAATTCGATGTTGAAACTCATTTGTAAACACGGTATAATCTAAATTCGTTCCTAGTCGATTCAGCCGCCTAAAACAAGGATAAAGGTCGCTTGAGCTCGAGACTAGCATCTGTGATGTTGTGCACCGCGTTTCTTGGTAAGGGCATAGAGATGTCCAAACATGCAGATGGGTAGTCATATGATGATTATACCGAACAACCCTCCCTCGGACTCTCCAAGTGGTTATCATCCATCGAGAGGATAAACCTGTGGTTATGATTGTACACCCTTAGTCCTTACGATCCGGGACAACACTGAGACTCTATATGCTAGGGATGTGCTTTGACTCGTTTACCAACTCCAGGAGAGTCATCAGGTGGCGAGGTTGGGTAAAGTTGCGACACATAGAGGAGCCAGTGCATTGTAGTCGAGGATTCACCGCTCACCTATGGGTATGGATATCCTATGTGATCTAATGAAATAATAGTGTGTGGAATATCTGACCAGAGTATGAGATGTACATTAGAGAAAGAGTTCTCTAATGGTACATGTGATGCCACTATTTATATGTATCACATAGTCATCAAATTAATATGCAACCCTCGATGAACCAAAGGTTGCAGATTCGATCGGGATATATTAGATGAAGGGACCATACTGTACGCTAATCATAATTGACTGGTTCTTGCAGGCATTATCAGTGATACCTAGGGAATTATGGGGCGATGCTACTAGACGCTCTTACCATGATTCGATGGGTTTAATTAGAAATATGATTTTTGACATTTTCATGATCAATTGTTGATGCATAGAATGAGGCAAATTAGGGTAAGACCGAATAAAATATTATGTCCTGAATCATAAGGAGTTGTGAACCCACAGCTAGCTGTATCCCTGAACCATTGAGGGTCACACAAGCACTGGATCATTTGTTCTCGTTGAGAGAATAAATTCAAAAAGTTGAATTTATATTATGATATAGCAAATTCAAGGAGTTGAATTTATATAATTAAATTTTGAGAAATAAATTCAAGGATTTGAATTTATGAGATAGTATGAAGTTGAATTTATGAAATTTAGAAGAATAAATTCAAGGAGTTGAATTTATAAAATTTGAGAATTTAATTTATTAAACTCAAAAATTGAGTTTATTAAATATTAAATTTTTGGAGGTGATAAATTCAAGGAGTTGAATTTATAATTTTAATATTAAATTCAAATATTGAATTTATAATGGATTAAATTTATTAAACTCAAAAATTGAGTTTATATTAAATTAAATTAAATATAATGAGAAGTATGTTTACTGGGCTTGTAAAAGTACAAGTCCAACATACTAAATAATTAAAATTTTTAATGTATTTTGATTAATTAATTAAAGTAGTTGGACTAGCCAAATTAATTAATCAAGCCCATTAAAATTAATTATTTGTATTAGGTCATTGCTTAATTATAAAAGATAGTAATCAAGCCATAACCCTAACCTCCACTTGACACAAAATTTTCGAAAAAATCACTCTCCTCTCTCCCTCAATATTTCGGCCACCTTGATTAGATTTAGGGTTGAGCCGCCTCTCGATATTTTGCTCTACAACGTAAAAATCTCTTCTAATTTTTCAAGTATAAATTAGAAGAGGGACAAATCTTCTAATCGTGGACTTGGTTAGAAGGATTGAAGGAAGGAGTTATTGAATAAAGTTCGTAGAGAATTCATCAAGAGCTATATCCGCAAACTCCGAAATAGTTGGAGTCGTATGAATTTTTCATCAAATGTATTAAATTCTAACGCTATATGAATGTTTAATCATAAAATCATGCGAATGCTCAAATAAATATTTTGATTGTCAAAATAAAAAAAGAATTAAAACTTTCGCTGCGTTTGGGCATGAGAAAACCGAGATCCAAACAATTGCATCATGAAATTTCGCCAAAATATGTACAATCCTGCTCCATGAAATCAAATCCATACACCCAATTTCGATTATGAGACTTACCCGAGTGGAGGCCAGAATCTTCGTGCTCAGTGTGCTGAGGAGCAGGGCGCTGCATTTGTGATTTCATTTATCCTTTTCTTCCCCGACAAACTAACTAAAACTTCGATACTACAAGATTTGGATGTCAAATAGATATATGAAATTGTGATTTGCTCGATCAAATGGTGAGTTGGTTTAAATAGAAGAGGAGAGAATTGAAAATTGGCCAGGTTCGCATGGAGATGTCAATTGCAGAGCGGCACACGTAGTATCGCAGCACCTCAATTCTCTGATTGCTTACGCGTGTCTTACAGCGAATTGGTTACGCTAAATTATAGATTATTTATTAGAACAGTCGGCGTGAATAATATATAATTTAAGTCTCTTATAATATATACTAGGTATGGGCACCTCAATTCTTGAAGTGTTCTACCCAAGTTAACAGTATAAAATATGAGTAAATATTTTTTTTTCAGAGTAATTAGTTATGTGTTTATATTTCTGTAGATCTTACCTAATAATGTAAATTTAAAAGCTATAAACATCATGAACATAATATTATTTTATGTTCTATATCTGTACTGAAACGATTAGTATTTTACGGCATATAAACATGAGATTAAAAATTAAAACATAAGACAGATGAGTAAAAGATAACAATGATGGCCCAGTAAAAGAAATTAAAGTATATGAATACAAATTGTTTGGAGCTTGTATTAACATAAAGTTTATAATATGTTTACGCATGCGTACAACGACTAAGCATTTTCGATAACAAAATATAAAGATTTTGTTATTCATTTAATGTACATAACCGTTGATTTGATGGAATTTGTTGGTATTTAGGATTGTCTTAATATATGTCGCGTAGTTTAGTTGAAGCAATGGTTTTGCTTCCATGTTAGACATTTTTTGTAAGATGATGTCTTATATTGGGCTGGAGTAAATTTTTCGTATTAGTTAACCTGCTGTTTTTCTTAAATATATAGCTATATTGCTATTGGTTACATCTAATACATGTATTGTAAGTATTGTTTTCCATTTTGTTTGGTTCACATAATGAATTCGTAGTTAGCAAAAGATGAATATTGAAAATTTATACAATAAAAAGTATGTTAAGCGTTAGATAATTAAGCATATAAGTAAGTATGCGGTAAAAGAAATTAGAAACAAAATACATTGTGAAGATAACATTTAATAAAGTTGTACATGTTTGTGTGCAATAGATATAAGAGCTAAAATTTTTAATTTCATATTTAAAGTACTTTTATTGTATCTTTAATTTGGTGAACATATGTAGTTTTTTCCCAAACGACAATAAAACGTAGGTAATACAACATATTTTGTAAAGTAACATAATAACATTATAGTTCACATAAAATTTACATTATGTTTTTCAAAAGTAGAGACACAGAAAGTACAAAATGTGCTGTTATGCACTCATCATTATAAGCATACTTGAACCCTTTGTGGCCAACTCCTGATTGGGACCTGGGGAAGAAAGCCAAATACCATAAAAAACAAGATGACGCGTATTATATGATGCGTCGTCAAATGTAGGAGGTTAAGCAAATGTAAAGATAAACAATGAGAATATCCAATAATATTACCTCAATTCATTGCAACGCAAACAGCTAACGCAAATAAAACAAATCAAAACATTTACCTCTTTTATTCTAATCAGTAAGCAGAAATTATTGCTTATAGCTGAAAAGATAAATGTTAATACTATTGGATCCAATACACAATCTACTAAATATTATCGAATAAATTTGGAAAAAAGTAGGTTGTTTTGGCAGCCTAGTAATGCTCCAGAAAAACAGCGAAAGACATCTTCTATCGATAAATCAATATACGTATTTTGAAGTAGGAAAAACTGTAGCAATTGGTTTAATTTGTTGTGCTGACTCCTAAATATAGGTGACAGAGACATTAAAAGCGACTGGAATTTGAACAAGATTAACTGAATGATTCGTAGCACTAAATGAATTTTAAAATGAGCAGTCCTGGTTTGGTTAACTATTTTAGATGAATTTTCTCTAATCTACAAGAGAAAGGACCAGAGAACAAGCAAAAAAAATACTGTGGTTATATATATTTTTTCCTTAAATGAAATAGGCACCGTCATACAACATCTTGTAAATCAATATTCGTAGCTGGTTTTAAAAGGATTAAAGAAAAATTAAAAAGCAAAAATGTGTAGAAGATGTAGCAAGCTGCAAAATGTGAAGCATGTAGTGCAACTCATATATAGGCTTGTAACATAGGTGACTGGATGTTGATTTTTGGAGGTGAACAAACCATGTGAGAAAGTAGGTAAGCAGAACACAATGGCTGACAAGAAGTTAGTAGTAAATAAAAAACAAAAAAAGGAATATTTGCCTAAACGAAAAGCCATACTTCTTATTTTAAGTTTCAAGCAAATAAATATGTCGAAAATAATTTGGAGGCAGACATTTAAAATTCACGGCCACTTCATAATTTTTCTTACATGCCTGCTTTGTAGAGTGTGGGAACCTTGTTCGTAAAGATATGTACCTATGTTTTTTTATCCTATTGTTAGTTTTACATTCTTTTAGATGTAAATGCACGTATAGATTAAATATTTAGGAATGGGCTTTGTTCCTACTCCTCACAGAGATATTTCAATGTAAAAAAAAACACTCCAATTTTTTTTTTTTTTTGATATCGTATTACTGTAACGCAACCTACATCATAAAAAATTCTAGTTCATTTGATTTTCCTAAATTATACATAAACTTTTTAAGAATGCGTTCAAGCTACCAGTGGGTTATGAGCTTTTTTTAGTTTAGCAGCACCTGATTCAGCATACCTAGTGTTAATCTGGAAAACCTAGCTTAAATATCCACAAAATCTCCAGTTAATATAATCAGATAACAATTGAACTTATGAGGCCTTACGTCAGTGAACATGAAAAAAAGAAAGATGATTCAGTAAGCTACACCATGAGAAAACATAGTACTGCCACAATATTCGGTGACGATGTGTTTATAATAAGGTAAGTAGTAGATATATTTTATATAGAAACCCATTTTTTTATTCATTCCAGTGTATATGTTTCAGAAAAGCCTGGACATGTAAATCATTTAGATAATAACATATTTAAGAAATTACCAACAAAGAAATTTTAAAAGTTTACACAATGTGTGTACCTTAGTCATTTTAAGCATGCTTTGGGCTTTTCTGTGTTATATCTCTTCCGAAGTCGAAGCTTCTTTGGTGCCTGAACTGATTTGATGCTCAGCCATAGCTGCTGGATTATGCGCTTTCTATGTGGTTGAAGTGCTTGCCTGAGATTCGGGCATGGGTATGCTGGTCAGCAACTCTTTTTGAACGTGTGAAGGCAAGTTCTTTTCCTCAAAACTGCGCGACACTGACGATGATTCATCTGATGGAAGACAAGCTATGACTGTATTTCACACGAATATTCTCCCTCTTGTTTCATTCCTTGATGTCCTAACTTGGAAAAGAAATTGACAATCTTTGAATTTTCATTAATGGAGTTGGGACTAAAATCTTTTCCCTCTTTTAGATAAGGAAAACAAAAGTTAAAAGATTGTATGCGTCATTTATTGAATTGAAATGTTTGCAACTGAATATACCTCTTGGGCTGCTTCAACGAGCTCTTCGTCTGTCATGCCTAATAACATTTGTGCTTCCCGGTGTTCCACATATACAGTCAAGTTTCCAGTCCCGTCAGATAATTCTGCCTGGAAGCGTAATCTATACAGATATAATAAGGCACAATGTAAGTAAGTGATAAGTTGTAGTGAAAGTAATAGGCATTAGGCACGTTAATGGTTTAGGTTTTCAGGGTACATGGGTAACATACAGCAGTATTGGGCCTGGGAAAGTATTGTTGCAGTAAAAGCAAGCGAATTTGTATCCGTACGCAGCTCCACAAGACTTGGTACAACTTGGACATGATAAAAAGTACAAACAGTGCTGTGAATCTGACATTTTATGCCCAGCTTTTACCCAGAAAGATTTAAGCTCTGAATGAAATGTTTTTGTATTAGCATTAATTCTTGGAATTTAATAATTCTTGGAATTTAAAGAAATTTAAAAGAATATACGGATAAAAGCGCAGTTACTGTTTCGGCTAAGCTAAGGATTTGGCTGATCCTGCGAATCTGGAAATTAAACGGCTTATCAACGCTTTGGTATGCTTTCTCGTTCAATTTCTCAGAAATAACAGTGTCTGCATATTGTCTGTTAGCTTTTACCCTAAAAAAAAGGTTGTATGTGAGTGACAAACAGTCCACGATATTAAGATTCCCTCAGGCATGAAGAAAATACATTAATAAAGAGCTGGAATTTTAGTAAAAGCAAGCCACACTCATGTCGAACAACGATACTTTTTGTTGTACAAATATGATTTATCCTTTTGTATCCTATAAAATGCTGAATAAGTAGGAAAAAGTTTACCAAATAAAAAAGTTAGATTAAATTGCAGCTACTTTGGTTTGATGATATTCAAAGTAGAGTAAGAGTAGGCTGAGCAAATATAAGTTGCGACAATGCTAAGATTGTGGGAGAAGAGAACATAAAACTCTGGAAAAGTTGTTTTTATATTTTAGTAAACTAATATCTGCAGTTTGAAAGTCATAATAGTGTAAAATATGTTGTGCATAAAGTTAGTCGTAGATAATAATAAATCAAAAAGTTTCCTCGTTGTTAGTATTGCTAAAAGGTAGTATAGGAATAGATAACTATAGTATATTTATAAAAAGTAGGAGAATTTTGCGTTAATGAGTGGCGAAGATGAAAGGAAAGTTGGAGGTAATAAAATGGTTGAACATCATTGAGCTAAAAAAAAACTGGAATTAATAGATTGAATGTAGGAAAGAAGAAAAAGTTCAGAAGTTTAGAACGAAAGAATAAAAAGTGAGGTTCTGAATTACCACAAACGCAAGTCTTCATCCTGTGGGATTGGAGGATCAAACAAAATAGTACTACTTGGTATCGTGCCGATGGATAACTTTACAACAGAATATTTTGTTAAATAAAAATGTTTTTAGTTAGATACAATGCACTGTAATATAGAATCAGCCTATTTTACAAAAACTTGAGCATAAAATAATGTTTTAACCGTAGAAAGTGTTTATAGAAAGACATATCCCTAAAACTATAGGCATGTTGTGAACATTCTTTGTCAAATAAGGTGCCTCAGTTTGCAAAAATTCTTCCCATAATGTAAGGATCAAAGCTCTTCGCATGTATACGTAATGAAACTGTACTTTTACATTTAATATAAGCGAAAAAAACATTAAATTACAGTAATTCAAAGTCCGGGATCAGAATTAAATAGTTTACTCTTCGTTGATGATCACAAATCTTGTAAATTCTTTTAGTTCTTTCAACAAACCATGGTGGGAATACATGTATAACACTGCATAGCAAATCTGGGAAAAAACCTTGTCAATAAATTAAGAAAAAGTATATCATATGTTAGGGACACATAGGAAAATAGGTTGCTGAAATACTCAACTGATTTGCTTAGTTGGTACATCTGCCAGTTCAGGAAACTCTCTACAAAAGGAGTAAGCTGGTAAATGTGGTCAATTGATATACACTTATGTTCCTCTGCACGTCTGATGTAAGTGCTTCGGCTAAGGATCATTTGATGCGTTGAAGTTCCTAGAATTGGGGTGTTTCACGTTAATTCTCTGATCTTTGCATTCCCCACATAATAAGTGTTGTACAGCTCCAGTAACTTGTCTAACTGGTCAACATCTTGCTCGTAAATGATTCTTTGCGTTCTTTCATTCTGTTCATACTAATGATGTAAGTAAAACAATGTGAAATGGTAATATTAATGCTAAAAAAATGAATAAATTAACCTCTTTGTCAACAAAAACAAGTCTTTGTTGCCTTCCCCATCTCAAGAACCGAATTGACGTTTTTTTCTACAACCAAGACTTTGACAAACCAGCTTTGAGTCTCTAGTTCCAGCTTTCCAAGTGTAGTACATTTTTCTTCTATAGATCTGAACATGCCAAGGAGAGAGTAGAAAAGTCTGTCAATACTGATATTCTAACAGTTAACTTTGGGAAAGAAGCAAATATTTGAAAGTAAAGATATTTTGGTTCGATTTCTTCAATTATTTTTGCGATTGTGATGGATTGTGTGGATATATTCTGTAGAAGTGTATTTTTTTTTTTTTTTTGCATTATATACTTTATTCTTATGCTTGTACAGTTAGAAGGTTAGGAACTGCTTCATTTGTAAACTAGTTTATTTTTCTGAATAAGTAAATCAGAAGTTTGTTGTCTCTGTTCTTGATTTTCTGCTGGTATTTTCAATTTAGAGGGATTTTCCTAAAATGTCAATAGAAAAGTAGTATAGTTAATGTTGGTCATATTTCTATTTTGTTATCTCTGTTATTTGAATTTATATTGTCGATTTGTCACTGTATTTTTATTTGTGTATATTATTCTTTGTTCGATTTGTCACAATTTTTGTTCCATTGGTTGTACAATGAATTCAGACGACTTTTTGGGGTTGAGAATGAAGTCCAAACTCAGACTGTAGAATGGACAATTTATGTTATTATGAAATGATCACTGATGATATTTTTGAAAAAAAAAATTTCACTAATTTAATGAGCATCCACTGTTGAGTCAATTGTATTTCTCACATTTACATGTATAGTGGCCGCAATCAATTTCTACACTTTCACATTGTTGTTGTATTTTTAGTCTTACTTTTGTTTTGTTTTTGTTGTAGTTTATATATTCGATTCGTGTTGGATTTTATTTGTAGCTGGTTTCTCCTCGATTTATGTTGGTTTCGTCGATTCTTGCTTGTTTTTTTTTCGAACTGTGCCAGTTTGTCTTCGAATTATTGATGGTTTTTTCCGATGTGTGCTTGCTTGTTTACTTTAAAGAATTTTCGTAAAAAGCGTATCAGAAAGTAGTAAAATGAATTTTGACTTTTAGTTAAATAAATGTGTTAAATTAATCTTTTGATCATATGAAGTCCCTAAATTATCTTTCTTACCAACTATTTTAATTAGATTTTTATACATATTATTTGTTCGACTTTTGAAGTGTGAATTTTTTAAGAACGTGTCATTACCGCACTTGGAACCGCAAGAGTTTATGTAAGTTAAATATTTAAATGTTCATTAAATTACAAGTATGTTTTGTTAATATTTAAATGATGGTTGCCATTTTTCCTAGGCAAATTTATTAGTTGGCTACATGAGGATTATGTTCGATTACAACATGGGAGAAGATGTTAATCGAGTTTTGTGTCGACAACAAGGTGGAGATATGGATTGTGATGTTTACATGTTTTTATGGGCGGAGTACTATGCTCGTGATGACGATGGAGCGTGGACGTACGAAAAAGTTGCACAATGAATAGTGTTAGAGCACGTATCGTCGAAAACCATTTTATTTCACAATAATAGAGTGTTTGGTAGAAAGTCATGAAGATTTCATTATATTCAAATTGGGGATGAATCCATTTTGGTTGAAGAAATGTATTGGTGTTTGGATCATATTAATTTGTACCTTTTACAGATTTATCTTGACGACTACATGAACTTTTTCCTATTTAGCTCGACTAACTAATGTTTGTTTTGGATAATAGTGCTTTTTTCTTGTTTGAATCAGATTGATTGGCATGATTTTTATCAATCAAACATAAATCATTAACAACTTAAATATTAACACAATTTCTTATTATGTTCATAAATTAACTCATTTCCGATATAAATAAAACTTGATTTGGGATAAAATGTGCGAATATAGGCATAATCCGGGAGGGAAACCACCGCCTTGTTCTCCTACACTCATTTGTCCAAGTAATGAGTAAGAGCTTGGAAATTCACTTCTTACAATGATTTTTATCTAGTGAACACTTATCGACGCAAATTATGCTAATTCGAGCATAATATATCGCAATTGAGTTATTATTTGTATGAACTTGAATAAATTTTGAGTATAAATTCGGAGTCACACCTAAATCATCTCGATCCAAACTCATGTCAATACTTAATGAATAAGAGATGAATGCGAACAACTTCTTAACACGATTTTTAACTATAAAAAAGAGAGCACTACCTATATTATTATAGGCACAAAATGTTCTAATTTGGGTATATTATATCACAATTACAGTGTCAAATGTCCGAAATTAGGTACATAAATTGGATATTTGAGCATAAAATTATGAAAGACACCGAAATCGTCTTGTTTTCTTACCTCTCACTCAATAAATGTGCATATAATTTTAAACCAATACTTCAGTGCTCCTTGGTATTTATGCTCAAATATCCAAATTATGTAACTAATTTTGGACATGTTATAGAAAATCACACATAAACTTGCAAATATGAAGAGAATCCAACACAACAAGAAGAATAAATAATAAAATTGAAAAACTACCATAAATCAACAAGAAACAAAAAAAAAAAATACAGCACAAACCAGAGAAAATAAAGAAATCGAACGAAAATATAGTAAATTGGAGAAAAAACTCATTGCCTTCGTCTCATGTTTTGCTTCGGCTCGTCCTCCCAGTTGCAAGTGGGTTTGTTCTTTTGTCGTGGGTTTTTTCGTGTGGGTTCCCAAGTTGAGAGAAGAAGAAACGTGCGTTATTCGGAAAAATAAAGAAAAAAGTGTGATTGTTCACAGAAGGAGGAGGGGTAAGTTAAAAGGGGATGTTGTGGGAGGTAAGGGGAAGGAGTGCAGATGGGAAGGGTGGGAGAATGATTAATTACATGGAAAAATGTGGAAATAAGTCCATCAGAAAATGTAAAATAAAGGGTATTTCCAACCCTTGCGTCATTTTGGTGCAAAAGTTGTTCTTCAACGCCCCCTTTTTCCTCTGCGCCAAATTGGGCGCAGAGGGGAGCTTTGCGCGAATTTGGCGCAGAGCTCTATTTTTTTTTAAAATTATAAATATTAATATTAAAAATTATAAATATTAATTATAAATATTATTTATATCTGAGACTTGGGATCAGAATGAGGAATCTGATATGTGGCTTTGTTTTACCAAACTTTTCTTAGTGGCTTTCGCACACATGGAGGTTATTGGTTTCCAGCCTATATACCATATTCAACTCTGAATGAGCTAAGAAAATGAAAAATTTAAATCTCAGAATAACAATGAATATAAGATTCATATTTGGAACTTTTGCAAAACATAAAAGGATTTATAAAAGATATACCAAAGAAATTAAACAACAGAGGATTTTACCGAGGTCCACCTCAGAATCATAAATTCATAAAAATCACCCATGAACGCCTTAAACGCCATCTCTCGGCTAAGCAGGCTAAAGGGCTACAATATGAATTTATTTTTCCTGGTTAAACTCGAACCTTGTGTTTACCATTTCCTGGTTCATCTTTTTACCTTATGTTCTAACCAAAGACACTTATATTACATTAAATTCCAAAAATTTAAATAGATCTTTTATTATCTCAATCTGATCTCAAGAACAAATAAATATAGATCATGTCATAGTAAGGTAATAATTTAGCACGAATGCTTTAGCCTGTCATACAAGCTCAACTAATGAAATATAAAAATTTAAAACAGTAAATAAAAACAGAAAATAAAAATAGTAAGAACTTACAAATTTTTTACCAGAACTTCAAACTTTTATTGATATAATTCAGAAGGGTTTTTACAAGAGAGAAATGAGAGGGGAGCAAACTCAACCGTGTCCTCCTAAAGACACAGAATGAACCTATAAATAGATAGAAGAGCCGGACATGAAACCCCGGATTCCATCTAAAATAAAAACAGTACAATACTTTATTAAAGTAAATAATACAATGCATTATTAATGTAAATAGTAGTAAAAAAGTCTACAGTGATATGATATTCCACCCGATATGCCATGATGTGATATTCCACCAACTGCACCAGCTGCAAATTTTTTTTATGACGATTTTAATCATCTTTAATATTGTCTTTTAAAGAATTTTTCAAATTCTCAAAAATGTCATCTATCTGAGAAAATTGAGGAATATCATCCTCAGGGTCTTGAGCATCCTGCATCTTCATAAGATGAATAAATTGATTTTCACTAGATTCGGACGCCATAGATTTATCTGATTTTGAATCAGCACCTCCAATATTCTGGAAAAAATCTTTTTTCATTTCTTCAATATAGATCTCGATCATTTTTTCTTTTGAATATATTTCAGAATATTTCTGAGTAAGAATCTTGAAAGGACTCATAGAGGCTTTTTCCTTTTCTTGTTGATTATTAATTTCTTTCTGATATAAAGAAATTTTTTCTTCCATTTGATGAAGAGTTTCATAACCATATGGTTTTCCAGTTTCTGGATCATCTCTTAATAATTTGTCCCAAAATTTTGTGGAACTAACCCTCCATATGCAAGGGATGCCTTCATCAGTGTAACCGAATTCTGGCTGCCATCTCCAGATCCATGGGATTCCAAATTTCATGAAAAATAGACATAGAGTCTTTCCATCAATCCAATGTTCAGAAAATGAATTTTTAATACTTGGAGAAACATTTAACCAAGTATTCATGGGTTTTATAAAAATCTCTGGCAAAATCTTTGCGGATGGACCAAATATCTTCCACCATATTAAAAACCAATTTAGAACTGGATAATGAAAAACATTTTCACAAATTTTTAAAAACCAAGTATGTTTTCTTTTTTCATTTTCATAAAATAAGGTTTTATTAAAACTTTCAATATAATCCCAAAAATTGAATTTAAAACTCATTTTATGATTTTCAGAATAAATTTTTTTTCAACTAATGGAGATATACCCCATTCTTCAATAGATATGATCTTCTTGATGATAAACTTTGAAAAGTTATAACTTCTTTTCTGCTGAGTATTACTGAAAAAGTGAGTTATGTCAACACTTTTTGTAGATATCAGAAGATTTTCATAAAATCCTCTTTGCTTATAAGAACCATATACATATGATGTATTGTTTAAATATCTTTCCATTATAGTCCATGGAGTTTTTTCCCATTGGGTATCTCTTTCTTCTATAAGAAGAATCAATTCTCGATGTTTTGTCTCTGTATATAGAGCTGAATCATTATCATCCTCTTTGATAATATTAGCATATGATGCTGAAGATTGAGAATCTGTATTACTTCTCTGCTTTTGTTTCAAGAATTCTTGAAATTCATTGTATAACTCATTATTTTGCTCAGTATTACTGGCTGATGAACTGGATAAGTTCTGGGCTATAAGCCTCTATTTACCATGCTGTGCAATGATATTAGGGGGTTTTCCCCTACCACCTCGCCCTCTATAAGAGGACTCTCCTCTTCCTCCTCGGGAATACATATCTGTAGATAAAAACATTAGGATAAATATTCTCGAGTTAAGAAATCTGGTAAGTGATTATCTTCACCTTTTTTATAAATTATTTCAAAATCAAAAGGAGCTAAATGAGCCTGCCATCTTGCAAACATTTGTTTAGAAACATCATGTTTAAAATCTTTATTAAACATAAATTTTGCAGATTTACAGTCAGTTTTTATAATAAACTTTTGATTATATAAATCATCTTGAAATTTCAAAATACATCTGACAATAGCTAAAATTTTTTTTGCTACTGTGGAGTAATTTTTCTGGGCATTATTCCATTTCCCAGAATAAAATCTAATAAGATATTCTTGTTTATTTTGAGGATCTTTCTGTTTTAAGATTCCTCCAAAACCTATATCTGAGGCATCACTTTCAACTATTTTATCCCATTGGGGATTAACAAGCATAAGACAAGGAAGATTTTTAACCTTTTCCTTAATATTCTTAACAGCTATTGTATGTCTTTCAGACCAAGGTAAAGGATTTTTCTTTAACCTATCATATAAGATAGCAGAATCTTTAGTAAGATTTTTAATATAGAGAGAAATATAATTTAAACTTCCTAAAAATCTCTGTAACTGAGTTTTATTAGTTATAATATCAGGAAATTTTGAACCAAATTCTATACTTCTCTGTATAGGAATTATTTTTTCTTTCTCAATCATATGACCGAGAAATCTAATATTGGTTTGAAATAAAATCATTTTAGATTTTGAGATGACAAGTCCATTTTGAATAACAATATTTTTAAACATATTTAAATGTTTAAAATGTATTTCAATATCATTAGAAAATACTAAGATATCATCAATATAAACAATTATAAAATTGCTGTAATTATAAAAAATATCATTCATAATTTGTTGAAATTCAGAAGGGGCATTTTTAAGGCCAAATGGCATTACTGTCCATTCATAATGTCCTATTGGAACATTAAAAGCAGTTTTATATCTATCAGATTCTTTTACCTGAATCTGCCAAAATCCTGATTTTAAATCAAATTTTGAAAATATGATAGCATTTACAAGTCTATCTAATAAATCTTTTTTATTAGGAATATGATGTCTAATCCATTTTAAAACCTTATTAAGAGTTTTATAATTTATGACTAATCTTGGAACACCTCTTTCCTGTTCAGAATGTTTATTAACATAAAAAGCAGTACATGACCAAGGAGATTGAGAAGGCTTTATCAAACTTTTTTCTAATAAAGAATGAATTTCATTATTACATAATTCTAAATATTCAGATTTCATTTGACAAGGACGAGCCTTGGTAGGAATATTTTTTTTATCAAAATTCTCTTCATATGGAAGAGATATAATATGCTTCTTTCTATTCCAAAAAGCATTAGGAAGATCATTACATATTTCTAATGAAAACTTATTATAAATAAGTTTAATTTTTTCCTGTAATTTAGGATTTTGTAATTTATCATCTATAGTTAATATATTAACTTCTTCTTTTAAAGAATTAATCTGAAAAGTTTTTCTATCAATCTTTTCTTGTAATTCATTAAGAATTCTATGAACAGGTTTAGTTATGAACTTAAAGGAAATAGGATTACCTTGGAAAGTTCCTATAATACCTGTTTCATCAACATAAGTTAAAGGATAAATTTGATAAATAAAAGGAAGACCAAGTATAAGTTGGCTAGAAATATCTTTTGCTAATAAAAAACTGGTTTGAATACAGTTTTTATCTTTGCAAATATAAACTTTTGGTAATTTATAATTTATTTCTAATGGTTCTCCTCCTGCATGAGAGACAGAATGAGTAGTTTTATGAAAATATTTCGTAGGAATTAATCCTTCCTGTATAACATTTAAGTCTGCACCACTATCAATCATAGCAATGAAATTCTTTTTATAAGAATTTTCAATTAATAAAGTTATATTGGTATATCATTTTTGAGATATAATCATGCTTAAAACAGATAAATATTTTTTATCTGGATCAGGAAAAGAAATATCTTGTAGATTATCAAAACTATCAGAATTATTAACTGAATTATTATTATTAGTTTCAATGATTGAAACACGATAATTTAAACTATTATTATTGTGTTGTAAAATTTTTACTTGTTCTTTAAGATTTTCTATTTCTTTAACTAAATCCTGTATAGTAACTGGATTTTGTTTACTATATTTCTGTTGAAGAAGATTTTTAACTTCTTTCATAGAGTAAGCTTGTTCTTGTTTAACAAGAATATTATTATTATTATTGCTAGTTGAAGCAGTATTCTTCATTTGATCAATAATTGTGGATTTTAATACTGGATCCTTAATCATTTTAAGAAATTCTAAAATATTATTGTTAGTTAACACATTAATATTTAAATCATTGAATTGAGACATTAGTTTATAAAATTCATCATTTTTATCTTCTATATGATTTAAACAAGATTTTCCTTGTATACAATTATTACATTCATTTAAATCATCAGAAATATCTGATTCACTATCTATTATTTCTTCTGAAATATAAGATTCTGAAGAATTCTCAGTTTCACTGTCAGAATTATTATTTGAATCCATTATTATTTTAAATAATGTTTCTCTTAGATTATCATCTATATCTAAATTATTAATTTTATTTTTATATTTTTCTTCTTTCCGTAAATCACGGCTTTCTTTTCTTTTCTTCTTTTTATCTCTTTGTCTATCAGACAAATGTCTTTTCTTTCTATAAAATTTTTCATCTTTTTCTTTAATTTTCTTCTTACCTTTATTAGGTAAGTCCATACCAAATTGATCACAAAATTTACCTAATTATTTTTTCTCAAGTAAATTCTGTCTTTTAATTTGATTATTTAATTTTAATTCATTACAGAGAGCTAAACTCTCTTTAATGCAAGTATTAATTAAATTTCCATAAGTATAATTATCATATGGAATATTAATCTCATCTTTTCTTAATACTTTTCTAATTCTTTCAGCAAATAGAAAAGGTAAACCATCTATAAATTTAGCTTTCCAGAAACTATTATTACAATCTGGTATCTCATATATACGAGATAAAAATGTATCTTTATACCATCTAAAATCAGTAAGTGTTTTACATTTTAGATTACTTAATAAAGTACGAATCTTTTCACTATCATAAGTGAATTTACCAGTAAAATGTTCAATCATAGTCATTATTAATGAATATACAACATTTTCTGATTGAATATTATTCTCTATCTTTATAGAATTAATAATATCTTCTTTTTGGAATTGATTTAAATAATTATCCCACCAACCTTTAAGTTGACCAGTAAAACCTGATATAATCATCTTAGCGATATTTTTATCAGTATTGCCAGAAGTTTTACACACAGTACTATACATAAGCATTCTGTGAGCAGTATTATAAATTTGTTTATCACTAAAACCATCAATATTCCATTCATAAATACTTTTCCCATTATAACTATTAGCAAATATATATTCTTGTTCTTCAATAAGAACGTCCATGGGAGTAGGTCTATTATAATAATATTTATTTTGGTTAGGTCTATCTGCCCATTTAATTTTATTAATTTCTTCATCAGAATGATTCTCATTATTATCTAACTCTTTATTAAGAGTATTTAAATTAAGATTTCTAAATTTTTCTTCTAGTAATTTTTCTATATCAGAAACAGAAGATTTAAATTTAAAATCCTTTATATCTGGAGGGGATTGAATAGAAGAAGTAGCAATAGAAACAATATTAGTTTCTTCTTGAATATGAACATCTGGTTTAATTTGATTAATGGCCAGAATTATTTTATCAATACGATCCTTAAGAAAAACTATCTCTTCTCCTATTATCGTAAGATACAAATTTGTATAATTCTGTTTTTCAATTATCTGATTAATATGTTTAACAGTTATTTGTAACATATCATTTTCAAATAATTTAGAAAAAGCAGTAAAATTTAAAATTTTATTATTCTTTTCTATAATAAAATATTGTTGAGTAGGATAAACAGATTTTTGAATCTGTCCAGAAGAAAGTTTATAATTTCTTTCAAGAATAGAAATATAATCTATAATAAATGTTTTAAAAAACCAAGGAACAAAATGAATTAATTTATTCTGGTTTTCACAATATGTATAAAATTTCGAAACAATATACTCAAATTCTTCTTCAGAAAAACTTTTAAAATACCGATTTCTGAAAGATTTCCATTTGGGTAAATAAAATTCTGCATTGATCCTTGCTCTAGCAAGAGATCCTTTAGTAAAATCAATTTTAGATTTACTATCCATTAAATACTAAAATTCATTTCTGAAACGGTATCAGTTTCTCTAACTTTTTGAAAGTTACTTTTATGCACAATATTATTCTGATTAATAATTAATTCATCTACTGTATCTTGTACAGGAGACTCAACATCTTCTCTTATCTGAGAAGTAGAAGCTTTAGAAGTTTGAGGAATATCCACTAAATAATCTAAAGGCGAAATAAAAGAATGACTGGATCTTGATCTAGTATAGATAGAAGATGGCAATAATCTTCTTTGTTCATTATTAAACTGTATTTGAACAGATCCTTCATTATTTTGTATAACCTGTTGTAAATCTCTATTTATTATAGGATTTCTAGGAACAGCTTGTTCAATTATCCAGCTTTCTGGAAATTCAATTTCTTCCCATTTTATAGATCTACGGGTTATAATGTTAGATCTATTAAAATTAGTTTCTATAAGAATAATTTCATTTAATTTTTTATCTATTCTTTTACACATAGGATTCAGTGTAAATAATGGTTTATAATAAATACGATAACAGATACATATAACTTCTGTACCAGGACTATAATTATAACCACGAGTTTTAACATTTAATGTTAAAGAATCTAATATATTAATATCAGAAAAAGATAAAGATAAATTTGGATAAACATCAAAATATACTGGACCATGAGCCAGACTAGATTGAATTATTCCCATAAGGGATTGTTTCCAATTCAAATTTCTACCATCTCTTAAAGCTGCTATGAAGCTTTCTGGTAGTCCTTCTAATGTTAAAGGTCTAAAAGCTATTTGAATTAAACCTATATGCATGAATCTGTAATTTTTCCTATAAGGTAAAATATCTTTATTGTTTAACAATCTAATAACCATCTCATTATCATGAAGAGGTACTGAAGATTCTGTAGTTTTAACTACTTGTTTAAAACCAATTTTTTCAAAAGTTCCTAACTTATATATCATTTTAGAATCTATCTTAGGAATAGTCCATTTATTCAATAAATCTAAATTCTCAGGTAAATCATATTCTTCATTTAAACTGTTTTGAACAGTTTCTTTAAAATCGAAAATATTCATTTGAATAAAAGTGCTAAATTATTATCCAGACTATTTCCATGGCATCTGATACCTTATTATATTGTTAAATGTATAAATAAATAGTAAACAAAAAGAATATTCTAGAAATATACTTTTTAGTGTAAGATTAGAAGTAAATGGGTTGGAGATGAATGTTATATTTGGTACAGAAACTGCACAGTTTTGGATTGCAAATTAAAATTTGTTGATGTAGGTACTGAACACCAAATCAAGTTTCTGATTGAGAATTTTTCTACAATTTCCCCTTGGAGAATTACGGAATATAACATATGCAATTTAATATGTTATATTATATATATTTCAAAAACCTGTTAAATATCATATTATGATATTTTTAATAATTAATCTTAAAATAACTTTAGAAAGTCTAAACTAGCGTACGATTATGTATGATTTCATATTATAATCAGAAAAAACGCGCAAAAAATTTGTCATGTAAGTTTGCCTAATTAAATTTTTTTTTTGTGCTTTAATTAGTCAAATGTAAATATTACTTCTTTCGTTTCGAAGAGCCGATAAAGCATCAAATATTGCTAATATGTTCGAACATAATCATTCCCGCAAAAAAAGATAATTAAAGCATCAAAATTAGATATTTTACAACTAGAATCCATCTTTTTTTCGATCTAGTTCCTCAACCACCGCGAATTCCGGTTAGTTCATGTATGCTACAATTTTTATTTATTGGGAGAACCCAAGTAATTTTTTTCGGATTCACGAAACAACTCTCACGTATCTTTTTTTCCTTTTGAAAGATACACAACGAAACAATCAACCTATTGATATTGGAAAACCCAACCGATTCTTCCAATATATCATTTATGGGTCCAACGAAATTCGTAGGTACAGGAAGAAGCCTTCTCAAATACAGGTTCTTTCTTTATCATATTATAATTTTAAGAACTAAAGGATCAAAATCAAAATTAGGTCAACATACATAATAATTCTTGTTACAACTATTTTTAAACAAGAAAAACCAGTCAAACTACGAAAAACATACAGGACACCGATTAATCATAAGAGATGCTTGCGCTTAATAAAATAGTAAAAAAACAAAATTTGGTAAAAGATTTATAGGAGCAGATTACGTAACGAAATCACGAGGATAGACATTAATTCTAGAAGAGAATACAGTTTGGAGAAATTGTAGTTAACATAAATAATATTCCTAAATATCTCCATACTCACAAAAGGAAATCCCGTGATTAATTCCTAAAATCTGTGACGTCCACTCCACGATTTTTCTATAAATCCCAATTCATTTTCGAAGTGTAGTAAACTGACAAAAACAAGAAAAAGTAGACTTCTTCTTGAATTATATATTATTATTATTATTATTATTATTATTATTATTTCATTTTTTTTATTAATTGTATGTTTTAATTTATTTCTTGTCATGAGTGCAGCAATGGCGGATACCGATCTGAATGTTCTGCAGAGGCATGTTTCTTTCTTTGATAAAAATCATGATGGGATTATTTACCCCGCAGAGACTTTTCAAGGTTAATTTCTACTCGATTTCTTTTATTTTAAATAATTTTTTTACAGAAATTAGTTTTATTAATTATATATTATTATTATTATTTTTTTTTACAGACTTTTCAAGGTTAATTTATTGTAAATGATTTTCGTGAATAATTTCTTTTTAAATTAAGTTAGATCAAACTTACAATATGAAATTGTAAATTCAGATCTAGATACAATTTTATCTAGCTAGTTTCCAAACCGAGTGTTAGTTTTCTTTAATATATTAAAACTAGTATCACTGCACAGGCGATTAATCTGTATGATACAATATATTATTTTATGAATTAAAAAGTTATTGACCATATCTATAATATTTAGTTGAGAAAAATATGAAAAACTTTGATGAGAAATACTTTAAATTACTAATGTATTCATAAATCAATTTAATTATCTATATATAATATGAGGTCAATTTTTATTGAAAAAATTATATATAAATAAATTAAGATATGTCTTTAAATAAATAAATGAATGTTCTTATTTTTTCAGGTTTTCAAGCAATTGGAAGTGGGATTTTGTTATCCTATATTGCTGCCATATTCATTAACGTTGGTCTGAGTGGAAAAACAAGACCTGTAATTTAATCCTTTAATTTTTAATTATTTCAATGTTTATGACTTTACGTCATTCAACTTATATAATTCAAAAGTATATAAAATTTTTAAAATAATTTTATACAATAAATATTTTTCTTGTTAATGACTAACTAACATGCATGTCTCCTATGAACATAAACATTTGAACAGATTCTAATTCATGTACTGATACTAGTATTTTTTTATATGTGATACTTGCATACGAATTTTCCTTTAATGTATAATTTAAGCATACTGAATTTTTATGATGTATGATAATAATAATAATAAAATTAAATTTTTCCCACAAAATGTTGCATTTTTTTTAATTTTTATTATACTTTACTCTATATTTTTTGGAGAGAAGATGGTATGCTTTATATACAAAAAATAGTTATTTCAATAATATATCTAAATATTTATATTCTTTACGATAAATAGTTATTATTACATATAAATATGTGAATGCAGGGAAAACCATTTTCCAAAGATTTCCCAATAGAGATTAAAAACATCAACTTTGCCAAACATAGCAGTGATTCCGGTCTCTTTGACAAGGATGGAAGGTATAAATACTAGTTAAATTTATCTATATATTTGTATAATATAAAAGATTATGTTTTAATCAATTATATTATTTTAATTTAATTTTTGAAGGTTTATTGAATCAAAGTTTGAGGAGATATTTACAAACAATGCACATACCCGTCCTGATGCATTAACTTCGGATGAATTGGAAGGATTCCTCAAGTCTAACAGGCAGCCAAAGGACTATGGTGGATGGTATATATCTTCTTTAATTTCTACGGTTCCATAAAGTTTCTAAAAAAGTAACGGTGGTCATACGATTTCATATATGATTGACTGAAAGTCGTCAACGATAAGATATTTGGTTTTTTTAGTATTTATAAAAGAAAATAATAATTTTATGAAATTACTTATTGTCTGTATGCTATGTTAAATAATGTAGGCTCGCGGGATACGTTGAGTGGAAAATATTATACAAGCTCGGGAAGGACAAAGATGGTTTTCTGCCTAAGGACACGGTCAGAGCAGCGTGCGATGGGAGCTTGTTTGAGAAATTGGCTCGTGGCAAAGAGTTGATAAAGGAAGAGAATATTCGAAAATAATTATAATTTATGATTAATATCGTCATTCGTATCACCTTGAATATGCTTACCAAAAGGAAGTGTTCTTTATTATTATGCTTCAATAAATTATTGATTTGGTGAATTAATTGGAAGAAGAAGTGCGAGTTTATTAACTTTTTTTGTCTTTAATATATTTTTGAATTAATTTGTGACGCGTTGACGTTTTTTTTTTAATGATAAACCTGGGCCTTTTGGTTGTTGAGTATTTATTATGTAATTTAACGAATGAACTTGACTTGCAAGATTATCTACAGACACGACTCAAGCTATTAATATAAATGAATCGTAATTCGATGTTGAAACTCATTTGTAAACAATGTATAATCTAAATTCGTTCCTAGTCGATTCAGCCGCCTAAAACATGGATAAAGGTCTCTTGAACTCGAGATTAACATCTGTGATGTTGTGTACCACATTTTTTCGTAAGGACATAGAGATGTCCAAACACACATATGGGTAGTAATATGATGATTATGCCGAACTACCCTCCCTCGAACTTCTAAGTGGTTATCAATCATCGACAGGATAAGTCCGTGGTTATGATTGTATACTAATAGTCCTTACAACCCGGGACAACACTAAGGCTCTATATGCTAGGGCTGTGATTTGACTCGTTAAAACCCTCAAGACCAGACCCCTAAACCTCTCGACCATACCATGAAATTTGCTCGATTTTCGGCACTTTTAACTTCATACAAACCCTAATGCGCCAAGCCGTGTTTTATCAATTCTAGCCTAAAATTCGGCTTGTACAGCCCCCAACCCAATGCCCTAGGACTAAGACCAAGCCCAGGAACTCCCTCCTAGACCAAGCTCCTCGCACCTACAGCATATGCATCCGGTTGAACGCTCTACTCCTGAAAGTGCCCTAGGTTCGACACTAGCTGCCCTCAAATTCCACTTAGCCCAAGACCAGCCATGAAGGACCTCCCCTAGACCTCGGTTCGGACACTCCTAGACCACACCATGACCTGGTTTAGTTCCCCCTTGGCCGAGTCTCTCATTTCCTTACCCTAGTCCAACTAAGACCCTAGCCGGATGACATAAACGCTCGGCCCTCCTTGCTATCAGGACAACTCGTGACTCCAGCATTAAACTACCTTACATAGCCCCTTAACAGTAATAACTCGGCAGCTCCTTGCAACCATACAAAGAAAACGTGAGTATGAGGCTTAAAAATGCAAAATTTCATGTCAAACCTCTTCAAAAACGTGAGCACAAGGTAGATCAAAGAATTGTCATGAATTTACATATATTTCAGAATAATTATGGTGTGAATGAGAAGAAAACAAAAATACAGGCCTGCCTTAATGATTTTATGACCAAAATCTTGAAGAAAAACGCGTCGGAGAAGCGCCGGGGGAGCAGGGAAGGAATTTTCTCTTGAAAGCTTGAGAGAACCTCGAAGTGGTTGTTGTAATATTTCAAAAATGATGCTGATTGAATGAGGGAGAGGCGGCCACTTCAATATAATAGGGTTAGGGTTTGGCTTATTATGTTTAGTTTAAAATATAATACACTAATGAGTCCTTAATTATGATTAAATAGCTTAAAAGGGTTTTTTTTATCCCATTAATCCCTAAACAAACCCATCAAGACCAAAAACATTCTCGAAAAATATTTCGTTTTGGTACGTTTTTGAAAATATCGTCTGAGTCCTCAAAAAGTCATCTGAATCGTTAAAATTTGGGTACCGATTAAAAATACGATCCGGCGAGTAAAACTACCCACCAAGTCCATTTTCGAGAAACTCCCTTAAAAACACTTTATATTGATTAATTAAAATTAATTATGTAATAAAAATAATTTTTCAGATAATCTCCGGTCTCCGTTCCTCGATCGAGCGCGAAATGCAACTAGAAACCCTACTCATGTCATAACCATGCATTAAATACATAAAAATCAATAAACAAATTATTTAAATAAAACCATAGATTGCATGTATTCAAGTTACGTAAATTTCAATTTCATGGACCTTACAGGAAGTTTTAAAATTTTTTTGTCTCGACATTCAAGACGTTGCTTGGGCATCGTGTGTTTAAAACGGCCATACATAGTATTTAAAGTTATAACTTCGCGTATTAAATGCTGGACTCCAAACTATTCCGGTCTTTAAGCGAAGATCGCACTTCTTGTAAATTCTACGAACTAATTAGGTCCACGATCAGAATATTTTTTCCTCGCTTGGATTGCAATAGAAATCACAAGCGATTTAGTGTTGACACTATAGCCTCCGAATTTTCAAAATCCGGAGACGGTGTAGCGACGACGATGCGACATGGAAGAACACAAAGTGGCGGAATTATTTTTCCCCAAATTTATGGGATGGCCGCGAGTTCCATGATTCATAATCATGGATTTTGTGCTAATTGATTCTTAATCAATCATTAACCAATAATTATTGATTCTTAATCAATAATTAAGCAAATCCAATTTGCTTTTGGCCAAAATTTATTCCCACAACTTTCATGAAGTGGTCGTAACTTTTATTTAAGGGAGGAGAGATTTTGTTGTGAGTTTTTGTGCAAAACTTGTGGTATGTATTATGAGTCCTAATGATATATATATAGAGTGAGATTCCTAATCCAATTAGCTAAGAGTCATTCTCCCACAAGGACTTTACATATATCATTATGTTAAAAATCCCATATAATTAATATGTAATGTAATTATTAACTTTTAATGATACATGATATAATATTACCATATACATATATTTTATATCACATGTATATGTACATCAAATTAAATAATCATTATTTAATTTATAAATTAACACTTTGATTAATTTAATTCTAGACTTCTCTAGAATATTTATGAGAATTTCTACGTGCTAGTAGTCACCACTACTAGCATCAACATTTAATTAGTAAATTCTAAACTCACTAAATAAATTATTCCAAACTCATTATAACATCGATTGACGACCAAGTATACAAGTCTTGTTCAAATAATGAAAATCGAAATTTCGAAAGTCAAAATTTTCACTTACAATATTGGGAATCTATAAGTTTTAGTGAACTCCTTCACAAAACAGGCAATTACACTCTCCTTCCTTATTTAGCAATCATGCTAACTTCCACTTCTTCCATCATGTGGAATCAGCTCATAAACTCCTTTATAAGCTTGCTGTTTGATCTCCATTAAACTATAGTCGCCAAATTCCAACTTCTTGAAATTTGACTATCTCAATGGGAACACATAATCCAATACTAGTGTGACCTTCAATGGTTCAGGGATACAACTAGCCATAGGTTCACATCTCCATGTGATTCAAAATAACATTTATTCTTATTCGAGTTTACCCTAGTTAACCCCATTTTTTCATCAACTCCTTGATCAAGAATGTCATAACTCATTTCTGATTACACCCATCGGATCAAGGTAAGAGCGTCTAGTAGCATCGCCCCATGATCCCCTAGATATCACTGATAATGTCTGCAAAAACCTTTAGTCATGGTTAGCGTACATTACGGTCCCTTCAACACATATATCTTGGTCGAATCTGTAACCATTGGTAGATCGAGAGTTGCATATGAATTCGACAACAATGTGATTTATCTTTGAGTACTAATAGTGTCATGATATGTGCAACTAGGAAAACACCTTTCCCTAAGGCACATTTCTTGCTCTGGCCAGAGACTCCTTGCACTATTAACTCATCAAATCACATAAGATATCTTCACCCATAGGCGAACGGTGAATCCCCGACTACAATGCATTTGCTACTATGAATTTCAAAATTACACCAACATCGCCACCTGATGACCCTCGATAGAGTCGGTAAATGGAATAAAGTGCTTGCTAGTACGTATAGCCCCTACATTGTCCCGAGTCAAAGGACTAATGGTGTATAACCATACCTGCGGACTATTTCACTCGATAAGTGAGAACCACTTGAACAGTCCGAAGGAAGGTTGTTCAGTGCATCATCATATGATCACTCATCCATGTGAATGGACATCTCCATGCCTTTACCAATGAAACATGACGTTTACATCACAGATTCTAGCATCGAGCTCGAGCGACCTTTATCCTTATTTTAGGCGGCTGATGCAACTAGAAACGTGTTTGAAATATACGGTGCACTTCCTAATGAGTTTCATGATCTTACGTTGCACGCAGACCTCATGGTACCTATTGTATATTCAATGACTTTATCTATGCAGCTTGCATTGGTATACAGATAAATTATAATGCTATAATCGAATAAATCTTAAAATATTATTAAAATAAAGATTATTTTACATTAGAGTCAGTAAAAGCCTGAACCATAATTTGATTTGATGGACACCTACTCTAACAGTCCTTGTATCTTTTGGTTCATCAATTGGAGCGTTACCAAATTATGTAGACTTTTGCCATCTATTTTTGAGCTTCACGGTAAATTTTGACATTTTGGTATGACAATATTAAGTCTTTCTAAAAAAATAATAAGAAGAAAGAATACGCGGGACTGAAGTTATGAAAAATATTATGAAATTACTGGAATTTCCGAATGTTATACAAAATTATAATATAGCATATGTTGGTTATTTTATTTTTCTTGTCTCAAAGGTAGGGGTGGGCAACGGTCGGTTTGGTCCGATTTACTCTACAACTGTTCGGATTTTTGGTTTTCGGTTTTGAATATCTCTAGTTCCAAACCAAGAAAATTTATTATGCTTTGGTTTGGTTTTTTTTGGAATACTGTTCGGCTTATACAGTCGGTTATATATAGTTAGCTAAAATTTGTTAAAAAATAAAATTATACGTCACTTTATGCCTCTGAAATCTAAATCATAGTAATTGTCAAACATTTAATTTGTGGGACTTAATCTTATATATATATATATATATATATATATATATATGTCATGCGAATATAATAATAATATATAACTAATTAACCATGTAAACACGGAAAATGCATGAATCCAATGGAATATTCAATAGCGGTGATTTTCGACTGGTGAGTGGTGAGAAAGAAAAGAAAACATCGACTAGTAACTGTTGAGAAAGAAGAGAAAATGATCGGATTGAAAATTGAGGTTGAATGATACTAAGTTTTTAAATCCTAATAGGCCCATTATACATCAAAAGTCTTATACTTAACAATAATATGACCCATTATATATAAAAATCATATACTTAACAATAATATAGCCAATTCGGTTATTCGATTTTTTATGGGACTAAAATCGAAAATCGAACCGAAAAATCGAATTTCATAAATTTTAAAATCGTAACCGACCGAAAAACCGAACCATTTAAACTGAATTATTCGGCTCGGTCAGTTTTTCGGGTTTTATGCCCACCCCTACTCAAGGGTTGGTTTTGAAATTTCATTTAAATATATCAAATTCAATGTGTATGAGATTATGATATTTTATTAAATTTCATTTATAGACATGCCAGCAAAATTTTGTATCATGATAGCACTTTGGGCAAATCATGGGACCAAATATTCTATTAAGTACAATTTACATCATCTTTTTGGGAATTTTTCCTTAGTCGTACGTGTTGTTATTTGTATAATATACATGGGATCGATTTTGAGCATGGGTACAATGGATCACATGATTCTCGAGGAAAGGTCAATCCTGACCGGACATATACATCGGATGAAATTGGAACGAGAAAATATAATCTATATTCCACAAATGCATGAATGGAAAATGGAGGGGACCTAAAAAGTTGGTTAAGGCTGGGGAAATTATGAACCGAAGAACTGTTGTAGGGCAGTTGTTAACCGTTGATTTTTTCTCTTTTTCCCCGCAATTTTCTCTTCTTTTAAAATCCAACATTTTCCCATGAATTCCTCTCACACAAATATGAAGCACATCTCCATTACTTTTCTCTCTTAGTTCCCTTTTGATCTTATAAAGAAATTTTGCAGCCATTTATCTCTCGTTAATAGGGGGAAGCGCCAAAATGGTAATCCTCTTACAGTTTATTTATTCTCTTCTTTTGATTTGATCAATTAATGATGTATATGTTCAGCCATTTCTAATAACCAATTCTTCGCTGCGCGGAAATAAGTTTTTCCATCGCTAGTCTTGGACGATGAAATAATCTGTCCTTAAATCCGTCTCTAAAATCGATGGGTTACATTTTTTGAGTCGTTTTTATAGAAACCATAAATTCAAGGACTTTTTGGTAGTGTTTTGCACAGTTTTTCTTGACTTTATGGTTTCGATAAACGACTCTAAAAATGTAACCCATCATGTCTCGTTTTTATATATATTAGTGATGCTTGTTAACCGGTACATGAACGTATATTAAATTTTAACATATATAAAATTATACTTTGTGTTTATGTTGTTATTTTGCTATGGTTTTTCCTCACAAAATAATTTATAATAATAATAATAATAATAATAATAATAATACTGGGGAATGTTGATTCAATTGTGTGAATGAAATTTTGAAATCGTCCTTTGTAACAGAAAAGGTACTTTCTTGTTTTTTTTAGTTACTTTAATCTATCTTGGTATAAGATACCCATAAACTTCCCGGAGAAGAAATAGTGGTGTCAAAACAAATTTGTTGGTTGAAATTATATTAGGCAAATGCTGCGTCCGGAACGGCGGTGCACGACGATTGTAAGCTGAAGTTCTTGGAACTAAAAGCGAAGAGGAACTATCGTTTCATAATATTCAAGATCGACGGGCAACAGGTGGTGGTGGATAAACTCGGGAGCCCCGGAGACAGTTACGAGGATTTCGCAGCCGCACTTCCTTCTGACGAGTGTCGCTATGCTGTCTTCGATTTCGATTTCATCACCAATGAAAATGTGCAGAAGAGCAAGATTTACTTCATTGCATGGTAACTACTAATATGTTTAGTTCTAGCTATTATCATCGTCATTTTGAATTTTGGTTTTCTAAACCGAAAGTTTAACTTTCTTTCCTACGTCGTTTTCCGCTGTATTGTTGATATGAAGACGAACACGTTGATGTAACACTTGATATTATTGACATGAGATCAAATATGACTCACATATCCATGTCAGTACTCCAATGTGCTGCAGACTAAACATTCTTTATTAGAAGATTCATTCATGTCGATACGAATCATCGTTATCTTTCGAGAACCGCGATTCGACCTTGGCCTAATACTGATGTTATGTATATTAAATTTGTTGGGATTGAATTAGGTCGCCAGAGACAGCAAAGGTGAGAATGAAGATGGTGTACGCTAGCTCAAAGGACAGATTCAAGAGGGAATTGGATGGGATTCAAGTGGAGTTGCAGGCAACGGATCCCAGTGAGATGAGCTTCGACATCATTAAAGCTCGCGCAATCTGATCCATACTTACAACGTTGTCGTCGATCGGTTTGGCTCTTTCATTGCAAGAAAATTAAATCTGTAGTAGTAATTAATGTATCAGTACGTATTTATGTTTTGTAGTAATATTCATTTATTAGCGATCGAGTTGTTCAATTTTTATGTAATATTATGTCTTGAATCCAGCATATAATTATAATCTCTACTTTTAAAATTTATGCATGTAGTCTTGGTTTAAGACTTCTTTTGTTGCCTAAATGCTATTTTTTGTTACTACATATCAAAAGTAATATTTTCCAACGTTTTGGGTAGATATCTTACACTGCTACATAAAATAGGTGGGTTGGATTGGTAAATCCCGACTCACCCTGCTTACCTGCCCCATAAAATTCAATACAACTTTAATTAGTAAAGCCTATCTGATCGGCCTTCAAACGGATCTCTCTTTTTTGATCGCCCAATCAAGTCAACGATCGGTGCGTAGATTTATTTTTTATATCGCACTAGAGATCCTAAACAAACTTTACGTTGAGACCGAATCGCCGCAGTTTAAGATATCTAGCTGCGATGATGGCCGTGAATTTTTCCGGTGGAAAAACCAAAGTGGCCGAAAATTGTATGTGAGAGGAGAAGGAGAAAAATTTTAGCGAACAAAATTTCGTGTGCAAAAAAATAATCTATTTCATATGACCCTCAATGAAATATTTATAGAGCTTAATTCTGGAACACATCAGGAGTCCTTCTCCTATTAAGATTCATAGTCATACTCCCACCAAGATTCCTTATTTTCATTAATTAAAAATTTTCATGTTTATTATATTATGTATATTAATCAACTATTGATATTGGATGATATATTTGTATACTCATATTTATATCTCCATATAAAGTAAAATGTTTTTTTTGTTTTGAAAAATTAATTTCAGGGGTGATTATATTACAGGAACTTCAAACGCGGTTAGAAATAAAGTACTCAACACGATTTAACAATAAAAATAATACGATTGAGAAAACATGTATCTGATATTATTGTTGGAGTATTATTTTACATGTTTTCTCGCAACAAATGTGCGGCGAAAGTTTAAAATTTAATTTGAACTTTCGAACTTTCTTTGGGCGTTGTATTGTATTTAAACATCTATAAGGTGTTTAGAACTGTTACTTTTGCATATATGACGCTGGACACCAAACCATTATGGGATTAGCGGAGTTGGTCCTTCTTGTATGGCTTTTCGAACGGATCTCCGTCCTTTGATCGCCTAATCAAGTTCAAGATCGGAGACTGGATTATTTGTTTAGATTGCAACTTGTGTTGAGACATAATCGTCGCAGTTTCAGAGAAATTGCGCCATGATAATCATGGAAGTGGCCGTGAATTTTTCTTGTAGAAAAACCCAAGTGGCCGAAAATTGTATGTGGGAGGAGAGAAAAAAAATTGGTGAACAAAAATGTTTATGTGCAAAAAAAATTTGGTGAACAAAAGTTTGTGTGCAAAATAATATATATATATATATATATATATATATATATATATATTATAATACATCTATACATGCACATTACTATGCGTATAGACATATTATTTAAAAATAAATAACCATTATTTAATTTCCTTGATTAATCAAATATATAAATCTTCTCCATGTAATGAAAATTGAAATTTCGAATATCAAAATATTCATTTTTGGCAACTGCAAATTTTGTGAACTAATTCACCAAAACATAGAGTTTTACTCTCCTTACTCAGTTAGCAGTTAAGTTAACTTTCATTTCTTCTATTTCATGAAATCAACTTATAAAATTATTTATAAGCATTCTGTTTGATTTTCAACAAACTACAATCGTCAAATTCAACTCCTTGAACTTTGACTATCTCAACTGGAACACATAATCCGATACTTGTGCGATTCTCAATATTTCAAAGATACAGCTAGCTTTGGGTTCAAATTTCCATGTGATTCAGAAGAATATTTATTTTTATTTGGACATATCCTAATTAGTCTCATTCTTTTCATCAACATCTTGATAAAAAATGTCAGAACTCATTTCTGATTGCACCATCAGATCATGGTAAGATTATCTAGTAGAATCGTCTCATGATCCCCCAGGTATCACTGATAGTGCCTGTAACCATTGGTATATCGATAGTTGAATATGATTTCGTTAACGATGTGACATGGTATGTGCAACTGAGGAAACACTTTTCCGAAATACACATGTCTTACTTTTGCCAGAGATTCATCGCACTATTAACTCGTCAAATCACATAGGATATCTTCACCCATAAGCAAAGGGTAAATTCCCGACTACAATGCATTTGCTCCTGCGTATTTCGAACTACACCCAAACTCGCCACCTGATGACCGTCAATGGAGTTGGTATGCATACCAAAATACATGCTAGTACGTAGAGCATCTACGTTGTCCCGTGTCTAAGGAATAATGGTGTACAACCATAACTGCGGAGTATTCCACTAAATAAGTGATAATCACTTGGACAGTCCGAGAGAGGGTTGTTCAGTGAATTATCAAATGATCACTCATATGTATGAATAGACATCTCCATGCCCTTACTAATGAAACATGACATTTACATAACAGATGGTAGTCTTAAGCTCAAGCGACCTTTATCTTAATTTTAGGTGCTGATTCGACTAGGAGCCTATTTAAAATATATGGTATACTTCCTAATGATTTTCATCATCTCACTTTGAGAGACATACATCTTGGTACCTATTATATATTCAAGGGTTTTATCTATATAGCTTGTATGAGTATACAGATGAAGTAAATGTCATAATTGGATAAACCATAAAATATTATTAAAATAAATATCGTTTTTTACATTAGAGTTAATAAAGCTCAAGCCACATGTTGACTCGATGGACACCTACACTAACATAAGAATCATAGAAAAAACAAGACTCAATCAATCGACACACATCAAACACTTGGCGAATTTTAGCCTTCAATTTTACTTCAACAATTTCATACTTTCAGCTTATCAAATTCTCGTTCTAGTGTAAGATTTAAATCTCCAGTCAAATTTCATCTTGTAAAAGTTTAATTCAATTTTACTTGCATAACCATGTGTTTATATCATTTGGAGGATCTCCTACGTTTTTCAAAGTTTTTCCAACAAATTTATTTGTTATAGCTGCATTAAACCAATAATAATATAACGAGACGTTCGAATCTGGATCTATTTTCGCTTTTTTAAAAGTTATATTGTAAACTTTCAGATTTATTTCAGTTCGACACGTCCCATAAAAATTCAAAGTAAACAATAATAGAAATATCATTTCATCTTATTAACTCATTAACTCATGGTCTTCTTCTTGATATTCAAATATGAGACTTTGGTTGCATTTCAAACAATTCTCCCCTCAAACGAAGTTCCATCATTAGTTTCATGGTCTGAGCTCTCTTTCAAGACTTGCATTCCCAACAAATATCATCAACGATAAGTTTTTTTTAGATACAACGACTATCAACTTCGAAATAATAACACTCCAAATTTTGAAGATCTATGAATCCTAAAATGTTTTAAGACGTTATTGTATTTTGGGTAAAAATTATCATATAATTTTAATCTTGAACTTTACGTGTTGAATCCTTCAAAACAAATTTAGTATCTCATTATTTGTAAATTGGATTATTAAACGTAATTTCTTAAAACATTTGAAATTAGGAACAAGCTAGAAAAAACATGAACAAGAGGATTTTTCTATATTCAAATTGAATTCAAGAGATATTTTCGCAACCAACACAAGAAACTGTTAGAATTATTCTACACGAACATGATTTATTTGAGACTCAATCGTAATTTAGATATAAATTAGGGACTAAAAATTCAATCTTGATAACTTGCAGTCTAACCATAAGACAGACGGTACTGGAGTACCGTTTTCTCGAACCCAAGACGCAGCTGCGGAAGTTTTAGATTTTTTAATTTCGACCTTCAAAACTTTCATTGGGTGTCCTATGAATTCAAATATTCATAGGATGTTTAGAATTATTACTTTCATATATATAACGCTGGACACCAAACCAGTCCAGGATTTTCGGAGTTGGTCTAAAACGTCTGCTTCTTAAAATACTACTGAAATATTATTTATTTTTATTTTTTAAAAATGCTATGACCGAAAATACACACACTTATAAACATATAAATAAGTTAATCATGCGTTTTAAAAGTTATCTAATCACTGAATAAAATAACTGTAGTTTAATAAAATCTTAAAATGTAACTTCATCAATGAGTTACTGTTTAAAAAAATGAACATCATCAAATATCTAGAATTTAAAAATCACCAAAAGGTTTTATTAAATTTAAGGAGGAGAGGAATTGTAAGGTCTAGAAATTCTAACGACGTAACCTGACAGCATGCAAATCTACTGTTTTATTAAAATGTCTGAGTTATTATTTTAATTCATCATTACGATTAGGACGTGATTATATGCTTCTCAAAATTTAAAACTTACCGAAAAGCTCTGGGTAACGACTCCTCATCTCCGTCTCGGTCTCCCAAGTAGCTTCCTCCTCGGAATGATCAGCCACTTGACTTTATGATCACCTTGTTCCGGATTCTCCTCTCCTGTCTGTCCAAAATCTGGGTAGGACTTTTCTCGAAAGAAAAGTTCGGAGTCAACTACAGAGGCTCATAATTCAGCATATGCAAAATATTCGACATGTACTTCTGTAGCATCGAGACGTAAAACACATTATGAACTCCCGCCTTCGACGGTAATGCAACTCTGTAAGCTAGTGTCCCAACTCTCTCGAGAATCTCAAATGCTCCTACAAATCTAGGACCGAGTTTTCCTTTCTTGCCAAATCTCATTACACCCTTCATAGGTGCAACTTTCACAAAGAAGTGGTCACCTACTGTAAACTCTAGATCTTTGCGCCGCTTATCTGCATAACTCTTCTGTTGGCTCTGAGCAGCCTTAATCCTATACTAGATCTTGACTACTAGCTTCGCAATCTATCTGACAATGTCTGGACCCAACTATGTTGGTTCGCCTACCTCACCCCAATAGATCAGTGATCTACATTTTCTCCTATAAAGTGCCTCGTAAGGAGCCATAATATAGATGCTTGATAACTGTTGTATGTGAACTCCATAAGAGGTAACTTCGGCTCCCAAATTTTCTATAAGTTGATCATACAAGTCCTGAGTAGATCCTCCAAGATCTGAATCACTCTCTCAGACTGACCGTCGGTCTATGGATAGAAATCCGCACTGAATAGCAACTTGGTACCCAATGCCTGATGCAGACTCTTCCAGAATGCATATGTAAACTCGGGTCCCTGTTTGACACAGTGGACACTGGAATCCCATGCAATCTGATTATCTCTCTGATGTACAGCTCTGTGTACTGAGTCATGGTGAAATTCTTCTTGATCGGTAGAAAATGCGCTGATTTGGTAAATCGATCAACTATCACCCAAATGAAATTATATCCTCCAACTGTCCTGGGTAACACTGTCACAAAGTCCATCGTGATGTTCTCCCATTTTCACTCGGGAATAGGGAGCGGTCTCAACTTTTCTGCAAGTCATTGATGCTCTGTCTTAACCTCCTAACATGTCAAGCACTCAGAAAGAAAGTGCAAAATATCTCGCTTCATGTCCGACCACCAATACAAGGTTTGTAGATCCTTGTACATCTTCGTACTCCCTGGGTGAATAGAGTACGGGGTGTTGTGGGCTTCCATCATGAAGTCTTCTCATTGAATCACCACTAGGAACCCAAAGTATGACGCGATATCAGACTAGGCCACCCTTGGCAGAATAAAATCTCAGACCCTTAAACTCATCCCTCAGTCTCCACTTTTGGAATTGCTCATCAGAAGACTGACATGCTCAAATCATGTCCTTCAGCATCGATTGTACTGTCAGGATAGAAAGATTAGGAGCATCGCCCATAGCATAAATTGCAAGCTCAAATCTCTGAATCTCTGCCTACAAGGGTCTCCGAGCTGACAACTGAGCAATCACTGCAGTCTTCCTATCAGTTCGTCGGCTACCACATTAGCGTTACTCGAATGGTAGCTAATATCATAGTCCTTCACCAGCTCTAACCATGTCCGCTATCTCATATTCAGCTCTTTCTGTGTGAAGAAGTACTTCAAACTCTTGTGATCTGTGATAATCTTGCACTTCGCCTGTAGCGTGTTTTCTTGATTGCTCGCAAGTGCACGACGTCAAATTATAGTAAAATGTATTTTTTAGTACAAGTGTCGATCCCACGAGAAATGTGTATATAAATGTATATTAGTACTTGTGATTAAAATAGTCTCAACTTTATTTAGAATAATCAATTAAAAGATTTGTTTGCAAGAATAACTAAATTGAAAATGGATTTAAATGTAACACCAATTTATAGCAAGTAACAATGGAATAAAAGATCTAGAGATCGTATTTCACGCAACTGTCCACCATGTGTAATTTCTTGTAGCTATGTTATAAAAATCCTTCTTATTCATTAGCCAAGAATCCTATAATTATCTACTCCCTCTCCCGAGTGTTAATTAGACTGTAATTATCTAAAAATGGATTGCAATGTTCCCATCAACAATCTACAAATAAACAACACATCAAGCACTAGATTCTCTATGAGCTTCGATAGCATTATAGGCCCTCCCGAACTCTATAAATACCATTGATGTATTTTTCCATTTCTTGTTTATAATTTCCTCTTCCGAGTGATAAATTGTAAATATATAAATCGTGCAAATTATGGCCAATAAATTGAAAGCATTAAGATTAGAACAATACAAATGAACAATATGAAGAACTTAAATAACTTAGTTCATAGATTCTAACACATGGTTTTTAGTTTTGTTCCATCTTTTCTCTAGAAATAAAAATTAGTTCATAATAACACAAGCAAAACAACAAAACATGATTTTAAAAAAAGAGATATCAACTGAAAAATAAAAGAAAGAAGAACATAGAACAAGAGTTGAAGTGCTGATTCCGTCCCCGGAGTTGTGCCAAAGAGTTCCCAAGAACTTGATGAACTTGGATCTTCAATCCTCTAGCAGCAGCCTCTACTCCTTCCTTCGCTCCCCAATACCCTAGATGGTAAGTAAATGATGCTAATTTATTGTCCCAGACAAGCCTTAATCCGCAGCACACCAAAATCTTGGACTTTCATGCGCAGCACACGAAAATACAGATTTTCCGGATTCTGTTTTGCAAGGAGCGCGGGTGCGGTCAAGAGGACACCGCGGGTATGGTGTTGGTTCTGGTGTGCGAGCGTAGGTGCGGTATGGATTTTAGCGCAGGTGCAGTGCTTCACTGCAGGTGCGGTGTATATATAAGAGCGGGTGCGCTGCAGCTTCTGTAATTTTGATCTTTTGTACTTTCCAATTCAACACTTAACTACTTCCAAACTCTCATTCTAAGCTACCAAACTACAACAACAAAAACAAAAACAAATCAAATAAAATCTGCTCAAGAATCATAAAATTCCAAGTTAAAAATAAGTAATAAAAGTGCAATAAATTGCACTTATCAAACTCCCCCAAACTTAGGATTTGGCTAGTCCCGAGCAAAACAAAACAATACAAACAAACAAGTCATGAAATACTTTAAAGAACTTGACCTCAAGATAATTTAATTAACTCTTCATGCATTCATTATTCAATATATGACAAGTCAAAACAATCCAATCAATTTTTTTTATTCGGATATAATCATGAAATCGGTTAATTTTCTAAACTTCGAATCTCTTCAACTCATGTTTCAAAACATTCTCAATTGATTTTTAATTTTTTACAAACACAATCAAGAGGTCTTTTTCGGTAAAAATTGGGTTTAAAGCAATATTCATTCAAGAAAGGAGTACCCAGTAAATATTTGATGCAATGAGGTGTGTGTAAAGTTGATCAAGATTCGTACTCAATGTAAGTGTTTATCGATTGTCCATAGACTTGATCCTCTCAATCCCTCTCCACTAGTATATTGGACAACTATAACTTGGTCAATAGGATTTGCAATGCTTGTAATTTTAGGCCTTGGCTCATGGCTACAAATAAAGATTTGGAATTCAAATAAGGGAGTAAGTTGAATTTTTATCTCTTTTGCAAACTCCACTTTTTCTTTTCTCTCCATTTTTTATTCATTTCATCTCTCTTGAACTTTTCTTTTGTAGGAGAATTTCAATATATATATATATTTCTTTTTTTTAATCCTTTGAATTCTTACTCCCTTGATAAAGTAGTAAATTAATGTTTAAGATATTCAACGGGGTGGTAAATATTGGATATTTGAAAAGATATCGAATGTGGGTCTTTTACACATATTTACGTGTGCCATTCGAATTCATATAAGCTCAAAGAGGTGACAAATGATAAATTATTTTATTTGGTGGCTTCAAAGGCTCAATCGATCCAAAAAAAATCACCTAAATCATAAGTTGTCCGTATTTCGCCTCGAGTGTTGTTTGGATAGTTCTAGATAAAATCTCAATTCACCAACACAGAGTAGAATCTAATCATCGTGAAAAATAGTGTCTCAATGCATCAACCAAATACATATATATTCAAAAGAAAAGTGCTTGGCTTCCAAGAAATTTCAAGAACACAATTCTTTTCTCATATAGGCTCAAGAAGGCTTCAAATGAATATTTATGAACAATATAAATAGGCCAAAATAAAATCAAAGATTGCCTCAATCATATATGTGTTTGCAAAAATTTATTTCAATGTCAAATGAAAATCACAGAGTTGTTTAGAAATTATAAGTCTCAAACTTACCAAATCTCATGATTGTTCTCTAAAATATTTTTTCAATTGATTGGTGAACATGAATGAAATACATGACCTTTCTTCAAATACACAAATTTTGTTCATCATTGGCCATTTCAAAAATTTTCATGACTATTACACTACAAACACACAAGCAAATAACTCAAAAGTAAATAAAACACTCAAATAAAACTAAATGACACTTCAAACACACAAGCAAATATAAATAACATCTCCCCCAAACTTAAATATGTGCATCGCCCTCGATGTAAATGATCGTGAAAGTTAGGGGATTACACATACCTCGGGCAATGACCGTCAGTGGTCATCGCCATCCTCATCATCTGCTCCTTCTTGTGGTGGGTGGTACTCCGGCGGGTCATATGCGGGCGGCCATTGCGGAGGTTGTGGAAATAGATTACCAGATGTGGAAGCTGATGGAAATTGTTGAGCCAAGACAGACGTGAAATCCATCATATAATCCATGAATGTATCGGTCCTAAATCGAAACTCGTCCATGTCTTGACGTTGTTGGCGCATCTCTTCTTCCAAATGAGTTAATCTATCTCGCACATTTCTTGGTTACGGTTGTGTTCGTTGTTGTTGGGCCTGAGCATGGGCACGTCTTTCAGCAGCTCCTCGGTTGAATTCTCTCTGAGCTTCACGCGTATCTTGTTGATCAGATGTCAGGGACCTATGTGGTTGAATTACCACAATGGCATTTTTTGGTTTCAACAATTCTTCATTTGCTGCCCAAGTTACTCTCGCATAATGACATAGGTATGTGATAAGAGAAGGATGGAGGAGTCCACTAGGAGAGTTACCTTTTGCATAATCTAGCATTGAGTTCTGAAGCAATTGACCTAAACCAATCGTCTTTCCCGTTAAGATGAAAAAATGTCAGGATTTCTCCCTCCTTGACGACGGTAGTAGTATGGTCAGTAGGCTTAATCCTAGCCGAAATGAAAGAAAACAAATTTAACATTTTTCAGATCCGATTTGGCTAGGCTTAAATGCACATTGTCTCTCATTCGCCATTCCGCTCCCTAAATGCAAATAGTCTGAAGAATATTATTATAATCAACTTCCTCGGTCCGATATTCTTCATAGTCATCATGCATGACTGGAGGGATACCATACATCGTGTTGATGGTATGAGAATCAAAAGCCACCATCTTTCCTCGCACCAAAACTTTCAAGTGATCATGCTTAACCTTAAGGTTAGCATAAAATTCTCGTACCAACGAAATAACCGCATCCTGCGGTGTCTTGCCAAACTCCTCCCAATGCCTAGCAGTAAGCATTAATCCAATCTCGGTTCGTGGGAAGCTCAGGTAAAATCCCCTCTCTTTCACAATGCTCTTATTCAGAATTTTAGCATAATTTTCCTCCGCCTTTTCATCCCATAACTTGTGTGCATCATAATTCGCAGATGAGGATGCACCCTTTGATTTTTTCTTTCTTGGAGGCATTTTGTCGAACAATTTCAACGCACCAACTTCCCCTTCAATCCAATTCACTAAACTTGATGATTTTTCACTCCCCCAAACTTATTAATCACAATAACTACAACTCAACAATATACACGCCAATCCAATCAACTCCAATCAACAATGTCCAGAATGTACTCCACTAAAATTACAGCACCATTACTTTTCTTCCATAGCCAATAGCACCAATAATTTCGAATTTCAATGCAAATGTAGTATGAATTTGCTCACCTTGAGTGTTGAAATGTTTCTTGGAAGAACATAATCGAAGCTCCAATAAATTCTTGGTGAAATTTTCGAGCCCCCTTTCAAACCCTAGGTTTGGTGTTGATTTTGTGCAATGAAGATGGATATTGGATGGAATGAGTGAAGTTATGTAGTTGTGGAGTGGTAAATTTTTTGCTTGGAAGAACAAAATTTGAGTGTGGAATGTGTTCTTGAGAGAATATTGTGAAGTGAAGGAGAAATGTACTCGTTTATGTCCAATGTTCGCGTGTTTCAGAATTTAAAACAATCGACCACGGGTGCGGTGCTAAGCTTACTGCGGGTGCAGTCAGGATTCTGGAAAATTTTTATTTTCGACCTTCAGTGACCGCGGGTGCGGTGCTTAGCTTACCGCGGGTGCGGTGTGGGTTCTGGAAACCTATCGCGGGTGCACTACAAAATAGGCCGCGGGTGTGCTTTACCTACTGGAAATTTTCATTCTTCATAAAGCAAACACCGCAGGGGCTTTGTAAAAATACCGCGGGTGCGGTGTTGTCTCTGTAAAACCAACGCCGACGCGCTCAATGACGGACCGCGGGTGCACTCTTTGAAATTGTTTTCTCCTCTAATTGTTAGTCCTGAAAAATACAATAGATATTCATAAGATTTGGGGGAATACAAGAATACACTAAACCAAAAAAATTACATAATCAAACAAGAAAAATACAAGAATAAAAGTAAAACCGAAAACGAAATGCAATAAAAAAACAAAAATTTGGGTTGCCTCCCAAAAAGAGCTTGGTTTAACGTCGTCAGCCCGACTGCCACCAGTCTACATCAAGTTGATCCGCCCAAAGGAATGTTGTCAAGATGCCGTACTTCAGTCCCATAATAATGCTTGATCCGTTGACCATTTACAATAAACGTTCTTCCGTCATTGCACTTTGGCTCAATGGTTCCATATGGTTGGACTGATTCTATTGTAAATGGCCTCGACCATCTTGATTTTAGCTTACCAGGAAATAGTTTGAGGTGTGAATTGAACAATAGTACTTGTTGTCCGGGCTCGAAATTTCTATGCAAGATATGGTTGTCGTGCCACTTCTTGGTCTTCTCTTTGTAGATCTTTGCGTTCTCATAAGCCTCATTTCTGAACTCCTCCATCTCATTCAATTGCAATAGACGCTGCTCACCAGATGCTTCAATGTCAAAGTTTAGCTTTTTCACGGCCCAAAAAGCTTTGTGTTCCAATTCCAGTGGTAAGTGACACGCCTTACAAAAGACCAACCTATTAGGTGACATCCCAATAGGTGTCTTGTAAGCCGTTCTGTACGCCCATAAGGCATCATCCAGTTTTAGTGCCCAATCCTTCCGGTTTGTCTTCACTGTTTTCTCCAATATCTGCTTAATCTCCCGGTTGGATACTTTGGCTTTCCATTTGCTTGTGGGTGATATGCCAGGGTCACCTTATGCTTCACATCATATTTAGCCAAAAGTGAGTTAAAGATTTTGTTACAAAAATGTGTACCTTCATCACTAATTATGGCTCTTGGTGTCCCAAATCTTGTGAAGATGTTCCTGTGGACAAACTTAGCAACCACTCGAGCATCATTAGTATTGGTGGCAATTGCTTCCACCCATTTTGACACATAATCCACAGCAAGAAAAATATAAGATTGACCAAAAGAAGATGGGAATGGTCCCATGAAGTCAATACCCCAAACATCAAAAAGTTCAACTTCCAAAATATTGGTCAATGGGAACTCATGGCTTCTAGAAATATCGCCAACCCTTTGGCATATATCACATGACTTGGCTAAGGTATAACTATCTTTGAACAAAGTAGGCCAATAAAAACCACACTGTAATACCTTTGCTGTTGTTCTTGATGCTCCAAAGTGACCGCCATATGGTTAAGAGTGGCATTGTTCAAGAATAACTTTCGCTTCTTCCTCTGCTACGCATCTTCTAATCATCTGATCAGCACATCTCTTGAAGACGTATGGATCATCCCATAGGTAAAACTTTACATCGTGAAAGAACTTCTTCTTTTGGTGATAACTCAAATATGGAGGGAGAGTACCACAAGACAAGAAATTAGCTATATCAGCAAACCAAGGAAATATAGCATTTACCTCAAACAGCTGTTCATCTGGAATGTTTCTTTTATGGTTCCTTCATCTATTTTATCTTCAAGTTCGAGCCGTGACAAGTGGTCAGCCACTTGATTTTCACACCCCTTCCTATCCTTCACTTCAAAATCAAGCTCTTGGAGTAATAAAATCCACCTTATCAAGCGTGGTTTTGCATCCTTCTTGGCAAATAGGTATCGAATAGCTGCATGGTCAGTGAAAACAATTACCTTTGTGCCGACCAAGTAGGGTCTAAACTTGTCAAATGCAAACACTACTGCAAGCATCCCTTTTCAGTAGTTGTGTAATTTTGCTGTGCAACATCCATGGTTCGACTTGCATAGTAGATTGATCTAAAAAATTTATCACGTCTTTGGCCCAACAACACACCTACTGCATAATCACTAGCATCACACATCAACTCGAAGGGCTCCTTCCAATCTGGTACTATCATGATTGGTGTTGTCATCAATGCCTTCTTGATCTTCTCAAATGCCTGCAGACAATCATCATCAAAAATAAAAGTGGATTCTTTTTCAAGCAAATTACACAAAGGTTTAGTAATCTTAGAAAAATCTTTGATAAATCTACGATAAAACCCGGCGTGTCCTAAGAAACTCCTTATCCCTTTGATGTTCTTCGGTGGTGGAAGCTTTTCAATTGCAACTACTTTGGCTCTGTCTACCTCTAATCCATTTGAAGACACTTTATGTCCAAGAACAATACCCTCTTGGACCATAAAATGACACTTTTCCCAATTAAGAACTAAGTTCTTTTCTTGAAATCTATGCAAAACGAGGGAAATGTTATGTAAACAGTGATAAAATGAAGAGCCAAATACCGAGAAATCATCCATGAAGACTTCCATGATGTCTTCCACCATGTCTGCAAATATGGCCATCATACATCTCTGAAAAGTAGCAGGTGCATTACATAGCCCAAAAGGCATCCTCCTAAAGGCAAACGTTCCATAGGGGCACGTGAATGTTGTCTTCTCTTGATCCTCTGGTGCTATAGCAATCTGGTTATAACCCGAATAACAATCTAAAAAACAGTAGTGACAATAACAAGCAAGTCTATCAAGCATTTGATCAATAAAAGGTAATGGAAAATGATCTTTACATGTGGCATTGTTCAACTTTCTATAATCAATACATACTCGCAATCCAGTCACAGTACGAGTAGATATTAGTTCATCATTTGCATTCTTTACCACAGTCATTCCACTCTTTTTAGGCACTACTTGCACGGGAGACACCCAACTGCTGTCAGAAATAGCATATATAACTCCAGCATTTAACAATTTCAACACTTCATTTTTTTACTACCTCTTTCATGGCTGGATTTAGCCTTCTCTGATGATCCACATAAGGAGCGTATGACTCTTCCATTAAAATCCTATGCATGCATATGGTGGGACTAATCCCCTTGATATCAGAAATCGACCACCCAAATACAGTTTTAAATTTCCTCAACACTCTCAACAATTTCTCTTTTTCATCTAAAGTAAGAGAGGAAGAGATAATTACAGGATATGTTGACTTCTCACCCAAGAATGCATAGCAAAGATGGCTTGGCAATTCCTTCAAAACAGGGGATGAAGGTATTATCTCTGAACATTTTTCTTCTTCCAACTTCTCCTGTGCGGCTTCCTTAACCTTTGGCAAATCTTCAAGATCTAAAAGTTGCTCTCTCAATTCCCAATCATCATCATCAACTCTACTGACAATACTAGAAAGGCATCTTTCTAATGGATCTTCTACTGTATGACCTATACCAATCTCAGCAACACAAGAGTCAATTATATCAATAATTTTACAAGTACTCACCTCGTCGTTACCTTTAATAGCCTTATAGATGTTGAATATCACAACTTCCCCACCAACTCTCAAGGTGAGTTCTCCTTTGTGTACATCTATCAATGCTTTTCCAGTGGCTAAGAAGGGTCGCCCAAAAATCAATGGAGCATCTTGATCTTCCTCCATATCAAGTATTACAAAATCAGCAGGGAAGATAAACTTGTCAACTTTTACCAAAACATCTTCAACAATTCCACGAGGATAGGTGAGTGACCTATCTGCAAGTTGCAAAGTTATAGTGGTTGGTTTTACCTCCCCAAGCTCCAAGTCCCTATAAACAGAAAATGGCATAAGATTAATACTCGCTCCAAAATCACATAAAGCTTTATTAACTTGAGTACTACCAATAATACAAGGAATAGTAAAACTCCCTGGATCTTTTAGTTTTTAGTGGTAACTTCTTTTGGAGAATGGCGCTGCACTCTTCGGTCAACTTCACTGTCTCGAACTCTTGCAACTTCCTCTTTTTTGACATCACATCTTTGATGAAATTTGCATAGTTTGGCATTTGCTCTAAAGCATCAGCAAATGGAATGTTGATGTGAATCTTCTTGAAAATCTCCAAAATTTTTGCAAATTGATCATCAATAATCTTCTTCCTAAATCTCTGTGGGTATGGAAGAGTCGGTTTCAGTATAGGAATCCGTTCAACTTCAGTTTCAATCCGAGACTCCTCAACCTTGTTCTCCTTTCCATTTTCACATTCATCTTCTTCAACTATTTTCTCATTTTCCTCATTCTCTTTAGATTTTTTAACCTCAAGTTCTCTTCCACTTCTCAAAATTACAGCTTTGCATTGCTCCTTTGGATTCACTTCAGTATTACTTGGAAATTGACCTCTATTTTGATCTCTCAATGCATTAGCCAACTGTCCAATCTGTGTCTCCAATGATTTCATTGCGGCACCCATATTTCCCATGTGAGTTTCCATGCCATCAAGACGAGATTCAGTCCTAGCCATCCTTTTACTAGATTCAGCAACAAATGTCCCAACTAGATCCTCAAGTGAAGGTTTTTCTTCCCCCTTCGATGTATTGAACCCCGTTGGAGGATTCAACACATTCTTATTATTTGCATATGAAAAATTCTCATGATTTCTCAAACCAGGATGATAAGTGTTAGGGGGAGGGTTACCTCGATATCCTCCATATCCACCAAAATTCCTATTGTTGATATAATGCGCCTCATCAGGGATATGTGGTTCTTCAATAACAACCGATGCATTTTCAACCTCTGGTGTACTAGCTTTATTCATAGCAGCAATTTGAGTTGTTAAAGCTGAAACTTGTGCGGTCAGTGATGTAATAGGATCTACGGCATAAATTCCAGCTGGTTTCTTTACTCCCTGACCTCTCAGACGGCCACAGATAACTGTTAATGGTCATCCTTTCAAGCAAATCATATGCTTGATCAGGTGATTTGTCAAATATCGTGCCACCAGCTGCTGCATCCACAGTGCCTCTTGTTTGTCCATTCAAACCATTGTAAAACAATTCAATCTGTACCCAATCTTCAAAACCATGGTTAGGACACCTCCTCAACAATTCCTTATACCGTTCCCATGCCTCATATAATTGCTCAAAGTCAGTCTGCCTAAAAGTACTTATCTCAATCTTCAATTGTGCAGACTTCGCAGGTGGAAAATATTTAGCAAGGAACTTGGTTGCTAACTCCTGCCATGTAGTGATACTCCCCAAAGAAAGCGATTAGAGCCATCCTCTTGCTTGGTCCCTAAGAGAAAAAGGAAACAAGCGCAATCGAATTATATCATCAGGAACACCATTTATCTTTACCGTGTCAGTGATCTCAAGGAATGTTCTGAGATGTAGGTGAGGATCTGCAGTAGCGGCTCCCCCAAATTGGTTCTGTTGAACCATGTTTATCAATGCGGGCTTGAGCTCAAAGTTGTTTGCATTAATAGTCCCTCGTGCTATGCCCGAATAATGAGCATTTAGTACCGGCCTAAAATGATCTCTGATGGGTATTGCAGGGGGTGGATTTTCGTTATCTCTGTTGTCAGCCATTGTTTGAATCGCTTCTCTTCTTGCCTTTCTTAATCTTCTTGTGGTTCTTTCGATCTCGGTATCAAAGATAAGCAAGTCAAGATTTTGCAATCTTTGCATGCACTGTCAAACAAAGATAAGAAACAAATCAATGTTTAATGTAATACAATAAAAGCAGCTCTAAATTAAAATCTAGACTGATTTTGGTAACAATAAAAATATAAATTTAAAATAAACAACCCCGACAACGGCGCCAAAAACTTGTAGCGTGTTTTCTTGATTGCTCGTAAGCGCACGACGTCAAATTATAGTAAAATGTATTTTTGAGTACAAGTGTCGATCCCACGAGGAATGTGTATATAAATGTATATTAGTACTTGTGATTAAAATAGTCTCGACTTTATTTAGAATAACCAATTAAAAGATTTGTTTGCAAGAATAACTAAATTGAAAATGGATTTAAATGTAACACCAATTTATAGCAAGTAACAATGGAATAAAAGATCTAGAAGTCCGATTTCACGCAACTGTCCTTCATGTGTAATTTCTTGTAGCTATGTTATAAAAATCCTTCTTATTCATTAGCCAAGAATCCTATAATTATCTACTCCATCTCCCGAGTGTTAAGTAGACCGTAATTATCTAAAAATGGATTGCAACGTTCCCATCAATAATCTACAAATAAATAACACATCAAGCACTAGATTCTCTATGAGCTTCGATAGCATTATAGGCCCTCTCGAACTCTATAAATACCATTGATGTATTTTTCCATTTCTTGTTTATAATTTCCTCTTCAGAGTGATAAATTGTGAACATATAAATCATTCAAATTATGGCCAATAAATTGAAAGCATTAAGATTAGAACAATACAAATGAACAATATGAAGAACTTAAATAACTTAGTTCATAGATTCGAACACATGGTTTCTAGTTTTGTTCCATCTTTTCTCTAGAAATAAAAATTAGTTCATAATAACATAAGAAAAACAACAAAACATGGTTTTAAAACCAGACATATCAACTGAAAAATAAAAGAAAGAAGAACTTAGAACAAGAGTTTGAAGTGCTGATTCCGTCCCCGGAGTTGTGCAAAAGAGTTCCCAAGAATTTGATGAACTTGGATCTTCAATCCTTTAGCAGCAGCCTCTACTCCTTCCTTCGCTCCCCAATACCCTAGATGGTAAGTAAATGATGAAATTTATTGTCCAAGACAAGCCTTAATCCGCAGCACACCAAAATCTTTGACTTTCATGCGCAGCACACAAAAATATAGATTTTTCGGATTCTGTTTTGCAAGGAGCGCGGGTGCGGTCAAGAGGACACCGCGGGTGCGGTGTTGGTTCTGGTGTGCGAGCGCAGGTGCGGTATGGATTTTAGCGCAGGTGCAGTGCTTCACCGCAGGTGCGGTGTATGTATAAGCGCGGGTGCGCTGCAGCTTCTGTAATTTTGATCTTTTGCACTTTCCAATTCAACACTTTAGTACTCCAAACTCTCATTCTAAGCTACCAAACTACAACAACAAAAACAATAACAAATCAAATAAAACCTGCTCAAGAATCATAAAATTCCACGTTAAAAACAAGTAATAAAAGTGCAATAAATTGCACTTATCATCGCCCCATACAGATAGTGTCTCCAAATCTTCAGAGTGAATACTACTGCTGCTAGCTTGAGATCATAACTCGGATAATTATTCTCATGAACCTTCAGCTGTCTGGACGCGTATGCTATCACTCTGTCATGTTGCATCAGAACATCACCCAAACCTAGCTTAGAAGCATTTGTATACAGAACAAACTCTCCCTATCCTGATGGAATCGCTATAACTGGTGGTGAAGTCAAAGCTTGCTTCAACTTCTCAAAACTCTCTTGACATTCTAGTCCCCAAATGAATTTGGTATTTTTCTTTGTCAAAGAGATCATGGGTACTTCTATAGAAGAAAAGACATGTATAAACTTCCTGTAGTACCCAGCTAATCCCATGAAACTATGGATCTCTGTCACTCTTAGGAACAAGCCAATCCCTGACTGCTTCGATCTTGCTGGGATCAACCTTGACTCCATCCCTGGAAATAATGTGGCCCAAGAACGCCACTATGTATGGCAAGAACTCGCATTGGCATATAAATGCTTGTATTTAAAAGTCTGCAGTGCGGCTCTCAAATGCTGACTGTGCTCCTCTCAGCTCTTCAAATAGATCAGTATGTCATCTATAAAAACAATGACAAACTGATCCAAATATGGCTGAAACACGCGATTCATGAGATCCATGAAGATCGCTGGCACGTTATAAAACTGAAGGGCATAACCATGAACTCGTAGTGCCCATAATGCATCCTGAAAGTCGTCTTGTGCCCATCAGACTCTCTCACCTTCAGCTGGTAATATCCTGATCGAAGATATATCTTTGAAAACAATGATACTTCCTGAAGTTGATCAAATAAGTCTTCGATCCTAGGCAGATGATACTTGTTCTTGACTGTGACTCTGTTCAACTCTCTATAATCGATGCATAGTCGCATACTGCCGTCTCTCTTCTTCAAAAATAGTACCAGTGCGTCCCATGAAGAAAACCTCAGGCGAATAAAACCCTTGTCCAGAAAATCCAAAATCTAATATTTAAATTATTTCATCTCTGCAGGTGCTAGACGATATTATGCCCTAGAAATCGACACTGTACCCGACATCGGCTCAATAGAAAAGTCAACCTCTCTATCTGGTGGAATGCCAGAAACGTCCTTAGGAAAGACGTTAGAAAAATCTCTGGCGATCTTGACATACTCTAGTCTCAGGTTGATTGGCTCAATACTGACACAACACTCACCAGAAATGCTTGGCAACCTCTCTTCAACAGTTTCCTCGCATAGGTACAAGAAATGATGCGCGACATCTGCTTGTTCCTTGCTACCTCAAAAATAAAAGATTCCTCGCTGGGACAGTCGAACAGATACTTACCTCTGTCGGAAATCTATCAGAGCTCCATTTCACGAAAGTCAGTCCATGCAAAAAATGATGTCAAATTCAGGCATTGGTAGCACGATCATATCTGACTGGACAACATTCTTCTGCAATCGAAGCTCCAAATTCTTCACTATCCTTTTAGTAAACATCTGATCCCCGGAAGGAATCGAAACTTTGAAGCCCAAATCCATGTCCTCTGGTACAATTCCTAGTCACTTGACAAAAGCCTCGGATATAAATGAATGTGTAGCTCCTAAATCTAGCAGTGCATAGGTGGCTACACCTGAAATAGATATCCTTCCTGCGACAGTTTACCATCAAATCCAATCAATCCTAATAAATTTGAGAAACTCTATTGATAAACCCATAGTTCTCGAAAATTCTTCAATTAAATCATTAAGAATTCTTGAAAACACACATTTTAACCAACCAAAATTCTTAAACAAATCAACTCAATCCCTAAATCCATCTAATTAGAGCATGCAGCCTATATTATTCTAATTTCTTGGTTCCAAAAGTAGTTCTACTAAACAACTTAACCTTTCATGCAATCAAAGAATTTTTTTTTTAAAAAATGCTAAGCAAATAGGTTACCGGTGATCAAAGTAGAGTCGGGGTCTACTTCTGCCTCCTCTGCATGCATAATATAGGCCTTACCAATAGTAGGCCCCTTATTCTCCTTCGGCAGTGTGCAGCTTTGTGGCCCTCTTCTTTGCAGATGAAGCACTTAAACGTCCCCCGCATGCATTTACCGTAATGAAAATGTTTGCACTGATTGCAAGGTTGCCTCTCTTCCTGTCTCGGGGAACATAGATTCTGAGAGGGCTTCTGCTACCCCAGCTTCTTAAACTGTTTTTGGGGTTTCTGTTGCCCCTGATGTCTCGGAGACCCTGTGAACTGCCTCTTGGTGGAATGTGAGCTCTGCTGGGCCTGCTGCCTCTTCCTCTGCATCTCTATATCAATATCTCTCAAAGCCTGCTCTGCCTGAAAGGCACAAGCAGTAGTAACATCATAACTCACCGACCTCATCAGCATAACATCCTAGCGACAGGCCGGTCTAAGGCCATCCATGAAGTTCCTCAGCTTCTCCGCAACATCCCTAGCTATAATGGGTACAAAGTGGCAGCCCCTGTCGAACTTCTGGATGAACTCCGCAATAGACGAATCCCCCTGTCAGAGACTCGTAAACAATCGGGTCAGACGCCCCCTGACGTCTGCAGGAAATTACTTACTGTAGAACAGATCCATGAACTGGTTCCAAGTGAGAGCAGCCAGATTCACCACATATGCTGCTCCCTCCCTCCAAAGAGATGCATAATCTCTTAACATATATGTGGCACATCTTACCTTGTCCACATATCTCATATCCAAGTATTGAATGTGCAACTCGAGTGATCAAATCCACCCCTCTGCCACAAACGGATCGGTGGTGCCACCAAACTCCTTCAGGTTGAGCCTCCTGAACTACTCATATATGTCCATCTAGGGTCTAGGAGCCTGTTGAGCCGGTTCCACGTGCAATCCCCTCCAAAACTCGAGTAGCGAGATCTCCTGGTGGTGGTGGTAGAAAGACTCTGTCACATCCAGGATTACCATCCTGCCTGTCTGTGCTAGGAGTTCTTCTGGGATGCATAATATCTAAATACAGTCCAAAGTCTAAATGTAAACATAATGCAATTCAATCGAACTTTTAAATCATTTAACCTCATAACAAGTAAGCAGCTCGAAAAGTAGTGTAAAACATATATCATGTGGACATGCAAGTGATAGCGTTAAAAACATTCGAAACATTTAAAGCATATAAACTTATAGATTTGATGCTTTACGACTGAGCTTTTGAAGCTGTCAGTGGCACAAGCCCTCTACAAGAATCCTTACTCTGATACCAACTGAAATGTCTGCTTCTTAAAATACTACTGAAATATTATTTAATTTATTTTTTTAAAAAAGTTATAACCGAAAATACACACACTCATAAAAAATATAAATAAGTTAATCATGTGTTTTAAAAGCCATCCCGTCACTGAATAAAATAATTACAGTTAGATAAAATCTAAAAATGCAACTTCATCAAAGAGTTACTGTTTAAAAAATGAACACCATCGAATATCTAGAATATTGACAATCACCAAAGCACAAAAAAAAAAAAAAATCATGAACATTTGAAACTACTGTTTAAAACCCCTGACTCCTAATCATAGTATGCATAAGAAAAGCAAGGTCCTCGGGTTATCAAGTGCGCCCCCAGCTTCGTCTACTCAGTCTTCAGCACCTCCAGTCTCCACATCCTCATGATTACCTGCATCAATCACATCTAATGAGTCTAAATTCTCAACAAGCCTGAACAATAATAACAAGTACATATCATGTAACAGTGAAAAGTATTATAATTAAAATAAGTTTCATGATCTTTAAAAACATGAACTTAAACATAACATAAACATATTCAAATCATGTCCCATCATATCATCATATACGTATTCATTTTCTTTTATTGAATTCAGATCATTAGTTATGAGTTTCGTATCAGCTCTAAGTCGATGGATCCATCTACGTCTAACCGCGGTACCCGACGGCGGGGACATCCGTGACAATTTTACCCGTCCACTGAGCTTTGGCCTTACATGTTCTTGTTCGTATTAGTCACAACCAACTCACATCTTTCAAAAACATGTCATCATATTCATCACTTGTAAAACTCATTCATATAAATACCTTTTCTTAAAACCAAGCATGCAACATATTTCTAACAATAACATAAATATCCATGTTCAATATCACCATATACATTTTAAATCTGCATAAACAGTTGTAGGGCACTTCTAGGACTGCTAACATAACTAGGTTCCAAAAATGACCGATTCCCAATCACACTTATCGAACGCCTTAAAAACATATTTAAATTCATTTCTTAGACGTAAACTCGAGCTCATTCTTAACTTCTATAGTCCGATTAAAATTTAGACCTGAGTCCCGGTTTTAACCCGAATCTTAAACATAGTTTAGAGACTCCTAACCAAACCCCATATGACCCAATTGAACCCTCAATAACTCGTACACGTTGACATAACAACACCCAAAACGAACCATTCTCATCAAAATCATTAACCTTCAAATACAGAACTAGCACCTAGGTGTTGGCTGAGAAGCTCTGCAGCGCTTGTGAGCGCTAAGGCGCCATGCATCAGCGCTGCGACACTACAAGAGCCGAAGGTCAATTGCTGCAGTGCCGCGGCGCCATACCTGCGGGAAAAACCTAGATTTCCACCTCGAAGCCAAACCATCCTGCGCTGACTCGGCCTGGACCAGGCTCAAATCAACCTATCCAAGACCACAACCAAACCTTCCTGCACTGCCCTAGCCATGAACCTCGACCACATGCTCTCGAATACACGTTAACTACCTGTACGCCCCAAAATCGAGCTACAAACAAGAAATTTCGATTTGCCTCATGCCAACCCAATCCAATCTCTGAACTAGCGCTTAACATCACCGACCAGACGTGATTTGAGACCTCTAACCCTCGATCCTGGCAGCCCCTTGCAAGACATGTCAAAAACGTGATATACATGGAAGCAAAAATCATATACATGAAGAAAAACGTGTAAAAACCGAGCCGAAACAATCAATCCGACATATATCATGTTTAATCATTCAACGAACCTATCGTGATGTGATTGATGAGAAAAAAAGGGTATAGGGCGTGCAAAACGCTCAAAAATTCTAACCGACGAAGCGAGGGAAGAGCATCGGAGAGACGGACAAGCTTATACTGAAATTTTCTTGCATGAAGGAAACGATCTGCTACTGTTTTCCGAGAGGAGGGGTGTGACCGAATGATGGTGGGTAGGGATTAGGGTTTTGGAGTGAAAAAAAATGATATACAAGTAATAGGATAATGGGCCTAGGTTTAAGTTATTAAGGTACAGTGGTCTAGGCCCAAAAGCCCAATAAAACAATCCTATTAGGTTCAATGACACTCTCGCAAAATATTTCATTTAGGTATGTTTTTTAAAAATATTATCGATCCCTCAAAAAGTCCTCTGTTTTGATAAAAATCGGCTACTGGTTTAAAATTTGGCTCGATGTGTAAAAATACCTTAAAAGGCTCATTTTCAAAAATTCAATATACATTCATCATATATTAAATAATTAAAAATAATTATTTAGTAAAAACATTTTTCTTTACTGTCCCTGGTGTGCGTTTCTCGTTCGCGCGTAATGTACTGCTAAAAGCCCATATAAATAAAATCTAGTAACTCATGAAATAAAAGAGTATAATCATGTCCAAATCGTAATGATGCATTAAAATAATAACTCAGACATTTTAATAAAACTCTAAATTTGCATGTAGTCATGTTATGTCGTTCGAATTTCTAGACCTTACATGGTCCATCTTGTATATCTCTTTGAACAAATCTCTCTTCTTTGATTATCAAATTATGTCCACGGTCGAAGACTTTATTCATTGTTTGGATTGCACTAAAAATCTCATAAATTTTTGCGTTGAGATTGGATTGTCCGAATTTCCCAAATTTGGAGGTGGTGAGGTGGCAACGATGCGATGGTGCAAGGAAGAGCACGGTCGAATTTTTTTCTAAAATTTGAGTTGGCCGAAACTTGAGAGGGTGGAGAAAGAAATTTTTGTGTTGTGTATTTATAACTCTAATGTGTTATCGACCTTTCATAGCATATTTATTTTAAAACACAAGTTCTATGTTACTAGGATTCTTAATCCTAATATCATTGGGATTCTTAATTTTTATTAAATTAAAATTCTCATATTATTATTATTATTATATCATATAATAATCAACTTTTGAAAATGCATTGTGTATATATCTTATATGCACATCTTTATATCTCCATATAAAATTTATGTATACATATATTAATACATCCACACGGAAAACATAATCTATGCATAGATATATTAATTACAATTAAATAACCATTATTTAATTTCCTCAATTAACTTGTTAGTTAATTAATTTCAGAACACCTCTTGAATATTTCATGAGAACTTTATACATACTAGTAGTCATTACTACTAGCACTATTATTAAATTATAAAATTTCAAATTCACCAAATAAATAATTGTGAACTCATTATAGTCTCGATCGACGATCTGACAGCGCCTATGTATTAGGGATACAAGTCTTGTTCATATAATGAAAATTGTACACTTCGAAGACCAAAATTTTCACTGTCCATATTTGGCAGTTGCCAATTTTCTGAAATCATTCACGAAAACAGGCCGTTCCACTCTCTTTCCTCAATTAGCAGTCCAGCTAATTTCAATTTCTTCCATCTTATGGAATAAACTTATAAACTCCTTTATAAGCAGTTTATTTGATCTTCATCAAACTACAGACACCAAATTCCACTCCTTAACTTTGTCTATCTCAACAAACACATAATATGATACTTGTATGACCCTCAATGGTTCAGGGATACAACTAGCGGTGTGTTAAAATCTTCATGTGATTCAGAATAATATTTATTCTTATTTGGACTTACCCTAATTTTCCTCATTCTTTTCATCAACCCTTGATCAAGAATGTCATAATTCATTTCTGATTGCACCCATATGATTATGGTAAGAACATCTGGTAGGATTGTTCCATGATCCCCTAGGTATCAATGATAGTGTCTGCAAGAACCTTAACTAATGGTTAGCGTACAGTACGGTCATTTCAACTTATATTTCCCAATAGAATCTACAACCATTGGTATATCGAGAGTTGCATATGAATTCGATAAAAATGTGATGTATCTGAGTATTAATAGTGACATGGTATATGCAACTGAAGAAAACACATTTTCAAAATGCACATGTCTTACTCTTTCTAGAGATTCATGAATTATTAACTAATCATATCACGTATGATATCTTCACCTGTAGACAAACAGTGAATCCCCGATTACAGTGCATTTGCTCCTACTTATTTCGCAACTGCACCCAACCACGCCAACTGATGTACCTCAATGGAGCTGGTAAACGGATCTTTGACGAACCGTGTCTTAAAATACTACTACTTTAATATTGACGAAAAAATTTAAAATTTTCTTAGTAAATAGTTTATTATAAATATAGTAAATAAAATAAAATAACGGTCTTCACTCATACAAAAATAAAGTTAATATTAAAATTCAACGTTTGAAAACTGCAACCATAAAAAAATTCAAGTTTAAAACATCCATTATAATTTGAAAATTCTAAAATACTATAAAAAAATTCAACATACTAGTCACCAAAACCAAAGAAATAAAATCTGAGTAAAAAGTTTTTAAAACGTACATAATAAAATCTCGTAAGTTACAAGGTCCGCGGGTTTGCACTGCCACTGGATCGAGCCTGCCCACTGGTCACCACCTCCAGACTCCTCAACTTCATCATCTGCATCGATCAAGTCTAGTGAGCCTAATGTCTCAGCATGCATAAATCGTGAATAACAAATAATACATAATAAAATCCATCAATTTTAAACATAACTCGTAAATAGCATAATATAAACTTACATTTGTATCACGATACTTTCTTGTATAAATATTTTCATAAAATCATATTTTCATACTCGCCATAGTAATCATATTCGTAAATATATTTGCGTAGAGTTCTGTTAAATGCAAGTGGCTCATAACATAAATCGTTTGATCAAACTAACCACATTACTGAGCCGGCAGGGATCATCAGAGCCCTTGGACTGAATGTCCATTCCTAACATAACATAATTTCTCCGAAGAGGTTGGAGAGGTCCCTGAACACGTTCTTCGGCTTCCAAACCCGTAACATAATTTGGCCACAAAACAAATCACATACCTCAAAAAAAATTATTTTGCACGTCATACATATTTACGAACATCGTGAACCTTGTTGGATCGTCCTCGGACATGCTGCCACAACATCCTAAAATAAATACCAAAAGAAGCCATAAAATGCATTCGGACACGTACGACTCCCGAATTAAATAAAATCACTTAGGACGCACCAATCGACTCGGGACTCCACCCATATGTAAAATGCATCCCAACCTACTACCCAAGGCCATAAACCAGGCCCGAACCATAACCAAACCTGTACCATACACAATGAACCATGAAGAGGCAAGCTGCCCAAGAAGCGACATTATGGAAATTATGTGTTCCGTACGACTTCCCATCAATTCCAACTCGAACCAAGTCCGAACCAAGTTCTAAACTCAACCCCTAGACACCACTTAAGACTCTGGTCCAGCCCGTTCTAGTCCCTAACACAACACAACTCCTTAAAAAACACAAAACTGCAGCCCTAAGTCCTGCCACCCTCATGCGCGTTCACGACACCCACGGCTCCATCCCTTATCGTAGCCAACCAGACCCTAATCAACCCATATCAGACCTATCCAGGGACCCTAAGACCTCACCTAGACCCCAGCTATGGACCCTGCTCCAGCCAAGGGCTGAACCCGACTCCTCACAGCCGCAATCACCCTCAAGCACGGCTATGCACTCGTTCCGCTTCCTGCTGGTGTTGTTCCACTTCCTGCTGCACCAGCAGCTTTTGTGCCCATCCCAAGCAACTAAATGACATCTAAACACATCCCATAACATATCCATACGTATAACGTTCTAGCATACATATAATCGAAACAATGTATTTTCATGCATAATTTCTATAAAAATACAGTATACAACAAGATCAATGCATAGAAGAAAGGTTTATGCATGTCTTTGCGTTAAAAACATACGACATATCGATAACCGTCGCAAGGAAGAACAGAGGCCGAACGAAGACGGTTTGCTGCGTTTTATGGCTTGAAAAGTGGCTAAATAAATCAAGGAACGTTGTGTGATGGTCGGATTAAGCTACTGTTGAAAGAAAAATAAGAGAAAAAAATCCAAGCCCCAGAGGTAAAGTTTCGGCCAAGTGTGTGTTCTTGGTGTGTTTTTGTGAGTGGCATGAGTCGTGTAGATTTAGGACCAGGAGTCTTTCATATAATACTTAGAAATATGTATAAGGTGTTTAGGTAGATTACTCGTGTTCTTAATTACTAATTAAGCCCTCGAAAAAACAGAAGGGTACCTATCGTGAATAAGTAGGGTACTTATCAAAATTTAAGTATAATTAAGCCCTCAAACTTTATAAAATTTTTGATAATTCAAGATTCCTTAAATTTTAAATTCTACCATAAGTTAAATATTACCTGATTTTAAAATAATTAAGCCATAAAATAATTATTAAGAATATTATGTCTCGAGTGAATGTATTTAAATTCCTTACTTTTCGAGAGTTGCAAATTAAAATGCTTAACGTCTTTCATACACTCAATAAATTAAATTTTGCCCTTAAATGCTAAAATTCATAAATGCTTTAAATACCTAATTTTTTGACTTAAAATAAAAATATAACTTTGAATTTTAACAACTTAATCGTCTCCGGTCTCTTTTTCCGGTTCGACATCGAATATTCGTCTGAAAAAACTAAAACTCGAGAAAACATTTTAATTCACATAAAATTCATTAAATATATATAAATAACTAAATAAATATATATATAAATATATATGACATTCCAAAGAGGGTTGTTCAGTGAATCGTCAAATGATCACACATCCGTATGAATGGACAACTCTATGCCCTTACCAATGAAATATGACATTTACATCACATATGCTTGTGTTAAGTTCAAGCAACCTTTATCCTTGTTTTAAGCGGTCGATTTTACTAGGAACCTGTTTAGAATATGTGGTACACTTCCTAGTGAGTTTCATGGTCTTACGTTGAGAAACAGACCTCATTGTACCTATTATATATTCAAGGACTTTCTATATGCTAATTGCATGGGTATACAGATAAAGTAAATTCCATAATTGGTTAAAACCGTAAATTATTATTAAAATAAATATTGTTTTTACATCATAGTCAATAAAGCCAAAGCCACAAGTTGGTCAGCTGGAGACCTACTCTAAAAATCTGCCACTTGCCCTATTGCCAACTACCCATATATCGTAGACTCGTTGCTTCTCGATGCTTCTCAAACAATGGTCCTAGCAGGGGATTCGTTAGTGGATAAGTAATGTTATCTGTACAGGTGACTCTCTCTGCTTATATGTCTCATCTTCCCACAATCTACCGGATTATGTGGAACTTTCTCAGTATATATTTGGATCGCTGATGAGACCTCGTTTTATTTTGTTGCCTAATGGCACCGGTGTTGTTGCATTAGACCAGGATTGAATCAACTATCAGAAGTACTGACACCCCAACTCTTAAAAAAAATTCCTCGTCAAAACCCCCTCTTTTGTAGCAGTCGATGTAGCTATATATCCGGCTTCAGTTGTTGAATCTGTTTTGTTGTCTTACTTAGAACTCTTCTAAGAGAGAACACCACTATTGAGCTTGAAGACAAATCCAAAGTTTATTTTGAATCATTCGTATCTGATTGAAAGCTAGAATCAGTATAGCCTTCCAATTTTAATCCTCAACTCTCGTAAACCTAGAACAAATATCTTAGTTCTTCTCAAGTACTTAAGAATATACTTCACGGCTTTCCAATGCAATAGACCGGGATTCGATTGATTTTTTCTTGTAACACTCGGTGCAAATACAATATCAGGTCGAGTAGAAATCATATCATACATTATACTGCCTATAGCATACGCATATAGAATGTTGCTCATGGTTTTTATCTCTTAATCAGTATTAGGGCACATAGATTTGGATAGAGTCACACCATGACATATTGAGAGATATCCTCTCTTGGACTTATTCATAAAGAATCTCCTTAATATGGTATCGATATATATGAATTGGGTGAGCCCTAACATCTTCTTCGATCTATACCTATAGATCTGCATTCTCAATACATAGGGTGCTTCACTCATATCCTTCGTCGAGAATTTAATAGCTAACCATACTATAATTGATTTCCAATGAATAGTATGTGATCAAAATAAAATATTAGGAATGTCACTACACTTACATTAACCTTCTTGTGTACTCAAGGTTCCTCAGGGTTTTTGGCAAAATCAAACTCTTTGATAATGTTGTCAATTCTGAGGTTCGAGCTCCTTGATGCTTGTTTGAGTTTATAAATGGATTTCTGAAGTTTGCATACTTTATGTTCATTTCCTGCTAATTTGAATCCTTCAGGTTGAGACGTGTAAATCTCTTCCTTAATGTCGCCATTAAGGAACGATGTCTTCATATCCATATGTCGTATTTCATTGTCGTATCATGCTTTTATGGCTAGCAATATCCTAATGGACTTGAACATCGCGATTAGAGAAAATTTTTTCTCATAATCAACACCTTTCATTTGAGTATATCCTTTTTCTACCAATCTTTCTTTGAATATCACTATCTTCCCATCTGCCCCAAGTTTTTTTTTGTAGATCCATTTACATATTATGGGAACAATTCCCCCAGGTGGATCTACTAAAGACCATACTTGGTTTGAATACATGAATTTCATCTCAGACTACATGGCTTCAAGTCATTTAGATTAATCGACATCAGACAATGCTTCTTAGAAGTTTCTTGGATCACATCTGGGAATGAGCTCCTCTTGCCTTCTTTAAGAGGCAGGCTCATCCTCTTAGGCGGCCTTGAGACTTTTTTGGATCTCCTAGGAGCTTGTGTTTCTTCAACTAGTTGTTGGAGTGTGGGTTCTACTATTTCTGAAGTAAGTAGTTCTCGAATATCTTCAAGTTTTATCTTCCCGCCTTTTCTATCCAATAGAAACTACTTCTCTAAGAATGTGACATTCCTTGAAATAAACATATTTGTTTCAATGGGATCATAGAAGTAAAATCCAACTGAATTCTTTGGATTTCCCAAAAAGTAGCATAGATTGCCTTTACTATCCAATTTGTCTCTCACTTCCTGCTTCACATAAGTAGGACATCCTCATATTATTAAGAAATAATATTTGGTTGGTTTTCCCATCAATATCTCATATGAAGTTTTATCAACTTCCTTTGTATGGACTTGGTAAAACAACTTAGAGCAAATCTCCAAAGGGATGACGACAGATCATTCAATTGGGGCGTGGCAGGGGAGTCTACTAATATAGAATCTCATTCTCTTTAAGGTAGTCTTGAAACTCAATACTTAAGTATTCTCCGACTCGATTGGATCAAAGTGTTTTAATACTCTTTCCTAATTATTTCTCTACTTCATCTCTGAATTCTTTGAATTTTTCAAAAGCTTTAGACTTGTATTTCATTGAATACACATATTCATACCTCGAGTAGTTATTAGTAAAGGTAATGAAGTATGATTGGTCGTATCTCATGCTAACACTTAGTAGGCCACACACATCTATATGGATCATATCCAACAGATCATGTGCACGTTCAATTTTACCTAGGAAAGAAGCTTTGGTCATCTTTCATTTCAGACAAGGCTCACATATCTCTAGAGAGTTTATGCCTGACGAGTCAAACATTCCCTCTCCCACTAGCTTTTGCATCTTTCTTTGGGATATATGTCCTAACTTAATGTGCCAAAAGTATACTTGATTTAGACTATTTTGTTTTCTTTTATTTGTTGTTTTTGATATCATGCTTATTAGGACATTTAATTATCATTGCCAAAATATGTTTGGCCTAGATATTTTCTTAGGTTCAATATTCTTGCAGTGAAACAAACATGTTCTCACTTATCGAGCTTTGCAGGCTCTTTAAGTATCCTTTGGAGCTTGCATCTTATTGGGCTTGTTTTTCTTGTAAGGAGTAGAACGTTTATTTCTTTTACCTTGTGGGCCCTGAAGAGAAGCCCACTAAGAAAACAACATTTTCTTTCTTTCTGGTGCCCTCGTGAGTTGTAAGCATATTGACTAGCTTTTCAAGGCTAGCCTCTATCTTATTCATATGGAAGTTCATCACGAACACGTCAAATGATTATGAAATTAACAACAAGTCATGTAAATAATTGGGAATCATCAAGTCCAAGAGCATCACCTTCTCAATAAGCCCAAACACCATGCTCATGGGCCGGAGCCCCATCTTGCATATGTGTAGTAATGAGCTTCTTGAAATTAGTGTGCATCATTGTACGAGTTTCAGCATCATACAACTCTTTGCAAGTGCATTCGAATGTCAACAACATTATTTATTTCCTCCAATTGTCTTTATAGTTCATTTGACATAAAAGCGAGTAATTACACTTTATCTTGCATACTATGGTCCCATCATCTTGCATGCCTCGCCAGTTCAACAAGATTGACATTAGTGTGTATGTCATTTTCTCCAATTCAGAACAATATTTCTTAGCCAATCTTGGTAGTTAGGTCAGGTTAGCTTGTTTAAATAGTAGAAATGGATTACATGACCAATCGTAAATATACTGAATATGAAACAGATAATCATTGTCGATTGTTTTAAATATTTTATAAGACGTAAAATATGGACTTTTGTTTTTACGAATTTCTTACCATTATTTTGACATTTTCACTACCCTATGATGAAAACGGGAAATCCAATTTTCATAGTGAGTACGCAAGACCAAATGTCTAAATCATGATCCCGAAAAATATCAATCAATCACAATTTCCAAAAAGTAGATCCCAATTGCAACTCCTTGAATCGCTCACATAATTAAGTTTCACGTTTGAGGATGATATAATAATATGATCTCATTTCTCTTCATGTGTTGAGCCTGAGCCATCATGTAGAATCTTATAGGACGGTCGCCATGAGATCCTCCAATAATATGAGCCGAAGTCATGGGAGTTCCACATAGTTTACATCAAATATGTCGGTGGAAATCACAGCTTTCTGGTGTCCAGGCCTCCCCAATGATATGGGTCAGACACTGGCCGCGGGAATCGTTCATCATACAACTACCGTTGATGGAAAGCAATGAAATTTGAAACTTTCCTTTAATGTGCTTGATTTAAATTTTGGATCTTATCCAAAATGAGGGTTTTTATTTTAAAATCTTGTCTCATCATTATTTTTAAAATCTTTTGTTGTGTTGTGTTTGTTTGTATGTTTATCAGATTCATGCAATCCTTGTTATTAATGATAATACACATACCGGTTATTTATAATATATCACATGTATCATAGATAATAAAATATGATCAATAACCAAGAGATAATTGATCCATATAAGCCATACACGGATCTATGTCCACAACTAGGTAATGCAGGGATGCAAATGCAATATTACATAAGTTTCTAATATTTTACAGGTCTTCGATATTCGAAACTCCTTTCTAGAATCTGAGTACACCATCTTCAAATCTTGATCTCCCACTAAATCTGAGAGAATCTAGTATTTACAATAAAATTCTATGGCACATTGAGATACAAATTTGGGGGTGGAAACGTGTAACGATCATGGGCCGTTAGGCTGAACCAACATGGGCCTCGGCCTATACCCAAGCACCACTACTAATCATGGGTCGTTAGAATGATCCAGCATGACCCCTAGCCCATGCCCATGCATCGCCACTCATAGAATATCCCACTAATGGAAAGTTGTTTCTTTTGCCTCCCCCAACACTTTTAGAATCTAGGTACTTAAGCCTGAAGGTCCATGGTTCAAATGTTGGGGGAGGCGAAAGAAATCACTTTCTAGGGGTGTGATATTCTATGAGTGGCGATGCATGGGCATGGTCTAGGGCTCATGCTGGACCATCCTAATGGCACATGATCAGTAGTGGTGCATGAGCCGAGGCCTATGTTGCTTCAACCTAATGGCCCATTATCGTTACAAAAAAAGGCGCCTTTTTTTTGTAATGATAATGGGCAATTAGGCTGAATCAACATTTACATATTATATGTTGGAACTTTTCAAGTTCATAATCTTAATTTTGATGTTAACAAAACTTGTTATTTTGTGTTACTAATGTTTTACCTTAGTGTGCAGAAGCTAGGATCAGTTATGAGCTATTTACATCGCAAACTGAAGACCAAATTGATCGCACATACTGAATCAGGGGAACTGATACGTCCAATGAGTAGTTCAGCTTATTGTCCAGTTGATAGGTGGTTCAGCAGGAGAACCTCATAAGCTCGGCCAGCCGAAGGAGTGTTCAACTGATGAAGAAACTCAGCTGATCAGTTCAACTGAACGAGAGTGAAATCAGTTCAACTGACGAGTCAACTGATTTCACCAGCCCAACTGAAGATCAGTTCAGCTGACTAGTTCAGAGCGTCAGTTAAGAATCTTTCAGTTGTACATGAAGACAAACTCATTCAGTGGATTCCAGCTATACACAAAGATACAAAGCAATTGTCCAGTTAAAGGACAATAATGAACGTTGCATCAGAGTATTAAAGACAAACGTTTTAGAAGGGCAGTCGAAAAGTCGAGACACAGAGTCCACAGAACGAATTCAAGATGCAACAGATACAATAATTGAGTCTCACTGTACGATCAGTTTCACGACTATATAAAGAGGAGATCAGTGAAAACAAAAGAAAAAGTACAGAAAGAGACACAAGAGCAACAATGCAAACACTGGTGAGAGTGTGGTAAAAAGAAACGGTACGCTTATTGCATATCAGCTTTCAAAAGTAATCAGCCCAGAGGGAACTATTCTCAGTCATATCAGCTTATTTTAGAAGCTTATTTCTCTCAGTGTGTGAGAACATCCTTGTTCAGTTCTCACACACGAACACACTCACAACCACCCAAATACAGTCTTGCATAAAGATGTTAAACTTTTGTATGTACTCTTTCTCACATAGACGTTAAATAAGTGTTGGCTGGAAGGTGTTGCCTTCAGTCCAAACTAGGAGTTCAGTTAGGCAGTGAGTAAGTCCTAAGCTGGGTGGGTTTGTACAAGTAGTTGTATAAATCAAAGTATTCTGGTGGATCATACCCGAGGTGGTAGAAGGGGTGACGTAGGAGCAGTTGAAATCTCCGAACATCCATAAACATATATTGTATATTTAACTGATTAACTTCTGTTTTCAAACTGATTTGATCAGTAAGAGCATCCGTTAGTTCAGCTCTTTCCATAAGTGAACGGATAAATGTGACAACTGATCCCCTACTTTTCAGTTATTCTGTTTACATAAGTTAAAATATTTTCTAATTTACCAGTCTTATTCAAGAAGGATTACTTCGAGTTTCTTCCGCTTGGTTTTTAACCAAACTAGATTTAATTCATTGGTGTTAACATTCTTAAAACACTAGCTATTGCAGCTCATTGGAAAATATTGTGTTTGAAATGCCTTCAAAGGCACCAGCACACGATCATTCATTATATATTCTAGGACTTTATCTATGATACTTGCATGAGTATACAAATAAAATAAATATCATAATTGGATAAAACCGTAAAATGATTTTAAAATAAAGATTTTTTTATATCAGAGCCAATAAAATTTGAATCACAAATTGACTAGTTGGACATTTACTCTATCAGGAGAACATCGTACAGTGTGCTAGTCTGACGAAAAAGTATATATGCATAATATTTATAATGACATAAAATAGAGGGGACCTATTTTTGGCCAGTTATATCCATAAATATTTAAAATGAAATAGAATAGAGTGGACCTATTTTTGGCCAGTGTAAAAACCCAATGCGAGTGAATCTTTATTTTTTAAATGACCAAAACAAGGTTTTAGTTTGCGGTTCTCTATTTAGAAAATTGAATAAATTTGAATTTTCCCAAGTTTTAATTGGTTATTTTAGGTGAAAAAACTAAGTAATAGGATTTCTAAAGATAATATTATTTTAATTTAAAATAATATTTCTAATAATATGTCATTTACTTTACAGAAGGTTTCTCATATAACGATCTCATGGATCTATACTCATGTGGTAGGTCAACTCGAACAATACATGCACTGAAATGTAATATTTTTAACACAAAAAATAATATTTTTTTATAGATCAAATCGAATTAGTGATAATTCTCATAAAATGATCTATTAGACGATGTCATAAGAGTTTTTATTCTACAGTTTAAATTAGGATATAAAGTAGAATATCGATAAGAACAAGAAGGCTTATTGAGGCTCCACTTTCTTATATCTAATCTATTTAAAAATTGTAGCACTTTCGGAGAATTGTTCAAATCTCAACCCCACGATTAAAAAAAAAAAAAAAAACCTACCACCGCGAAAATTGATCCATATTTTCTGAAATTATATTACATTTTTAATTTGGAAAAGAAAAAAAAAATTGAACATGAATAAGAAAAATGTTTGACCACAGTCTTCGGCGCATCCAACATGAGGGAGTAAAATAATTCTAGTTATTCTAAGTAACTATCATATTGATTCTATGATTTAAAATAATCGAGATTTGTATCACGAGTATTTGTCATTTGACCAAAACTTATAATTTATAATAATGATCCCTTTTTTTGCCAGAAATTACAAGATGTAGTTTGGTGCAACTTAGATTATGTAATTACATCAACTTGCAATCGATGGAAACTGAATAAAAGTACTGCAATTAAATAAATTAACCTCGTGAAATTCCTAAACTACTATTTTAAAAGAACTCAAATGTAACAGCCAAAATCCTGCAAAACCATCAACATATAAAAAGATGTAAAATGTATCAAATAAACAATGTTTCACTCCTGACTCATAAACATATAGTACGGAAAATGTAAGGTCCTCGGGTTATCATGCACACTCCCAGGTCCGCCTACTCAGTATTCGGTGCCTCCAGTCTCCACATCATCATGCTCACCTGCGTCATTCACACTTAGTGAATCTAAAGACTCAACACACCTGAACCATTATAAGAAGTACATATATGTAACACACAATAGTGAAAAGTACTGTAATTAAAATACATTTCATGATCTTGAAATCAAGAACTTAGACATAATCTGTCAAAACATAAATGTATCCATGACATATCGCATCATATCAACATATACGTGTTCATTTTCTTTTATTGAATTCAGTTCATTAGTTGTGACTTCCGTATCATCCCTAATTCGATGGTTCAATCTACATATAACCGCGGTACCCGGCGACGGAGACATCTGCGACAGTTTTACCCATCCATTGAGCCTTGGCCTTACATGTTCGTGTTCGTGTTAATCAAAATCAACTCTCTTCCTTCAAAAACATGTCATCGTATTCATCACCTATAAAAATCATGCATAAACATACATTTTCTTAAAACCAAGTATGCAACGTATTTTCTATATTTTCATAAAAATTCATGTTCATCTTAACATATAAATTTTAAACATGCAATTTTGGTGATCAGGACGCTGCCATGACTGCTAACTCGACCTGGGTGCAAAATGAACATTTTCCCCTAGAAACCCTAATTGACCGTTTTACCCCTGGACCAAAAATTTTGACCCGTAGCCAACCAGACTTATTAAAACACCTCAAAACATATTTATAACCATTTCTTAGATGTAAACTCGGGCCCATTCAGTAATTTTTATGATTCGATTTAAAACTTGGATCGGGTTCCTGGTTTTAACGCGAATCAACCCCAAACTTAACCAGGCTTTCCCGAATTTTAACCATGACTTATTCACATCCTACCAGCCCCTAAACTAAAAAATCCTAGCCATTTAGGACCCCCTAAACTCAGATTCACCTTGCTGGAATTTTCCTCGTCTCAAGCTTCAAACCCTAATGAACCTAGCCACTCAAAACTCGATTCTAGACCCGAACCAGCATGACCAACCCTTAACCAACTATCCTATGACCAATAGCAAGTCGTGGACTCCCTGCTGGACTAACCTTAATCACGGATACAGCCCCACGCACGCGGATTGCTTGGCCTCACCAAGAAGTGACCCGACTAGCCCTTTAACCTTCACGTCGCCTCTCCCTTGCGTCCAGCTTTTCGCGGCCCCTTCCCAGCCTTGTATTGGACCCACCAAGGTCTGAACCACGGCCAGAACCAAGCCATGCCCTCTTCATTTCTATCAATATAGGCAAGTAAACCATAGGTCTATGAAATAAACGATCGGCCGTCCCATGACTCGATCCGGATCCGACTCCAGCATTTATACACCTCTGATCTCGAATTTTACAGCCCTTAAAAACCGTGATCTAGCAGCCCCTTACATGCACAATGAAAAACGTGAGCATCATGACCAAGTGTATGCAATGTTTCGTGTCAAAATCGTGTAAAACCATTGAAAGATGATAGATCTAAGAATTTCTCATGCAAAAACATACAAATCAACATATAATGAAGTGAATGTTGAGAAAAACGAGATATAAGGTGTGCTTTTGCGTATTCATGCTCGAAAACCTCGATATAATCGCATAAAACGGGCACCGGAGGAACGGAGAGGAGTTCCTTTGAAAAAGCTTGAGAGAAACCAAGAGTAAAAGCTGCTGAACTAACGCGAGGCTACCACTAAAATGGGGAGGGGCGACCGAAATTATAGAGTAGGGAGGTTAAGGTTTTGGGAGGTATATTAGGTATAATATAATTAGTATAATGAGCCCTTAATTAAAAATAATGAGATTAAGAAGGATTTTAGGTCCATTATGTATTAAAATAATCCCATTAAGCCAAAAAATACTCCCGTAAATATTTATTTTAGGTACGTTTTTTAAAATATTGCCCGAACCCTAAAAAATCCTCCGACTTGTTGAAATTTATGTACCGGTTTAAAATATGACGCGATGAGTAAAAATACTCTACAAAAGCCTTTTTAGAAAATTTCACATATACACGAAATACTGCTAAAATCCCTAGTAAATGAAATCAGAACAAACCATGAACTAAAACACATATCAATGTCATGATCATGCAGTTAATGCATTAAAAATAATTAAACACATGTTTTAGAAAAATCCTCGATTGCATGCAGTCATATTACGTAGTTCAAATTTTTCTAGACCTTACAATTCCTCTCCCCTTATATAGAATTTTGTCCTCGAATTTTAAAACATACCGAATAACTCTGGGTAGCGACTCCTCATCTCGGTCTCAGTCTCTCATGTATCCTCCTCCTCGGATTGATTCAGCCACTTGAATTTGACCATCTGGATCACCTTGTTCTAGAGCCTCCTCTCCTGCCTGTCCAATATGCGGGTGGGTCTTAATTTCCTTTTAAGACAAGTTTGACATCAAGTGCGGAGGATCGTAATTCAGCACATGCGAAGGATTTGACATGTACTTCTGTAGCATCGAGACATGAAACACATTATGAACCCCCGTCAGATTCAATAGTAGTGCGACTCTGTAAGCTAGTGTCCCAACTCTCTCTAGGATCTCGAATGGTCCTATGAATCTAGGACCGAGTTTGCCATTCTTCCCAAATCTCATCAAACCCTTCATCGATGCGACCTTCATGAATACATGATCGCCAATTGCAAACTCTAGATCCCGGCGTCGCTAATCTGCATAACTCTTATGTCGGCTCTGAGCGGTCTTCATCTTGTACCGAATCTTGACCACTAAGTCTGCACTCTGTCTGACAATGTTTGGCCCCAACTCTGCTCTTTCCCCTGCTTCATCCCAATAGATTGATGACCTACACTTTCTCCCATAAAGTGCCTCATATGGAGCCATATCTATAGATGTCTGATAGCTGTTATTGTATGTAAACTCCACGAGAGGTAATTTTGGCTCCCAGCTGCCCTGGAAGTCAATCATGCAAACTCTAAGTAGGTCCTCCAAAATATGAATCACTCTATCAGACTGACCGTCAGTCTAAGGGATGGAAGGCTATACTGAATAGCATCTTGGTATCCAATGCCTGATGCAGATTCTTCCAGAATGCAGACGTGAATCTCGGGTCCCTGTCTAACATGATGGACATCAGAATCCCATCCAGTTTGACTATCTCTTGATATACAGCTCTGCGTACTTAATCATGGTGAAAATATACTTGACCGGTAAAAAATTTGCTGACTTGGTGAGCCGATCAACTATCACCTAAATGGCATTATATCCTCCAGTTGTCCTCGGTAGCCCTGTCACAAAATCCATGGTGATGTTCTCCCATTTCCACTAGGAAATAGGGATCGGTCTCAGCTTTCCTGCAGGTCTCTGATGCTCTGCCTTGACCTACCGACACATCATACACTCAGACACGAAACTCAAAATATCTCGCTTCATGCCTGACCACCAACACAAAGACTACAGATCTTTATACATCTTCGTACTCCTTGGATGATTGGAGTACAGGGTGCTGTGGGCCTCCCTCATAATGTCTGCTCTCAAAGAATCACCGCTAGGAACCCACAGTCGGTCACGATATCTGATTATGTCATCCTCAACTGAATACAAACTCAGGCCCCTAGACTCGTCCCTCTGCCTCCACTTCTGCAACTGCTCATTAGAAGTCTTCCCTACTCGGATCATGTCCCTCAGTGTCGAATGTACTGACATGGTAGAAAGATTAGGAGTATCGCACCTGGCATAAAGTGCAAGCTCAAACCTCTGAATCTCTGCCTGCAATGGTCTCTGTACCGACAACTGAGCAATCACGAAATCCGCGACCACATTAGCCTTACCCGGTTGGTAGCAAATGTCGTAATCATAGTCCTTCACTAAATCCAACCATCTTCGCTGTCTCATGTTCAGCTCTCTCTGTGTGAAGAAGTATTTCAGGCTCTTGTGATCAGTGAAAATCCTGCACTTCTCCTCATACAGATAATGCCTCCAAATCTTCAGTACAAAAACCACTGCTGCTAGCTCGAGGTCATGAGTAGGATAGTTTTAGGTACTTATGCCTGGAGGTCCTGAGTTCAAGTGTTGGGGGAGGCAAAAGAAACCACTTTCCAAGAGTGAGATATTCTATGAGTGGTGGTGCATGGGCATGGGCCTCTTCATGGGTATGGGCCGAGGCCCATGTTGGTTCAGCCTAATGACCCAAGATCGTTACAAAAAAATTGAACCAGACCAGCTAAACTGAACCAGCTGAAACTGAACCAGACCAGCTGAACTGAACCAGACCGGTTGAATTGAACCAGATGACCACTCGAGAAAATGTTCAGCAAGGCGAATTTGACCGTTGCAATTTCAGAAACAGTACAAAAACTTTCCAAACGGTCATATTCTTGTGTCTAACGTATATAACATTGTTGGGGCTTATAAATACAACATCTTGAAGATCGGACAAGAGCTTTTGAAGAGGATTCAAAGTATGGACAGTTAGCATGATTATATCAGCTAGTTGAGAGTACAATCCCTTGTGTGAGGATACATTTGATATGTACACAATGAAGGATAAATTTCTCACACACAATCACTCACACATATACAAGATAGTTTAACTTCAAATATTAGTTGAGTGAGTCTTTACACAAAGAAGTAAAACATTGTGTTTGTATTCTTTGCATATAAGACATTAAACAATATGCTGATTGTGAGGTGCTGCTTACAATATTGAGTTCTAGGAGTTCTAGTTGGGTGCTGCCCTTCCGGATCGGGTTTGTACAAGTAGTTGTATAAATCAAAGTCTTCTAGTGAATCCTTCCCAAGGGGAAGAATGGGTGACGTAGGAGCATTTGAAGTCTCTGAACATCCATAAACAAATTTATGTCTATTTATTTATTGCATTTACATACCATTTCCATTGTTTTAAAGATGCATTGTTGAACCATTTTTTGTGTACTTCAAATACCAAAATATTGCATACAAAGTGTTTGATAAAATGCTTCAACAAAAATATTTTACTCATTCACTTGCATATATTTTAAATGCTTTACAAAATATTTAATCGGTTTCTACGAAGGATTATTTCGAGTATCTTTCCGCTTGGTTTGAACACCAAACTCAATTTAATTCATCGGTGTTCAATATTTCAAGAACCGATCTATTGTAACTCAACGATTTACCCACCTAATCGATCCTAACATATTGAAATAAGGAAATTGCATTGAAGATTATTCGTGGTCTTCCCAAAGAATGAGATGTTAAGACAATGGCCATGAGAGAATCCAAAGATATAAAAAAGGTGGAACTACACGATTTATTTGCTGATATCAAAGCCTACAAGTTTTAACTACAGACTAGAGAGGGAGAACCATCAACTCCACCAGTCACAACTTCCCTCAGCGCAATGAAACTTGAAGCAACTGGTTCGGCTGAAAAATCTGTAGAACATCTGAGTAACGATGTCATGTCATTGTTCGTCAAGAAGTTTAGAAGATTCATGAGAAGGAATCAAGGCTCATTTCAAAGACAATATCACAATAAAATTTTTAAGGAAAAACCAAATGTCTGCTACAACTGTGGCAGAACTGATCATTTCATTGCTGACTGTCCTAAGACAAAGAAGGACAGTCGAAATTCAGCTGAAAATAGAAAGAAGTCAGTTGAGCACATGAGAAGATATAAGGATGATAAGAGATCATTTAAAAAGAAGCATGAAGTCTTGTTAGCCGAAGAAAGTAAGTCCATGTGGGCAGAAACTGATAGTGATGAATCAGAATCTGAAAGCTTGAGCAGCTCCAGCGATGAAGATGAAGTAAAGTGCTTAATGGCTGATGATATATAAATGGAATCAAACAGTGAACATGTATTTGATTTCAGTTCAACTGACTTTACACGAGAAGAACTCATTTCCACATTGCATGACATGGTTAATGAGTATCACAAGCTTGCTCTCTCATTTGAGAAGGCTAAAGCTAAGCAAAATGATCCGCAAGACAATAAAACTGAAACTGATGAATTAGTTGAAATGTTGGGTCTAAAAAGAGAGATTGCTAAGCAGAAAGCTGAAATGATTGACAACCAATCAATGATCAGCAGTTGAAACTTGAAAATTCAAGACAAACTGATATGATTCAAGCTTGGAACAAGTGATCAGTCACGTTGACTGAAATGTAAGATTTACATAAATCCGTTACTGATAAAACTTGTTTAGGCTTTAATAGCCAAGATGACTCTTCTACTAGTGATACTATGCCAAAGTTTAATATGTGCAAAGGGAAGTATATTAACTTTGTAAAATCAACTATGGTACATGAATTTTCAGAGCCAAGTAAACCTGAGCAACCGATTGAAAATAAGAACAAGGCTAAGAAGTATGGAATTGGTCTTACGAGTTCAACTGATTCGCGAAGCTGGTCACCTAAACGGTTCAGCAATAAAAATCATAACTCTAAGAGTGGCTATTCCAATTATTATAATAGTAAGCCTGTTCAGAAAAGATATTGGATGAACAACCAGTTGAAAAAGGTTAAAAATCATAGTGTTTCATGTAGAACCCAAATTCAGTACACGTAAAACTCATGCATTTATCTAAATTGTTAAACTATCTATTTAAGTTTAAATTGAAATTAGTGATGTATAACTTGTGAAATTGCATTATTTTAAATTATTTATGTTTATGTGATGCACATTAAATTGTTTTCATGAGTTTCATGTTTCAGGCGATTATTCGACGCGATATCGAGGAAAAGAGACCGGCGACGATTTTGGAAATTTTAAAATGTGGTATTTTATTTTAAATAGGATTGGGGCATTTTAAATGATTTTTTTAGTTTTATCATTTTTAATGCCTAATTTAATTATCAAGTGAATTTATGACTTTAAAATTTTAAAGATTTGTGACTTGTGCATTTTATTTTAAATTAGGGGATTTTGTTAAAGATTAATAGGGATTAGTACATTAATTAGCATTCTTAACTCCTAATTAAGCAATCTTTCCCCCTAATTATATTAAAACAAACGCACACACATACTTTAACACACACACCTACACGACACACACACACATTTTTCCTTCACTTTCATTTCAAATTTTTGAGAGCAAAACCTAGGGTTCCTAGAGAAAGAGCAGCCGCCCCTCTTCTCTGTATTTTTCCTGCAATTTTAGTCCATCTCGTAGCAAAACAATTTGTTGAAAACTTAATTTCGGTGATTTGACAAAATTAGAGATCAACCTGTTAAACTAACTGATCACGAACACACGAATTGATAAACTGAAGTTATCAGCCGAACTGAATCTACTTTGTCAACTGACTGATCAGTTGATATACTTAGTTGTGTGGTTACTTATCAGCTGATCATTCAGCTGAACACGTCATCAGTTGAAAAGGACATTCAACCGACAATAGTACAAATAAGACTGTAACTTGTAGTGGGACACCGCATTTCAGAGAATACGGTGTACGAAGATCAGAAGAATGTTGACGTGGCAATCAACGGATACAAAAGATTCAAATTGTATTTATTATTACCGTTGAAAGAAAGCCTATAAATAAGCAAGAAGAGCAGATGAGATATAGAGCTGATACATACTGATTCATCCATTCTCTTAAGCTTGCTGTTGTTCTGCCAAATTTATTACTCTCACTTGAGATTCAAAAAGCTCACACTCATTAGATATATTTGTATCATTTGAAGCTACCTTTTGAGCTGATTAGTACAAACCTTTGTATTACTTATATCAGCTTGTGCTAAAATCTAGTTGAAGAAATGTGAAAATTTTTGTTAACTAAGAGTTTCAGTCAGTGTTAAGTCCAAACTGAAGTGAGTCTGTACAAATTTTGTATTGATCAAAGTCTTTTAGTGCATATCCTATCCTTGTGATAGAAGGAGTGACATAGAAGTTATTCAAATCTCCGAACATCCATAAATTACTTGCATTATTATTTCAGTCATTTATTCTATCTTTCAGTCAGTTTATTTCCGCAACTATACCTAGTTAAACTGATTGTCATCGACCGACAAGATTCCTAAGTTTTGGTTTATTACAAAACCGATACTTCATTCGAAGAAGGTTATAAAAATCGTGAGTGTTTATTCAACCCCCCCTTCTAAACACGTTTCTACCTATTAACCGATCCTATCAAGTGGTGGCAGAGCACAGTTGAATCTTGTCTCAGTTTATTCTGACTTACAACTGTTCGATATGTCTTCATTCAAAAAAATACCTATGTTTTCCAGAGAAGACTTTGATGATTGGAAAATAAGAATGCAGGCCTAGCCGCACAAGATGATGACATGTGGTATGTCATCACTGATGGTCCAATAAAGATATTGAAAACAAACACTGCAGTTGCCATCACTGACGGGACACCCCAATGAATAAAAAAGCCCAAAGATGAGTGGACAACTGAAGACAAAAGAAAAGCAAACTTAGATAATGTGGCCAAGGACATCTTATACAAAACGCTGGACAAAGTCACGTTCAGCAAAATCAAAATGTGCAAAATAGCCAAAGAATGGGAAAAACTTATTCAGCTATGTGAAGGAAATGAACAAACCAAGGAGAACAAGCTGTCTGATGTTGTTCAAAAATTTGATAATATCAAGATTAAAGCAGGAGAGTCTATGCACGAGTATGATGAAAGAGTCAGCTGCATCATCAACAAATTGAATGCACTTGGAAAAGTGTACTCAAATAAAGAAGTAGCACTAAAGGTAGTAAGAGGTTTTCCCAAAGAGTGGGATGTCAAGACCATGGCTATGCGAGAATCAAAAGATCTCAATAAAGTTGAACTACATGATCTATTTGCCGATCTAAAGGCATATGAATTTGAGATACAAACAAGAGAAGGGGACTCTTCTACACTAGCTACCACAACGGCGTTAACTGCTGTCAGACAGGAACCAACTGGTTCAGCTGACAGATCCGATAATCAACTTAGCAATGACATCATGTCATTGTTTGTCAGAAAATTCGGAAGGTTCATGAGAAAAAATCAAGGAAACTTCCAAAAATAATACCAGAAGAACCAACCCAAAGAAGAATCCAATGTTTGCTACAACACTGGCAAATCAGGTCATTACATAGCAGACTATCCTAAGCCTAAAAAGGACAGACGAGGATCAATTGAAAAAGCAAAGAAACCATATGAGCACAGGAGCAGGACTAAGGATGACAAGAGATCATCCAATAAGAAGCATGAAGTGCTCCTAGCTGAGGAAAGCAAATCAAAGTGGGCTGAAACTGACAGTGATGAGTCAGAATCAGAAAGCCCAAGCAGCTCAAGTGATGATGAAGAGGAAATCAAATGCTTGATTGCAGATGATGCTGAATTGGATTCAGCAAGTGAACAGGTATTTGATTTTAGCTCAACTAACTTCACTCGTGAGGAATTCATTACCACGTTGCATGACATGGTAAATGAGTATCAAATTGGCTCGATCGTTTGAAAAGGTCAAAGCTGAGAAAAATGATCCCAGTAATAACAAAATTGAAACTGATAAGTCAGTTGAAGTGTTAAATCTAAAAGGGGAGATTGCCAAGCAAAAAGCTGAACTGATCGAAAACCAAGCTTTGATATGTCAGTTGAAAACTGAGATTTCAAAAAATTCTGAACTGATTCAAACTTGGAATAAATCTTCAGTTACATTAACTGAAATGCAGAATGCTCAAAAATCAGTTGCTGATAAAACTGGTTTAGGTTTTAACAGTCATGTTGAAAACTCTGCAAGTGATACTCAGCCATGGTTGAATAATAGCGAAGGAAAGTATATTACCTTTGTAAAGTCAACCATGGTAAATGAACATTCAGAACCAAGTAAACCAACTGTTCAATCGACTGAGAATAAGAACAAAGGCAAACGATATGGTACTGGATATAGCTCAGAGAGTCCAACTGATATAAGAAACTGGTTTCCTAAACGATTCAGTAACAAATATCAGTACTCAAGAAATGGTTATTACAACTATTACAACAATAAGCCAGTTCAAAAATGGTATCAAAAGAACAGTCAGTTGAAAAATGAAATAAATCATACTGTCTCATCCTCACACCATATACATACTGCTAAAAAGTCGAGAAAAACCATATGGAACACAGAAACTGGGAAGTCAGTTAGACTGATCCAAGTCTGGGTTCCTAAAGGACTAATCAGTCTAGGACCCAAATGAATATGGGTACCAAAGTTATATATTGTGTGTGATTGCAGGTAAAAGGTACAACAAGAGAATCGACCTGGTATCTAGATAGCGGTTGTTCACGACATATGACAGGAGATGCCAATTTGCTATCTCAACTGATCCAGTATAATGGCCCAAACATCAGTTTTGGAGACAACTCCAAAGGTAAAACTGTGGGTAAGGGTAAGCTTATCCATGGTAACTTTACAATTAAAGATGTTTTGCTAGTGGAGAATTTGAAGTATAACTTGATAAGAATCAGTCAGTTATGCGACAACAATTTCTTAGTTCAGTTTGAAAAACACACGTGCTCAGTTAGAAACTCAACTAATGAGGTAATTCTAACTGGAAATCGATGTGGTAATACTTACAAAGTCAGTTGGACTGAACAACCTTATGCACTAGTCTGTTTCATTGCTTCCAAATCTTCCAAACACTGGTTATGGCATAAGAGATTAAACCACTTAAACTTTAAATCTATTGCATATCTGAGTAATCATGATCTTGTAACTGGTCTGTCCAAAATGGATTTTTCTAATGATAAAATTTGTTCAGCATGTCAGCTTGGTAAACAAGTAAGATCTTCTTTTAAAAACAAGTGTTGTAAATCTTCGTCCCGATGCTTAGAACTGTTACATATGGATCTATTTGGTCCTAAACCAGTCATGAGCTTAGGGGGAATGAAATACACCTTGGTGGTTGTAGATGACTTTTCAAGATTTACTTGGGTTATATTTCTCAAATCCAAAGACCAAACTGCTGCACAACTGATCAAGCTTTTTAAAAGATTACTAAATGAAAAATCAGCTGGAATTGATAGAATCAGGTTTGATCGAGGAACTGAATTCATCAATCAAGTTCTTTCAAAATTTTTAGAAAGCACTGGAATTAAGTATGAGCTCTCAGCAGCTAGAACTCCTCAACAAAATAGTGTAGCTGAGAGAAGAAATCGGACCCTTAAAGAAACTGCTAGAACAATGCTTGCTGATTCTGGTATTTCTCAAAGGTTTTGGGCTGAAGCAGTAAACACTGCGTGTTATACTCAGAACAGATCAGTGATTAATAAAAATCATGTGAAAACACCATATGAGATCTGGCATGGAAGAAAAAGTGTAGTGTCTTATTTCAAGATATTTGGCTGCAGATGTTTTGTACTCAATAATAGTAAAAATCATTTAAAAGCTTTTGATGCTAAATCTGCAGAGGAAATATTTCTTGGATATTCTTCAGTTAGCAAAGCATATAGAATCTTCAATAAAAATTGTTTAAATGTTGAAGAATCTATCGATGTTGTGTTTGATGAAACGACACTAACTAATAAGACAACTGACCCAAGTTAAGTTATTTGATAGATTTACAGATATCAGTTTGGAGGATGAAAATGAAGAAGAAAATCATATCAATCGAAACATCCTTCAAACACCTGAACCAGAAGTGTTAGATCAACCAATGGAACAGGAAGCTGCTCCTGATAATCTGTTGGTGGAGCAAACAAAAAATATTCAGTTACCAACTGATACAGCTCCAACTGAAACTGAAAATATTCAGTTACCAATAGAAGCAATTGCTGATACAGAAGCAGCAAACACTGAACTCAGATGGAAAAAATCACATCCACCAGAATTGGTAATAGGTGATCCATCTGATCCAGTAAGACCAAGAAATCAAATGCTTAATTTATTTATTCATTCTGCTTTTGTCTCACAATTAGAACCAAAAAAAACTGACGAGGCCCTTGCTGATCCTTACTGGATAAACGCTATGCAAGAGGAGCTAAATCAATTTACCCATAACAAAGTCTGGAACCTAGTTCCAAGACCAATTTCAAAAACTATTATAGGTACTAAATGGGTGTACAGGAACAAACTGAACGAAGATGGTTCAGTTGTGTGCGACAAAGCAAGGCTAGTAGCACAAGGATACAGGCAAGAAGAAGGAATTGATTACGATGAAACATATGCACCAGTTGCAAGACTGGAAGCTATCAGAATATTCCTTGCTTATGCATCGTTCAAGAACTTCAAAGTCTACCAGATGGATCTAAAGAGTGCATTCCTGAATGGTCAGTTGCAAGAAGAAGTTTATGTTGAACAACCTCCAAGTTTTATCAATCACTCTTTCCCTAATCATGTCTATTACTTGAACAAAGCTTTATATGGTCTTAAACAAGCTCCAAGAGCTTAATATGAGACACTTTCAAAATTTCTTAACTGATCATGATTTTACCGTTGGATCAGTTGATAAGAAATTGTTCAAATTTTCTAAGAATGATCATATTTTACTTGTTCAAATTTATGTTGATGACATCATATTTGGGTCAACTAACCCCAAATTATGCGAGAAATTTGTAAAGATGATGCAGGACAAATTTGAAATGAGCATGATGGGTGAACTGACATTTTTCCTTGGACTGCAAGTGAAGCAACTGGAGACTGGTATCTTCATCAGTCAAACTAAATACACAAAAGAATTGCTCAAGAAATTTGGCATGGAATCATGTTCAGCTGCAAGTACTCCCATGAGTTCATCAGTAAAACTGGGCACTGATCAAGGGGGAATATCAGTAGAGGCGACACTCTACAGAGGTTTAATAGGTTCACTGTTGTACCTAACCGCCAGTCGTCCTGATATTGTATTTGCTGTCTGTATGTGTGCTAGATTTCAATCAAACCCTAATCAATCGCATTTTTCAGCTGCCAAACGTATTTTAAAATATCTTAAAGGCACACCAAATGTTGGGTTATGGTACTCTAAAGACTCCTCTTTCAATCTAGTTGGATATTCAGATGCAGATTATGCAGGATATAAGCTAGATCGTAAAACCACCAATGGGTCATGTCAGTTTCTAGGAGACAGACTGATCTCCTGGTTCAGCAAGAAGCAAACATCAATAGCTACTTCCACAACTGAAGCGGAATACATTGCTGCTGGAAGCTGCTGTGCACAACTGCTCTGGATCCAGCAACTACTGAAAGATTATGGAGTTATTGCCAAAATATCACCCATATTTTGTGACAATACTAGCACGATTGATATCACTTACAATCCAGTTCTTCACTCAAGGACCAAGCACATAGATGTCAGGCATCACTTCATCAGAGATCATGCCTTGAAGAAAGCCATCAGACTGGAGTATGTTTCAACTGAACAACAAGCATCTGACATCTTCACCAAACCATTACCCGAGACTAAGTTTTCTTACTTTCGCAATATACTTGGTTTAACTGATTTAACTTGATTATATATCATGGTTTTTAATAGTTTCCTTTTGAAACTTAGTATGTTGTCTTATGTTAAATCGCTCAGTCAGTTATTTTCCTGTTATTATCATTTCAGTTTAAATATTCTCAGTTGAATGATATTCACTTAACACCAGTCTATATGCTGAAAAGTAAAAGGCAACGATAAAATCAAAATATTTCATTTATTATAAACTGGAGCGTACATTTTTTATTTTCTTTTTAACAGCAGACAGCCATGAGGTCAACCAACAGGTTAAAACCCCTGTGGTAGTCTTCAGGAAACCCTCTGAAATAGCTATATGCTTAAGAGTCCATTTCTCCTTTTTCAGCATCAGCAGGTAGACACCTTCATCTGTAAAGATGTCCACCTCATCAGTCACGCGCAAATGTCGCCGATATTTTTTCATTTGTGCTACCCGTTCGGGGGTAGCAACTGCTCCTTCCTGCAGGCGGAGCTGAAGATCTTGAAGCTTCTGCCAAAATAGGAGAACTTTGTGGAAGACTTCATCTTCCATAGCAAGCTTTCTGGTCTCCAGTGCTGCATCCATAAACTCATCAGCCATATCTGGAACTTTTGAGCTACTTGCACCTGCCATTTTTACTTAATAAAATATTTAACTTGCTAATGTGTTAAGACTAACCTTGTTATTTCTATTTATAACACAGGCTCAAAGCAACTGAAGAGACGCAATCAGTACATTCAACGTTTCATCTTCTGAAGACTAAGATTTATCTATTACGTCATTATAATTGCCATTTAAACTTTCATAATTTAAAACATGCACTTATTAAGGGGGAATATTGATTTTAAGAGGTTAAATGAGAAGACAGTGGTTAGTGAATTTTCATCTAAAAATGAATCAGTTTCACAACTGATCGTTCAGTTGGTAATTTAGCTAATCTTCTCACATAAGTTAACTAATTAATCGTGTTTTATTCCAAATCAAGTGACGTGACTGTCAGTTTTTGCATTAAATGATAAACAGTGTTTTAAAACGTGGACCAACTTGAACCATTTAAAATTATACACACGTTTGTAGCACACGTATACACTATATTTCAAATTTTTGTGGACTGACACGTGTCCAGAATTTGTACAGTCACTTGCATATGTACCTTTCCCCGCTTCAATTCAGTTCTTCCTTACGCGAACTTTACTCTTCAGAGCAAATTCACATTCAGAGTTTTTATCTTGCAAAATTTCAGATTTCCCTACTCTCAGCAATGGCAAATCAAATTCCAGCACATATGTTAAATGCTATGGCTGTCGACTTTGAATCTATTCTATCAGTAAATGATGCCGATATCAAGAACTTCATTACGAAAATAGAAGCAGCTGGCTTGAAGATGTTTCTGGGACAATCCTCTCAGGAACTTTATCCACAATAGCTTCATGATTTCTACACAACTGGCAATGTTAAACGTCACTGCTACTATCAATGGTCGGTTGCTGACCATTTCTGAAGAATCCATCGATGAAATATTTCAACTGCCTACTAATGGCCTAATCCATTTCTCTGAGGTAAAAACCTATGATATTGAAGAGATGCAGTCTATTCTGTCAACTGATGGTCGGAAAATCAAAGTTTCCGATCCAAAGAAAGAGCTCAAGCCAGAAATTCAACTACTGACAGATATTTCAGCAAAGGGGATACTGGCTAAAGCAGGTTCATTTGCTGCTCTCACTCTTGAAAAATTTCAAATCATGACGATGATCATGGCTGAGAAGAAAGTAAACTAGAGAAATATTATTTTTACCATTCTAAAGAATATGCTTTAGTCGACTAAGCAGTCACGGGGATATGTCGTGCAAATCAGTTTTCTACTGAAAATGGAGGGGCTAATGGGTAATAATGCTGACAAATCATCCAAGTTCAAAGTGCTCAATGATAAGAATGTACTAGCACCAAAGGCCAAATTGAAATTGTCACCTGAGCAGTTCGTTAAGGTGAAAAAGGAATTGGGATGGGAGGAGCTCCCAAATCGGTCAAGAAAGCCAGAAAGGAGGCTCAAAAGAAGACAATCAAGCGCAAAATGATTGTCAGCGAACCTGATTCTGAGAGAACTCCCTCTCCCAAAGTTATGAAGAAGCCTCGGACCCTAAAAACCAAGCCTGCTGCTACAGCTGGAACCATTCCCACTGATCGACTGATGCAGTCAGTAGCTGAACAGCCCATTAAGGTTGTTCCTACTGAAGGCTATTCCAACTGAACCCTCAACTGAGGATCAGTTGCCTCTCTCTGCCATCTTACCGAAGAAGAAACTCACTGAATCTGTGACAAAAAGAAGCTTGCTGGAGTTAAGGCTCCACCAATCACTATCACTGGTTACACTCCCTTACCTCCTCCCAGACCAAAGGGAATAGAAATCAGAGAACAAATTGATACAACTACGACAGGGTTGAACATTCCTCACATTCTAACTGATCCCAAAGGAAAAGGGAAGATGCAAGAACAACCAAGACCAACAAATGCGGTTCAAACGTATATTGATCTCATCTGGCAAGAGATCAACGATTGTGCAGCAGAGAAACTTAAGACCTACACTGAGTGGGTCAATTTCAGAACTAAAGTTTTTGCTAAACAGCTTCAGTCGAAGACTAAACTAAAGAAGTTTATTCAACTAGAGGCTACTGTTTAGAGAGTATCCAAAGATTCCACAGTTATTCAGGGTCTATAACGAAAAACATATTTGTTTGATCAGATGAGAGCCAAGAAGCTTCAGATAATTGTTGCTGAGCTCCGTCAAAATTTTGATCCTTCAAGTCCGACTGTTGTCAATGACTGAGCAGTATACAATCAACTGGACTCGGATCTCATTTGCTTACAAATGCAAATCAAGGATTGGGAAATGGGTCAAGAACTAATTATTCCGAGCGACTGAACAAGACTTATCATCTGATGAAGAGCCAGCTGGAAAGTCAGTTCAAGAACCACCCCAAGACTCAGCTGCTGCAGTTTCTCCAAAGGCATCTGAACCTTCCTCATCAGCTGCTCCACCAACCTCGTCTTCACTTCCTCAATCTTCCAATGCTGATCCACCGCCTTATACTGAAGAAGAATTGCCTCTAGCAAACCTAGATGAGGTCATCAAATCGGTCACCTCAGATATTCAGCTAGACACTTCAAGATCAGTTGAAGATATACTTACAACTGAAGGACCAGCTGAGGAACTTCATTTTGATCAACCTGAACAGCCACTTCAGTTAGAAGTTGTGACTGAACAGGCAATTTTGAACCAAACTGTACAGACAGAACCAATTGTTAAACCAGCTGAAGAATCAGTTGTTGATCCAACTGGAGTAACACTTGTAGAACAAACTGAAGAACCTTCTTCTACCTCTGCTCTTCGATCTGTTTCATCTCCTTCCCAGGAACATTTAACTGCAAATATTTCAGAGATAGATGTGCTTAAAACATAACCAACTGACGGTGCGATGGTCGTATTTAATCAAGAAAAAAGGGAACAGATTCCAGAATCTTTAGGAGCCATGTCTCCAAGAATTTCAGACAACTGATGCCCTGTTTGAAGAACTCCAAACCGTTTAGTCAACCCTACTCGGTATGATGGATTCTATTTCTGTAATAAAATCTACTCATCTTGCACATACCTTGAAGCTCGATTCAAATTATGCATTTACAACAGATAGACTGAATCAGCTTAAAAAGATTATAGCTGCCCTTTTTACTCAAACTGAAGAAATCAAGAAAGACAGATTGTCCACTGAAGCGCACTTTCAGACTCAAGCCCTAGTGGGCAGGCGATTTGACTTTCTTGAAGAAAAGGTCACTAAATGAATTGACCTGCTGCAGGAAATTATGATAAATGCAGTATCAGACATAGCAGCAGACGTCCGCATCCTAACAAGAAAAGTAGATGTGCTTGACAAAAAGGGGGAAATTATTAAAGAAACAGAAGAAGACAAAGGAAAGAAAAAGAATGTTTGAAGATCAACTGATTTCAGTTAAATGGTTGAAGATTTTGTATTCTTTATTCTTTGTACGGATCTGTACATAAGATCATATACTTATTTCATTCTTTGTACGAATCTGTACATCGGAAAAGTTATTTTATCTACAATGAAATTAAAGACTATTTCGAGATCAATTGATCAGTTCATACTTTACAAAGTTTTGTCAATCACCAAAAAGGGAGAAATTGTTGGAAACTTAATTTCAGTGATTTGACAAAATTAGAGATCAACCTGCTAAACTAACTGATCACGAACACACGAATTGATAAACTAAAGTTATCAGCCAAACTGAATCTATTTTGTCAACTGACTGATCAGTTGGATACTGATCAGTTGATATACTCAGTTGTGTGGTTACTTATCCTGATCATTCAGCTGAACACGTCATCAATTGAATAGGACATTCAACCGACAATAGTACAAAGCAGACTGTAACTTGTAGTGGGACGCCGCATTTCAGAAAATACAGTGTACGAAGATCAGATGAATGTTGACGTGGTAATCAACGGATACAAAAGATTCAAATTGTATTATTATTACCGTTGGAAGAAAGCCTATAAATAAGCAAGAAGAGCAGATGAGATATAGAGCTGATACATAAGATTCATCCATTCTCTTAAGCTTGCTGTTGTTCTTCCAAATTTATTACTCTCACTTGAGATTCAAAAAGCTCACACTCATTAGATATAATTGTAGCATTTAAGGCTACCTTTTGAGCTGATTAGCACAAACCTTTGTATTACTTATATCAGTTGTGCTAAAATCCAGTTGAAGAACTGTGAAAACTGTTGTTAACTAAGAGTTTCAGTCTTGGCAGTGTTAAGTGTAAACTGAAGTTGGTCTATACAAATTTTGTATTGATCAAAGTCTTTTAGTGCATATCCTATCCTTGTGATAGAAGGGGTGACGTAGGAGTTATTCAAATCTCCGAACATCCATAAATCCTTGCATTATTATTTCAGTCATTTATTCTATCTTTCAGTCAGTTTATTTCCGCAACTATACATAGTTAAACTGATTGTCATCGACTGACAAGATTCCTAAGTTTCAGTTTATTACAAAACTGATACTTCATTCGAAGAAGGTTATAAAAATCGTGAGTGTTTATTCAACCCCCCCTTCTAAACACGTTTCTACCTATTAACCGATCCTATCACAATTCGTGACACGTTCGTCCCGGATCAACCCTCTCATCCTTCTCGCTTCGGTATCGTCGGTTCGGTAATTTTGAATACCAAAAGGCATGTATATTCTTTCATTCTTGCATCGATCTTGTCATATTATATGTTTTGTTGTTTATATTGCGTGAAAATTCATGTATGTCGTGAAAAGTTTGAGCCAAAATTGGTTGGATCGATTTTGAAACGATATTAGATCTGGAAACTCAAAATTTGCTGTCATTTTAAAT